>NC_054486.1:13556065-13868565 GCF_017639515.1 Carcharodon carcharias | reverse complement strand
AGGTCAGGAGCTGACTGATCCTGGTAGAACCCAAACTGAGCATCAGTGAACAGGTTATTTCTAAGCAAGTGCAGCTTGATAGCACTGTTGATGACCCCTTCCTTGGCTTTGCTGATGATCAAGAGTAGACTGGGCAGTAATTGGCCGGGTTAGATTTGTCCTGCTTTTTGTGGACGGGACATACCTGGGCAATTTTCCACATTCCTGGGTGGATGCCGGCATTATAGCTGTACTGGAACACCATGGCTAGGGGTGCGGCAAGTTCTGGAGCCCAAGCCTTCAGTAGTATTTTGTACACAGATGTATATGCAATGATAAATGTACTATAATATTAGATAATACATTGGGAGAATATAATAATGCTGCTTTTAAGACTTTGAATTATTCAGACACTTAGCACTTTGCAGCATTAACTTCTCATGTATTAAAGACAGATTTTACTTCGATAAGTTCAACACATTTCAACATGCTCATTAACAATGAACATTTTTAATCTGTCTCTCTCTAACCCCTCCGTGCATTATGTCACTATCTGGTGAAAGCAGACTGATTTTTTATAAATATAATTAATCATGAGGTGTAGTTGGCAGTACATTTTATTAAACTTCATATTAGAATGGAGTCCTCCTGTGCCTTTTTAGCTGACAACCTTACTTTAGTCAAGATTAAGGTAGCGACTTCAAGGCTTTGAAACCCAAAAGGTTCAGAGTTGGAGGATAATTGCAGCAGTAAATGATACACACTGTGTGATTAAGGTGTAAATAGTGACAGCTAAAGTGAGACTCTGTCAACCAATTAATAAAGAATGATGCTCCTTAACTAGGCTGGTCAAAGATGCCACAGCAAGGTTTTGGTTGTGGAAGTGATTTTAATTATTTAAAAGCATTCCAGGCCATGTTCCACGTGCACAGATGGAAAGAAACTGCAGAGCAGATAAATATTTTAATGTAGTTCTTCATCTGTTAGTGACACTTTGAGGCCAAGGCTCACCCAGTTTGCAGGTTGTCATTTCCTGCAATAATAGTGTTAACCTCTGTCAAGATTCTGTGAGTTGTGCAGTGAATTCCGGAAGCATCTTTTGGGGCTATTTTTAACTTAGCGCCAAGATGTAAAACCAGCATCGGGAGGCAAGGACTGGATGGAGAAACCAGACGATTGTTCCTTTCCATTGATAAAAATGTTGAGAAATAGTGGGCAGTTTCTAAACTCAGTGCCCATCTTGCAATGGCAGGTTTACATTAAGATTGGCAAATCGAAAATGGTCCCCTTCGTGCCCCATTTGAATGGCGGAAGGTGGTACTTTTCCATCTTCCTCGAGAACTGTGGTTGTGTTTTGACAGCAAAGCAAATTAACCCTTTGAAAACTGAAATTTGCAGCAAAGGCATGAAATTTGAGCAGTTTGCAGCAATTGGTAATAATTTGCATGGTCCTGAAACAATCTCAGTGCTTTCTAAATCTTGTGGTACGACTTCCTAATTTGAAGCATTATGATGTGTAATTTATTGGAGTAGGAAGAGCACAGAGCAAAATTTCTCTGCATTTTAAACAAAACAAAAGTCATTCAACACTTTTATGTTTAGCCAGGATGTGAGATGGTTACATTATCATTGCCCATCATTGAAATGTTGCTAATATTTGTCTGAACATAAAGAATAGCTTGGTCACATTATAAGCAGCTGGAAGGACCACGGTCTGGAAGGATCACTGAGGCTCACTGTGCAGAAGGAGATAATTTCATGATTTCTTTCTTAACAAAAGGTCAACCGAAAGATGCTGGAAGTAAGAACACATGAGTCCATTATTTGAGCTTGTTTTTAGGATGACATAATTGACACAATGCTCTCATTTCCTCTCTCTTAAAAACAGCTGATCAAATCTTTTCAAGTCACCTGGTAAAGGGATCGGTTTGGTAACACCCGGAATGATCCAAAATGGAGTCTGTGACATACGTGCCCACTTCTGATGTGAAGCATGGCCAATGGCACCTTGTTAAGGGGCTTAGCGAGTGTGCATTTATGGTCTGCAGGAAGTGTGCAGAGCAGGTAGATCAGGATATCAATCGGCATTGAATGTTGATTTGATACCCGTGCTGTCCTTTTAGAGCTCAACACTTCAGCCAATGCCCTTTTTTAACCTCAAACAGTTGGTCACATTATAAGCAGCTGGAAGGACCACGGTCTGGAAGGATCACTGAGGCTCACTGTGCCGAAGGAGATAATTTCATCCCATTTTCTTTGGTCGGAGAAAAGCAGGTGGCACAAGCACAAACATTTATAAGGTTTGCTGGCTTCTCATGGTGCAGGGCGCAACTGACCAGGCAGGCATTGATTTTGTGTGTGCCCCATGCCAACTCTGCCACGCTACCTCAACCAAAAAAGATCCCTCTCTGTGAAGGTGCAGTTAGTGTGTGGCCCTAGATAACACAACATCCAGATCACATCCTGGTAACCTGGCAGCAGTCATAATACTAACATAAAAGCACAACACTGTGAGCGCTGGAGATCTGAGATAAGAACAAAAAGTGCTGGAAAAACGCAGCATCCATGGAGAGAGAAACAGAGTTAATGTTTCGAGTCCAATATGAAACTTTTTCAGAACTGAAGAGAGGCAGAGATATGATGGGTTTTATACTCTTGAAAAAGGTGGAGGTGGGGGGGCTCAGGTGGAGTAAAAGGGAAGGTCAGGGGTAGGTTAAAGGGTGGCAGAGATTAAATGACAAAGATGTCATGGAACAAAAGGCAAAAGAGAGTGGTAATGGTAGTAGTGAAGGAACAAAGCATTGGTCCAGAGTAGTTATTAATAGAAGAATAAAGGGCAACATGAGGAAAGAGTCAATACTTGACTCAATATTTTCAATATATTACATACGAACATATGAATTAGGAGTGGGAGTAGGCCACTCGGCCTTTCAAGCCTGCTCTGCCACTCAATGAGATCATGGCTGATCCGATTGTAACCTCAACCCCACATTCCTGCCAACCCCCGATAACCTTTCACCCCCTTATTAATCAAGAACTTATGTGGCTCTGTCTTAAAAATATTCTAAGACTCTGCTTTCACTGCCTTTTGAGGAAGAGAGTTCCAAAGACTTACGACCCTGTGAGAGAAAAGTTCTCCTCATCTCTGTCTTAAATGAGTGACCCCCTATTTTCAAATGGTGACCCCTAGTTCTAGGCCTCATTATTGTGGTGGTCTGCTGAATGATGCACAATCTTGCCATCATGAGGATTAGTACTTGCCACCCAGCTAACAGGCAAGAGACTGAGAAGGAAGAATAAGAGGGACAGCAACCTGGAAAGTTCCTTCCTCCTGGGGCTGAATGTGAACTAATTTAAGCGCAATACCAGTAACTTCAATTCAATTCCTCCTGCCCAATAATCTCTCACTCCTTACCTTCATTATATCACTAACCATCACATCATCCCCTTGGCCACAATGCAAAAATAAAGACCAGGACAAAACACATTCCAAGCCAAGTTATTAAGTTGCTTTATGCCATATGGTATAAAATATTAAACTATACCTTTGTGTCCATCTTGTGGGTGTCTTTGCCTGTCCTAGTGCCCCTATGCAGTAGTACCACAGGTTCTTCAGCTGGTGGAAGGCTATTGACTTTCAGACTGCAGTCTTCAAGCAGCTCTGGCCCTAGGAACCCCTGCTTCAGGATGCACCTTCTCAGCATGGATGACAGTAGCCTGGATTGGGTTGGCTGGCATAAACAGCAAGAGCACTGGCAGAGTGCCAAGGGTGAGAGGATGAATGCTGTCATCCTCAGGAAGGACAGCAGGTTCATGCTCCATGGCTCCACTGCCTCTCCTATACAGTGGCACCTCAGCAATCCTAGTGATTTGTTGGAGGGCAGATTGCTGGACTGTTGTGGCACCCTGTAAGCCCTTCTGCACACCTATATCCACAGCCATGGTGCAAGCTGTGTGAGCTTGCCTGGCATCAGTCTGATCTTCCACTGCAGCATTCAGAATTGTGGCAGAAGCTGCTGGTGCTGCGCTGGAAGCCGAGATGTGTCAGCTGTCAGACACTGGATCCACAGACATGTTGATGGAATCAACAACCACCTCCAAGCTGGAAAGGATAGGTTCTCAGCTCTGAGCAATGCCATGTGCCAAGTTGCTGCTGTGTCCATATTGAAGATATGGTGTAGAGAGCCAGAATTCTCTGCTATGATGCTGTATGCATATGCATGGAGCTTAAAATCCCCAGGACCAGCACACTCTTTAAAAAAAAAAAATAAGATGCTGTAGGTCAGTTTGTCCACAGAACAGCCCGTTAACGATTGCTCCACTCCTGTGTGTGATTCTTTAATGTACTTATACGATATCACCAGTTGGCTTTCTGCGTTGTCGGTGATGTACTTTTTC
This sequence comes from Carcharodon carcharias, assembly GCF_017639515.1. Lineage (NCBI taxonomy): Eukaryota > Metazoa > Chordata > Chondrichthyes > Lamniformes > Lamnidae > Carcharodon > Carcharodon carcharias. Next base: position 13,864,188 of record NC_054486.1, on the reverse strand, counting down.
AAAAATACTTGCATAATGTTCCAAATTGTTGTCATAATGCAGCTCAATGCCACTTATTAAAAGTGGGTACATTGACTGGATCAGTAATTCCATCTTCGGCTGACCTTCTGGAGATTATGAGCACAGATCTTGCTGGTAATGGATTCACCCCTGTGCTACCTCCTTCCCAATGCTCTCAGCAGTCCTAGCGGACTTTTTGAGTCCATTTTATTTTTGATTTTACTGGGCCAGAGCAAAAATAAAAGCACCTTATATGAAAATAACAAAATGCCAGAAAAAAATTTTGATTTAAAGCAGATTTCAAGTATAGCATTTGTGGGTTTTTTTTGCATGCCCATTTCATGAACCTTTCCTATTTCAAATATTTCAGATTTCAAAGTACAATTTCATTGTCCTCAAGTAGAGCTAACATTTTGTTTTACTGAGGTCCACTAGATTTATTTGAATATATGCAAACTTTTAACATTGTATTATTAACAAGTGCTTTAGAAAGATGTTTAACAGTCACCAAATTCACTTTGAGGCAGCCCATTTCCTTGAATAAGGTATAACACTTCTGTCGTATAAAATAAATTAATTTAAATGTGCTCTTGTATAAATATTTTCCAATTACAATTGCTTCAGTATAGTAATCTGTTGTGACATTGTCACTATGGAAGTATAGAAAATGTTTCCATGGTTACAAGTTTAGATGAAGGTGATAAGTTATATTCTCATCACATATGGTGAGTAGACATGCATGTCTGATTTAATGTAATGCTTCTTCTATGATTCAACATAGAACCCTTAACATCAGTTCCTTTTGGGTATATTAATGGCTCAGCATGATTAACTAGGTCACATGTAAACTGCCGGTGGCTATGTTCTGAAGGACAAAATATTAAAAATATCTTTCTTTTAGTAGCTTGTGGAGTTCTTTTATCTGGATGGAATGCATATTTTTAAAAACTAGGTTACGTACATATGAACATATGAATTAGAAGCAGGAGTATGCCATTTGGCCCCTTAAGCTTGCTCCACCATCCAATAAGATCATGGTTGATCTGATTGTGACCTCAACTCCACATTCCACCTATCCCCAACAACTTTTAATTCCCTTGTTAGTCAAGAGTCTCTCGACCCCTCCCTTAAAAATATTCACTGACCTGCCTCCACCGCTCACAGGGGAAGAGAATTCCAAAGATTCAACGACCCTCTGAGAGAAAAAAATCCTTCTCATTTCATGTCTTTTTAAGGAAGGTACCATACTATTATTATAGGTAGTAATCCAATGGATAAGGGTATTTTTTTTAAAACAGTTGGCAGTAAAGCTGGCGTGAGTCTGTAATACATAACATGCTCTTATGCTTCATTTAAAAATTCAATGTTTAATGTAAAAACTGCATGATACGTTAAAGGTTATGTTTAGATCAATAAGGTGCAGAGTGCTGCCTCTCCCTATTGAAGATGGCTGCACACTACTTGTTGAGGAATACAAGCGACTAGGATCTTGGGTTGTACTTTTAAACCAGCTGGATAGCAAAAGACGATAAGAAAATTTTACCAGCGGTTCCAGATATCTGCCACGGAAGTTTTGGCGGACAAATGAGAGAATTCGTCCCTGATATTAAAAAAAAAGTGCGGTAAAAACTCAGCAGGTCTGGCCACATCTGTGGCGAGAGAAACAGAGTTAATGTTTCGAGTCCAATATGACTTTTCTCTGAACTGATGAGTTCCGAAGAAGAGTCATATTGGACTCAAAAAAACATTAACTCTGTTTCTCTCATCACAGATGAGGCCAGGCTTTTTCCAGCACTTTCTGTTTTTATTTAAGATCTCCAGCATCCACAGTATTTTGCTTTTACTTCCTCCCTAACTTTTCTGTCACCAAGACAAAATCAAATTTCTCTGAATCTGCCTATGGCTTAAATGGAATACAGATAACAATCGACTGAGTGAAATGTGGCAAGATATTTGGGGCAAAGCTGCCAAAAGGACCTGCTGAAAGATTTCAGCATATTTAGCCAGCTCTTTCAAAATCCCTCTTCAGACTCTGCCAACTAATCCCAGATAAGGATATGGCTCCCCTTGAGTTGAAAGATATCGTAACGCTTTTTAAGGTAAGGGGAAACTGGAAGACCTTTAAGATCCCTAATTATTTTGCGTCCAAAGCAAAGAAGCCGCAGCCTATCAATTAGTTCAGATAAAACTGAAGTTGTGGCCCAGGAGGACTTTTGCTCTTTAGGGATAAGGGTCTAGCACTGAACCTATATGGGTAGCAACCCTATCATCAGCCACCTCTCCAAGTGACTGAGGAAAGTCTGCTCAGTTTTTGATTGTCTGTAAAAGGATGTACCAGATGAACATAGCATGCAAATCCAGTCTAAGCCGAAACTGTTTCCAACACTGCTCCTGTTGCTAACTCTTTTTCGATTGTGAGACTTGGACAATTCATAACTCCACCTCAAGGATTTCTTCCTCCACATTCATGTCATGATGAACATCAGATAGCCAATTAAGTTTCCAAACTCTGCACTCCGTGCATGCGCTTGTTTTTGAGGGGTTGAAACATGTAAATGGCAGCTCAGCTGGGATGGTCTGGTCATGGTTTGAGGATGTCTTACGACAGGCTACCCCAAGGTTTACATCTCTTCTCGGCTGATGTTTCCATGGTTCTGACATTATAGGAACAAACTGAAAAGGACCCTAAATAACACTGGGGTCAATCTGGAATCCTGAAAGCATCTTGGCACAGCCAATTGCAGATTGCGACCAACTGCTGGTAGATACCATTTGAGAGTTGCCATGCCAAAGCTGCCCCATGTAAAGGAAAAAGAGTAGGTAAAGAAAAGGTGCCCTGGATGAACAAACGGTGGATTCGTTAGTACACAATGTGGTTATATCTGCTTCTCATGTATTGGGCTTTTACCAGACCTGATGAGCAGAGATCTGCCATCTGAATGTCCTGGGTTAAGGCTTCATCAAGCTAATGAAGAATTATATAAAAGAGAAATTAAAAGATTGAGACAAGTTGTCCATAGCTTGTTAATGTAGTGTCTATACTGTACACAAGTAGCAATACAATCCTATTTGTGTATTCTATTCTCACATCTCCTTTTCTCGCTTTGTTTCAGCCACCTATAATAGATGGGGGACATCATTGCAAACCGCCTCCCAGTCTGAAAAACATCTGTCCACTGTCACTCTTTGCTCCCTGTCACTGAGCTAACTTTGATTCCATGCCACCATGTTCCCTTTAATTCTACAAGCTTCCATCTTTTTAACCAGCTTCCTGTCTGGCACTTTGTCAAATGCCTTCCGAAAATCCTTTTCGCAACATCTACTCCACTATCCTGATCAACCTTCTCTGTTACCTCAACAAAGAATTCAATCAGGTTAGTCAGACGTGATTTAACCTCAACAAATCCTTGCTGCCTCTCCTTAATTAACCCATTCCTTTCCAAATGAAAGCTTATTTTGTCCATGGTAATTTCCAGTAACTTCACCAGCACCAATGTTAGGTTGATTGGTCTGTAGTTTCACAGGAATATAGCATACAATCATAACTATCATTGCAGACTGTACCCGTACAATAATAACCATTACAAATAATAATTGCACATATATTTAGGGTCACATTTGTGAGAAAAGGTAATGGAGAATTTGCCTTGTCACAAATTTTGACTTCAATGGGATTAGCTGGCCAAGTCTTGTGAAATACTGAATTAACTACGCTGAAACCCCTTTCTGCCTCTTTCTTTCATTCTGGCTGTGTGAGAATTTTCATACTTCAAAGTACACCTCACCCAGTTAGCTGTAATAACTTTAGTTTTAATGAGAATAACTCCCCATAACTTGCCACACTGTCTAACTCTCCAGATCTATTGCAGGCACTTTTTCTAGATTGGAGTTTTCAGTCAGTTTTCTAGTCCCTCCGGTTCACCTAAAGCGTTGTCTAACTGGAATCCCTTTTACTAACTGATCATTACTACCAAAAACCCATTTAGGAACTAATGTTAGCATGAAGAGGCTATCTTTCTCCTTACAGGCATCGTAGATTAAAACAGTGGCTCTCAAACTGAGGTCCACCTATCCCTTGGCGCCCATGTGGTCTATATGGCAGAGCTGGCCTCATGGGTAGATGCTGTGGTCAAAAGTAAGCAAATAAGCAACCGCAGCCAGAGGAATGCACGTGCTCCTTCGGGTTCCTGCTTTCTGCGCTTCCCACCCTGTTATGACCAGACTTTTGCCCTCCCCCGCTCTTTATGCTTTATGTAGGCTTCTGGCCCCTGCACACCTGGCAAGAATAGACAGGCTCTGCAGTGAGAAACATGGGCCGCATTCATCTGATATCTGTCATGAAACACCTATTTGCTTAAAAAGTGTTAGAAACATTCCTTACCACTTGCACTTCCATATCACTAGTATTTACCAGTATTATAATCTTGATGAGATGTCCATGATTAATAATCCATTAAAACCCTTCAGCCAAAAAATGTTTGAGAAACACTGGATTAAAATACATTTTAAACACTAATTAGTATTTTTTTTTTGGCCTGCTTAAGTGTCCTGCCGGCTGAAAGTTGGCAGTAGTTTTTTTAAGAATATATATGGTACTTATTTTTAACTGAATGCTACATGGCCCATTTAAGCACTGAGCTCATTGTGGCAATTACACTCCTCTTGAGTCGCTTTTGTTAATCTTTGACAGAATATTCTAAAGGGTCCTGAGGCAGCTAGTTATTACCAGAGCAATACAAGTGGTTATCATTTATGACAAGGAAGTGATAAGAGCTGGAGGAGTTAGGCGTCTTTGTCATTAACATTGTATGCAAGTGATAGCAAAACTTGTTTCAGAAATGATGCTAAATCATCACCTCACAAGGGTTTCCATATCTTGTTGTGATTTCTGTCATGTCATTATTCTTACATAAAAAGCAATGTAAAGCAATTGTGAATGGCTGTGAAAGGTTTGATATACAATCTGGAAGTTTGCCTGTCCACAATTATCCCTTGATGGAGTCAATTTTGCACTCCACGGCATTTAAGTTGCTTCATATCTTGAAAGCTTGGTGATTTGATGCATGTATACACACAATTGAGTTTGTCATCCATAGGTCAACTTGTTCCAATATATTGGCCAAATGGAATGCATACTTATCTGATTACAGGCCCACACCTTTCCTTTTATTGACCATTTAACAGCCTTTATCAAAAAGGAGCACTTCTCATGGTGATGCAAAAATGCTGCCACAGAACATGACAACGCAATATTATAATTTGAAAGCCGTGTATTTGATTTGAATGTGTTTAGCCTTTGGTACTTCTATAAGAAACTGCTCCTGTGCCAGATCACAGAGGAGTCCACAGTGCTGAATCTTAAGGTTTGACCCTGTATATAATGTCTGAATTGAAAGTCTGTTGCTTTATGCTCTCCCTCTGTTCAATGATTTGATGTGGTTCAATGGTACATAAGTGCATTTTTCCTCTAAGTTCTGAAGTCAGACAAACAGTTTTGCTGTTGACCGTAAGATTTTAGTTTTTATGGTTGAGCTATTCATGCTTTTTACATTCACAAGTGGCTGCAATAGCATTGCAGAAGTTTTTAAAGTTTTAAAACACTTGTGTTTGAAACAAATTAGTGCTACCTATTTCTAAGCAATAGTAGTGTGTGGTTAGCAAGTATATTGGAGACCTCTGGTGTTTATAATGGGAATCTGTATTTCCATTTTTGTCAACTATGTTGGACAATGGGGATCTATCAGGATGGACTACGAGAGAATATTTGCATACATTTGGTTGCAGATCAACAGCTGACCTATTGTATCACTATCAAGAGGAATGAAGGGGCTGAAAAGAAGCTATTAGCTCCGGAAATGTAAAATCCACTCTGTACTTTAAACTTTGATTGAAGAATTTTATCTCTTCAGGTATTTTTTAATCCCGTAGCTCTTGCTGGAATGTGCCCTGGGTTAATATGACATGATTGTGGTGGCTTGTGTGTAATAGCTTTGCCCAAATTTTCAGTTCCAATCTCGGTCAAAACCCTTCTCGAGGGCCAACAATAAATTTTTGAAGAATTTATATAATATTGCTGAAAAAAGAGACATGCTGTCGAAGCTTTTCGTCTTGCACTCATCAGCACAGAACTCGCAAGAGTACGAATTGTAAAGGGAATAGCAGTTTATACTGTATGAAAAGGGAGCACTGATTGGCAAGTGGATTCTGATTGGCAGAGGTGTTGCCACGGAGCTGTCAAGCCAAAAAGACGTTCTGCCCATCACAGAAATGAGTAATGTGGAATATGAGTTTCAGTGCTGATGCAGGTACGTAGGCCACACTTCCCAAAATACAAAACAATAATGTCCAACGTTAGATGTGATCCTCCGATTAGACAACACTTGCTAAACAATCCTGATTGCGTTAAGAAGTACACCATGAACCAATTTAAGGTTATCAGCTGGGCACGCAGTGCGGCTCACTCAGGTGTGGTAGGAGCTACGTATATTCATACACAGGGCCTTGTCCTTTGGAGGCAGAAGGAGGATATCCAAGTATTGCGCCTTTTTCAGCTGAACAAATCTTGGGGGCCAGCCAATCTCTGGTTCATTCCCCATGGCAACGCCTTGACCTGTAAGAGTCAACCTGCCTGGTTTGAATTTAAGCAAAAGCTGGAGAGTCAATTGCTCCCTGGTGTGTCTTCCAATCAAAGTCCGCTGGCCAATCAATCAGCACACTATTCTCATCCATGCAGTTTAAATTGTTGTTCCCTTTACAATTTGTATTCTTGTGAATTCTGCCCTGATGAGTGCAAGACAGAAAACCTCGACCACATGTCTCTTTTTTTTCAACAATACTCAAGCCCTGTACTACCGATCGACTAATTTATATAATGTATTGCACAGAAATGAGAAACAATTGAGTTGCACTGTTGAGTTTTCAACATTGTTCTTAAACGCCAAGCCCACAATATTTACAGGGAGACGAGCAGGGAACAGGTAAGCATGGGAAGAACCTGGCCTAGCCAGGAATGATGGATGTCCTTCCAAAGTTAATGGAATGGCAAGACTTCTTTATAACTTTCTCCTTATGTTTTCCGTCAGCCCGATGGATAAGGTTAGGTTTCGAACGCTGAGCTGAACTGCGGGAATACATGAATTTGGAAATGGAAGTCGCTTCAGGAACTCCTTAAAGTCTTACTCCAGGCGAAAAGCCGTGTATCTGAAATGTGGGTATCCCTGTTGACTCAACAAAAAATGTGAAGAAGAGGTTTGGTTGAAGGATGAACGAGAAACAAGTGGGTTTTTGTGCCACTTGATCCAGCCGCCCTCCCAGCTTCGTAATGGGCTGTTCAGTCTGAGAGTTGGGTCGGAAAAGATGCTAGAGAATGAAGGGAAATGAGTTGTTTGTGGCAGATATATTGTTCAAACTATGTGGGGGTTTGTACTGTTTAAATTTACAACTGGATCTTCAGCTGTATATTCATGTGGTACTGCTCATAATAAAACATAGATTCTCAGGGTTTGGGTGTTGCTGGTGAGGTCAGCATTTTATTGCCCATCTGTAAAATTGCCCTTGAGAAAGTGGTGGTAGACCTGCTTCTTAAACCCACTGCAGCCCATATGGCAAAGATGCTTCCACAATGCTGTTAGGTAGGTGGGATTTTGACTCATCCACGATGAAACAATGGTGAGATATGTCTGGATCAGGATGGTGTGTAATGTGAATGGGGACATGGATGTGGTGTTCACATGCACCTGCTGCCCTTGGCCTTCTAGGTGGTAGAAGTCACAAGTTTGGGAGGAGCTGCCAAAGAAGCCTAGGTAAATTGCTGGAGTGCACCCTGTAGATAGGACCCATTGCAGCCACACTGCATCAGTGCTGAAGGGTTTAATGTATAACTTTTCTCTCAAGTCAACACAATGGGCCAAATCTTTGGAGACCAGATGTACAACTGAAGATGCGTTTCGGAACTCTGTGGAAGTCTTGATGCAGTGGGAATTGCATGGGAATTTTGAACTTCCAATGGGCAATTTCCCTACTCCCTGGGACCCTCCATGAATATCTCCATCTCTGAGCTAGATTTAGTGAGTTCAGGCAGTTCTGCGGTATTTATCTGAATAGTTACCCAAGAAATATTAAATAGATTTAAAACCTAGTCTAACATCTGGGTAACAGCACAAATGACCCACCCCAATCACCACCCCCCCCACCCACGGACCACCCAGACTCGACCCAGCCGCCCCCCTGACCACTCAACTTCTGCCCTCCTGACCTGACCTGACTAACCTCTGACCCAACTACCCCCTGACCTGACTCGACTAATCACTGACTCCATCCAACATTCCCCAAACAGATCTGACTAACCCCTCAATATGACCTGACAACGACCGACCCGACTACCCATCTATAACCTCACCCACCTAGCCACCTCATCCTTTCAGTCACCCATCTTACCTACTCACCCACCTACCCATTCACCTCTTTCCCACCCACCCCCTTGCCCACCCACTCATCTACCCACCCACTCCCACTCACTCTCACACTCACACTCCCACTCCCAATCACTTTCACACTCTCCCACCCACCCATTCATCTACCCACTCACTCGTTCACTCACCTACTCACTCACCAACTCAGCCACTCACTCACTCAGCCACTCTCTCACTCAGCCACTTACTCATTCATCTACTTACTAAACCACTCACTCACTCATCCACTTACACTCAGTCACACACTGAGCCACTCACTCATCCACTCACTCAATCACCCATTCCCTCAATCGCCCACTCACTCAATCACCCACTCGCTCAATCACCCACTCGCTCAATCACCCACTCGCTCAATCACCCGCTCGCTCAATCACCCGCTCGCTCAATCACCCGCTCGCTCAATTACCCACTTGCTCAATCACCCACTCGCTCAATCACCCACTCGCTCAATCACCCACTCGCTCAATCACCCACTCGCTCAATCACCCACTCGCTCAATCACCCACTCGCTCAATCACCCACTCGCTCAATCGTCCACTTACACTTTGCCACTCACTTACTCTGCCACTCACTCACTCTGCCACTCACTCACTCTGCCACTCACTCACTCACTCTGCCACTCACTCACTCTGCCACTCACTCACCCTGCCACTCACTCACTCAGCTACTCATTCACTCAGCCATTCACTCACTTATCCATTCACTAATCCACTCACTCGCCCACTCATCCACTCACTCACTCAGCCACTCACCAATTCATACACCCACTAATCCATTCACTCATCTACTCACTTAGCCACTCACCCACTCATTCAGCCACTCACTTACTCATTCAGCCACTCACCCACTGATTCACGCACTCATTCAGCCACTCACTCGTGCACTCAGCCACTTGCCGACTTGCTCACTTGCTTACTCAGCCACTCGCTCAGCCACTCGCCCACTCATCCACTCACTCACTTGTTTACTTAGCCACTCACGCACTCACTCATCCATGCACTCACTCATCCACGCACTCACTCATCCACACACTCACTCACTCATCCACGCACTCACTCATCCACGCACTCACTCACTCACTCAGCCACTCACTCAGCCACTTGCTCACTTGCGTACTCATTCACCCACTCACTCACCCACCCCGCTCACTCACTCTCACTCATTCGTCCACCCACTCACTTGTCCACTCCGTCACTCACTCACTCACTCGTCCACTCACTCACTCACTTAGCCGCTCACTCATTCACTAGCATTAAGACTGGATCTTTGAACTTACCATACAGAAGCTAGTGCTGTAAAAAGGGGCATGTTCTGCCTTACCCTAACTCCGTCCCACTCTCACAGAATTCCCCGAGGGATACTGTGGTTGTACATATCTGCGACAGTCGGGATTGGAAGATTCTGGAAGACATGTGCAGCAGCATCAATTCATGGGAATCTTTTGAACACTGCGGCAATCCGCTCATCATTGCTGGTGCCCGAAAGACCCGAGCTGTTGTATGATGAACCCTTTCCAGGATTATGGCTGAGCTGCTGAAGCCCCATTTCTGACTCTTCTCGGTTTTAAAAGAAGAGAAAATTTTTAAAAAAGCTTTAAACTCCAAATTAATCATTGTAGGAAACAAGGGCCTGCTTTGCCAGTCTTCATAACCTTGCAAAAGGCATGACAAAGTTAAAAAGAGTGGGGAAAAGAAGGTAAGAAAGCCATGGAAAAAAAAGAGGGAATGTGCTTCAGGAAAGATAGAATGAGAAGATTGACCAAGATGAAAGGGCAATGTACAGCGAATAGCGTTCAGACAGAGAGTGTTGGAGGGTGGGTTTTTCCCCTGAGGTTCGAAGACAAATCACTTCTTACGGGGATGCTTCAAGTTGGCAGACATGTTTTTCTCTGTCGGATATCAGCACCTTCTCATCAGTGTGCCTGTAACATTAAGTGGCATGCAAAATCGGATATATTCCATGCCCAGACGAATGTCTCTTACCTTCACCTGCAGCAGTCGAACAATGACTTTTGTTTTTGTAACCACCTTTGAAGGGAGTGCAGTGTCCATGCTGGGCAGTGAAGCAAGTTAACAGCAAAAGAACGAAAGAACCACCTTGTATTTAAGTTGCAGGGTTTGTGTACTGAGGGTGTCCCAAAAGTACTGCCCATGTGAAAAACCAGTGGAATCAGGTGCCAATGGGTACCTGGCACCAGTCGGCAATAGTTGTTTCCGGCCACCGGGCAGTTGGCTTTTCCCATTCGGAAACACAAGTTGCTGACCAGCCACCTATCACTGGTCAGAACCAGTCAACTTTTCCCGGCTGATGAAACAGTTGTTGCCTGTTGTGTGTTTTTTTTTCGCTCCTCCTGGTTGAGCCCAACTTATGAGAGGGAAATATATAGCAAACCCACCCCTGTGCACCAGCATGATGGTGTGTGCAGTTGTCAAAAACTAGTGATGCACTGAAAGAGACACTGGCTGTAGCAGCAGGTTTTACATTTTAACTGGGAAAGTACAACTAAATTAAATGCTCCATTCCTCTATTCACAAATCTTACACATTTTCCACCTAATTCATCTCCAGAAATTATTGTTTTGTGTTAAGGCCTTGTACTTTATCTGAGACTTATCCTCTTAATTTCTTTTGTCACACCCTCCGCACTTAGTCCCTGGCTGTGGAGGTAACCGATGAAACACGGATAGGGAGAAGAAAAGGATTAGGCAAGCATTCATTCAAGTCTTTAGTCACAGCACAAGATCGACATCCAATAACAAGCAAGTGAGAGAGATAAAATGTAGATCAAGGTGTGGAACAAAGAAGGTGACAACAATTTAGCAGGCCTGACAGCATCTGTGGAGAGAACAACAAGTATTAATGTTTCAAGCCCTTCTTCAGAATGCCAGAGATCTCTCGGCGATCTCTCAGAAGAGTCACAAAACTCGAAACGTTAACTCTATTTCTCTCTCCACAGATGCTGTTGGACCTACAGAGTCTTCCCAGCATTTTCTGTTTTTGTTTCCGATTTCCAGCATCTGCAGTAATTTGCTTTCACCTTAGTGACAACAATTCACGTTAAGATGTGCATTTGAGCGGGTGCCTGTGACAGCATCCGACTTTATCAATGAAAGCACTAGCTTTGCAGCGGGCCCCGCTCAAACCATGGGCGTGGTCTCCAGACCGACCTCTCCCGGAACATCCCGGTGCTCCGGGTGCCAACAGCCAGGCACTGAACAAATAAAGATCTTGTCCTCTGGCCATGAACAGATCTGCCAGAATCACTCCCGTATCTCAATACCACCCAACAATTGCACTGTAAGTAAAATCAGGGGCAGATCAGTATTCCACAAGTAAAATTGGAAAACAGCACATTTCAATTAAGTTATTCAGTTGTTAAGACTCAGTCCCGGTGAATTGGCACTGAGGAGCGTTTAACCCTGCAGTCAGTACTGTCGTATTGATCTACTTCTGCACGCCGTTTGTAGCCACGATTCAGGTGATGCTCTGAAGATCAAGTAAAAGATTAATGACCTTGCCACCGGTTGGTGTGTGTAGGTCGCCGACTCTGTCTGCAAGATTGGGGAGCGCTTGAGAATGACTGTGCTTCAATGTTGGGGCTCCAGCTGGCACTGTTGCTGCAATGAGGAAAAATCACTAGTGACGTTCTCGATGCCCATTGCATCAATGCAAACTTATTTGTCGCGGTTATCCCAGCGCACGCTGGTTATTTCTGATTGGAGGTTGGTTAGATACAGTTGCAGTCTTCAACTGGCTTCACCTTCTTTTTCCCTGAATAAATTATTTTTGAAGTGTTGTAATCGCTTTTGGCTGCAGGCAAATGTAACAGGCAACAAACAGCACAGTCCCAAAATCAAAAATCCGGAGCCAGGGTCTTGTAATTAAAACAGGGCGGCTCACAGTTTCTGGCAAAGTTAAAGGAGAAATGGAACAGTGAATAACGTTCCATTAGTAGCATGTTCAAATGAGAATTCTGATGCTGGTAAGGTTCATTGGCCCAGGTTTTGTGGTTAAAAATATAAGAGCGAGGTCATCACCATTATTTAGGGGTAAATCAGACAACGTCAGGGGCCTCCACATAGAAATCAGGAAGTTGCTTTCTGATTTGCCCAGCTCCTCTACAGACCTCATTATACCAGTATCTCGCTGAGAGATCTGGCATTCAAACACATGAAGGCCATGGAGTTATTGGACTTCACCAATAGATGCCCACTCCTCCCCCTTCAGGTGCCATGCCCGAAAAGAGCATTGGCGACCAGGGACTTCCCATTGGATGGGCCCATGATTGGTTCTTGTCTAAGAACTGCAGTGGTTTGCCATTGCCTTCTGCAGTACGGCTGACTAGAAAACTCTCCCGCTCTTACTGCCTGCGTCAGGCTCATTGGAAGGATTTACAGGCTGATAATCAGCCTGTTTGGCCACTTTATGATCGCGCCTTCTGTAGCCACCAAGTCCTGAAGTGGGACTTGAACCCAGAGCTGCTGGCTCGGAGGGGATGCTGCCACTGTGCCACAAGACCTCCTAGGTACCCACTAAATATTTTAAGCAAATTAGAGCTTGCCCTTTCATGTGTCAGTTCATTTTTTAACAGTGTGATACGTCTTAATTACTACCTCCCGGGTCTGGAAATTTACCTTATAAGTGTGGAGTCCCGTTTCTTAAATTTTAATTATCGGTTTAGATTTAAAAACTTATTCTTTCTGTTCTTACTCCCATTTTTTTTTGTTCCCTCTCGTTATTTTGATTTCTGTACGTGATTTGACATTGAATTAACAATTTGAATTTGCATCTCCTTGTTTTGACTCCTCAGGTGGAATTTAATGCCCTCTCCTGTGGCGAGTTTGATGGCAGGAGTGACATTTAATTGGGTGGCGGGTGGGACCCCGAAGCCCTTTCTGCCTCCACCCCGATTAAGTCGGTGGCTGGAGGTTCTGTGGAGACGCACACTGCTGCCAATTGAGACCTATAAGTGGGCAATTAGTGCCCATTTAAGGGCCTCATCCCACCAGCGAGCGGGGGACTCGCCATGCAGGGAAGCATGACGATCAAACCCATGCAGGTTGATTGCATGTTCCTCGGGGGTCCCTCATTCAATGGCACTCAGTGTCCGATCAAGGGGACCCAACCTTGGGAAGGGGGGGTCCTACTGAGAGCCAGCCCTCCTGTCCTTGCTGCCAAACTGCTCCCTCTGCCTCGTGACTCCCCTCTCTCCATCACTCTCATGTGGCCTGGGATTCTGTGATGCTACTAGGCTACTAGGTGGTTGGCGTACTGGCAGCAGTTGCTGCCTGATCAATGGCTGCCCAGTAAAGTGCCAGCGTGTCACTGAATTTGGCGGGCGTTCCCGAAAAGAGGTGCTGCTGGGCTCTTGCCGGCAGAGATTAAATACCACCTCACCTAACTCTGCAGGAACTCTTCAATCTGATAGGTTGAAGAGACAGGCTTTTGTGCATCTTGCTCACACAGATCGAGATCTTCTGCAGAGGGTGCTGTGCAGTTTCAGACTCTCAGTGAGTCCGGGCGATAGCTCACAAATTGTCTGCTAGCTGCTTTGAATGGCGAGGGGTGTTCATTCATCACTGACTGCGAAACCCAGGTCAATATTGTTATTTACTACAGGTATTTGTTCAATCGAAGAGCATCTGAACTCTGAGAATAGGCAGATTAGATCATCACCCAATGAAATACCTATTGTAATCGCTTAACAATATGAAACATTAGCTTAAATACTTGATGTTGAATTTTGTTATTGATTAGATCTCATTAAGTAGTTAAGCATTTTCACTAATTTTAGAATAAGATGGATACACCAGCTTTCTTTTGGATGCTTAGCTAGAATGATTAGCTAGAATGATCAAGGTCATGTGAAAGAATGAACTGTTGCCTTTCATTCCATCCCAAAGCTATATTGTTTGCAGAATGAATGCTAATTAAAGAAATAAAGAAATGGCAGTTCATTCAGACATCAATAAAATGATTTGCATGTGTTCTTGAACCTATTTATTGAACTTGCTCCTGTTGAACCAAGAATCCCCACGATTACTCATAGTAACGCTTTTAATGGTCAGCTTTGCAGAGAATCAAAATCGGTGCCTGCAGGTTATTGACTTATCCTGATGATATTTGTATGAAAACTGTAAATGAAGCACTTCCTCAAGTCGTTCGAGCTGGCAAGGGGCAACAATTGCAAAAGTGGAAGTTTGCTGAGAAGGGGTAGCTTTTAATATTCGTATAACTTCGTCCCAGCATTTGCGAGGACATTTCTTTGATGTAAGCCCCCCCTGTCTCCATGGCAGGCAAGCAAGTCGGAATATTGTGAACCTACTTGCCTGAACTTGTAAAGCAAAAGTGTAGTGATGCTGAATTAAAATAATACCAAATAGATTTATTCTTGTAAATGTGCCTGGAGAATTCAGTGAACGTCAGTACTTTTCTATTCCATCAGAGCTGCCAGATATCCTGCAACTCTTGTGAAGGACATTGCGAATCAAACCTGAAGGGGTGAAAGTGTGAAGAAGTTTTAACATGTTGTCCCTCTTTTTTAATTCCTTCATGGGATGTGGACATCACTGGCAAGATCAGCACGTGTTGCCTTTCCCTAATTGCTTTTGAACTGAGTGTCTTGCTAGGCCATTTCAGAGGGTAGTTAAGAGTCTGTGGGTCTGGAGCTACATGTAGGCCAGACTGGGTAAGGATGGCAGATTTCCTTCCCTGAAGGGCATTAGTGAACCAGGTGAGTTTTTACAACAGTCGATGATAGTTTCATGGTCTTCATTACTGAGACTAGCTTTCAGCTGCCGTAGTGGGGATTTGAGCCTCTGTCCCCTGGGCCTCTGGATTACTGGTCCAGTGACATTAGCACTATGCCATCATCTCCCCTTTAGCGTACTCAGTCGATTAAGGCCAGTAGTGTTGGAGATCCACAGAGAAGGAAAGTTGCAGGTTTGTGCTGCATTACTTGATGTCAGCCAGGGCAGTCTCACCTGTGCCCCTAGAGAGAGAATATTTATAGAATTTCCATTTCTTATCTATCTATTGACCAGGGGGTCTTGTGGCGCAGTGGGTAGCATCCCTACCTTTAGGCCTAAAGCTCTGGATTCAAATCCCACTTCAGAATTTGATGGCCATGGAAGGTGCGCTTCCTGGCCAAACAGGTTGCTTATCAACCTGGTAATCATTCCAACATGCCTGATGGCAGGCGGTAAGAGTGGGAGAGTTTCCTTCTCAGCCATACTTCAGAAGACAACAGCAAACCACTGCAGCACTTTGCCAAGCATAATCATGGACCAATCCCATGGAAGTCATATGATCACCAACACCCTTTTAGGGCATAGTAGCTCAAGGATCCATTGACCAGGACATTGGCATTGTTGTTGTTATAGGGTGAATCGAAGTCTCTGAGCTTTTTTGTAACGCTGTGAAAAGTAGGTTATGTAGGGCGGGGTTCCTTTGGTAGTGTGATCGCCAGACCTGGCTAAGGATTGTGTAAGTGGCCTAGAATCCTGGTCTTATTGCACAGAGTTGAGCTTCCTGGTAGACAGGCTAGGTCTTTTGTTTGGGAGTCAAAGGCAGTGAAGTATTTCTTGCCTGTCCATACATATCTGTCAAGACCCTATTTGCTAACACAGGACTGTGGCAGCAACTCAGAAAGTTGGACGATGCCTGAAAGTAAGTTCGTTCTTGATGTGCTTGCACTCCTGAGGCTATTCCATTCTTACAAGGTCAGTGGAAATGTGGATCAGAAATTCAGGATGACTTAGTTTATTTTGTATGGCTTAGAAATATTGGGAACTGTTCTAGTTCCTCTTTGTTTGTACCCAATTTCTGACTATGCAAAGGGATGAAACTCTTAAGTATGTATGGTGATATCCAGAGTAAGAAAAATGCATTTGGTTTTGGAATCACAGAGCATCTACCTTGAGAGCAAAACAGAAGCTTTGATCTTGGGGAGTGCAGTGAGGTGCTTCATCATTTGCACTGCATCATTGCCATGGTGATACATTATATTCTGCTCTATCAGCCTTTTTTCAATGAAGGTCTGAACCCAATTGACTTGCCAACAGGAGTTCAATGCCTGGAGCAAGAGGCTGTGAATGTTGGACATTCTTGCCTTGCCCCTCATTGGAAGGTCTTTGGTGCACACAGCAGACGTGAAGTTGCAATTTTGGATTTTTTCACATAATGAGCTTGTCACAGAAAGCTATTCTTTCCAATTATAATAAAAATGAAGTTTTGCTCTGTTTTATTGAAGGCGTCAGTGGAAAGCTCAAGGGTGGGAGAGTTGTTGCTGTAGCAGTGGAACGTCCCTGTGATGTATCCAGGATTGTTTGCCTAACATTGACCGAGCCAGGGGAGTTGAGTTCAGTTTGTTGACAAAATCTTGGATGTTATTTTGAACTTAGTGTTGATCAGAAGTCGAGTATATCAGATGAGCAGAGAATGTCCTGTATTTGTGTGATTGTGGTTATTTTGTATCTGTCAGGGACAGATTTCTTCAGCTTTTCAGTATGATGGAAGGGTGTGGGAGTAGGGCTTTGTAGAAATTGGCTGATTTATTGGTTCAGAGCTTTCTCAGGCCAGAGGTATTGTAATTGCATTTCCTTAGCTGAGCTTTGAAATTGCTGTACCTAGGAGAGTTGGCAATGTGGTGGGGTGTTGCCTGAAAGAACACTTGGGACTCAGATATACAGTCGTCACCCATGTCCATGAATTCCTTGCTGATCTTGTGGAAGCCTGAGGCTAGTTTAACTTCTTCATTGTGAATTGCTGTCACTGTTCTTGGCCCAACTGTATACATATGGACATACAAATCAGGAACAGGAGTAGGCCATTCAACCCCTCGAGCCTGCTCTGCACTTGGTAAGATCACGGCTGGTCTGACTGTGGCCTCAACTCTACTTTCCTGCCTGCCCCTATAACTTTTGACTCCCTTGCCAGTCATGAATCTATCTAACTCAGCCTTAGAAATATTCAATGACCCAGCCTGCACTGTTCTCTGGGGAAGGGAATTCCTCAGATCATTGACCCTCTGAGAGAAAAAAATCTCCTCATCTCCATCTTAAATAGGAGTTCTCTATTTTGAAACTGTGTCCCCTAGTTCTAGTCTCTCCCACAAGAGGAAACATCCTCCCAGTATGTACCCTGTCAGGTTCCCTCAGGATCTTGTATGTTTCAATAAGATCACCTCTCATTCTTCTAAACTCCAACAGATGAAGGCCTAACCTGCCCAGCCTTTCCTCGCAAGAGAACCCCTTCATCTCAGGAATCAGCTGAGTGAACCTTCTCTGCACTACTTCTAATGCAATGATATCTTTAATTAAATAAGGAGATTTATAGGTGACGTGACAGGTGTGTAAAGGTGAACTGGCGTGCAGTAGTCAATGATGCATGTAGGCCTTAAATAAGTTGTACCAGGTTTGATGGATTCAGGAGAAACTTTTCATGGGTTTGAGTAGAAAGTTGTTTGTCCTTTTTTGGGTGCATGGTTTCTTTCATATTGGTCAAGTTTAGGTACATGGCTCTAGGATGGTTCTGCTTGAGTGCTCTGGATGCCAAACATCTACCCAGAAGTCCTCCCACAGAGGTATGCTTTACATTTGATGCCTTTTATAATGAGAATGAAACTGCCCTTTACCTTATCTCGACACTGTGGGGCTATCCAGAAACACCTTTGTATTTATATAGCAAAAACAAAACTACCTGGAAAAACTCAGCAGGTCTGACAGCATCTGCGGAGAGGAATACAGTTGATGTTTCGAGCCCATATGACTCTTCAACAGAACTAAGGAAATAGAGAAATTAGGTGAAAAATAAGCTGGTAGAGGGGGGTGGGACAGGTAGAGCTGGGTAGGCGGCCATTGATAGGTGGAGGCAAAGAAGAGATTGCCAAAGGTGTCATAGTCAAGAGGACAAAGGGGTGTTGACGGTGGTGATATTATCTAAGTAATATGCTAATGGGGACATTAAGAGTGGAAAGCAGGACAAGCTAGATGGCCTAGTGGGGTTGGGGTGGGGGGAAGGGATCAAAATGGGCTAAAAGGTGGAGATAAAACAATAGATTGAAATAAATTTAAAAAGGGGGTGGGGATGGAGAAGAGAGTTCATGATCTGTTTCGGATCATGAACTCTCTCCTCCATCCCCACCACCTTTCCAATCCCCATTTTTCCAATAATTTATAATTTAAAAAATATATATATTTTTCTTTTCCCGCCTATTTTTAAATTTATTTCGATCTATTGTTTTATCTCCACCTTTTAGCCCATTTCGATCCCTTCCCCCCACCCACCCCCACTAGAGCCATCTGCCACTAGTTTGTCCTGCTTGCCACTCTTAATGTCCCCATTAGCACATTACTTAGATAATATCACCACCGTCAACACCCCTTTGTCCTTTTATCTATGACATCTTTGGAAATCTCTTCTTTGCCTCCACCTATCACTGGCCCCCTATCCACTTCTACCTGTCCCACCCCCTTCTACCAGCTTATATTTCACCTCATTTCTCTATTTCCTTAGTTCTGATGAAGGGTCATATGGACTTGAAACGTTAACTGTGTTCCTCTGCGCGGATGCTGTCAGACCTGCTGAGTTTTTCCAGGTATTTTTGTTTTTGTTTCAGATTTCCAGCATCCGCAGTATTTTACTTTTATCTTTGTATTTACATAGTAATAGGTTAGGTATTTTCCCAGAAGTGACTGAACCATGAACTGGGGTGTGGAAAGCTACACCATCCAGATTCATGGTTCAGTCACTTCTGGGAAAGCACCCAGCTCTTTAGTATCTCCGAGCTATTTTCCAGATTTTAGCCCTTTTTCCCCAGCTTGCACAGTACCTCCAGGAGCTCCCGTCTCCTTTTCTGCCAAACAGAAAAAACTGGCCTCTTCCTCGTGGAGAAGGGTTCCTAGAAGTGTGCCTTGCTGATGATAAGAATCCCTGTGAAACTTTTGAGGGGGGGTCGGCGGGGGAGGGGGGTGGGGATTGCATGTTGTGGGGGCTTGTGGTTGTGCAAGATGTATCTTTGTTGTGTTGACTATTTAAAGTGAAATTTGCATTTTTATTGAAAGTATCATTTGCCTGTTAATTCATGTTTAATTTACGTTGGGTCTGATTTCATGTTACAAAAGGTGAAATCGTGTTGGTAACGCCTTCCTTTGGGGGGGTCATCAGTAAATTAGCTTTTTTTCTGGTTTATGTCTTTTCCACGGGGATTGCAACAATGTCCATGTGAATCTTGTACAGTGATGGGGAAGGTGAGAGTCTTCTCACTGTGGGGTGGCGGGGGACTCTGTTGTTATGCGACTTAGTGGGAGAGGCTAGATATTCTTGCTCTCCAGGAAGTGTAGGCCGCTTGGCGACATTGAAATGTGGTGGCTTTTAGAGCCTCACTGGATACGTTATCCCATGTTCTTGATCATGAAGTGTATTTACCTCCTCGAGGAGGTAAAATGTGCACTCGAACTCCGACTGGGACTGCTGGTTTTTCTACGTCAGTGTTTCAGTATCAGTACTTCCAAGAGGTCCCTTGAACTGCGTTGGTATTTGCAGGATGTCCCCGGGCATTGCCAGTGTTTGGTGAAGGTTCTCAGGAGTTTGCCTGCACTTGTCCGAATCCACCGCGGAGAGGTTTGAAAACCGCAACTTTACTGGGCACCACTTAATGCTTCTTTGGCACAAGCTACAGACCTGAAGATGGAGGATAGCGCAATGATTTAAACATTATTAGAAAGCGTGAAAATCAAATGAGAAGGAATTCTTTGAAACGCAACAAACTTTATCTGCAGATCACACCACACAAATCAGATAGTGCCATTTTGTTTTCGAACTCGGACACAAATTACGGACTGCTGTACTGTTCCACGTCTGCTGCATAAATCCATCGTTTTTTATATGGTTCAGAGGTTCTTTTAGAAGTTGCTTTGTTTGTGGAAAGTTTTGCATACGTTTTAATGGCCCAAATACAATTCAATTTTATATCCTACAAACGCTCAGTTAGTTTAGAGCTTTAACATGTTTGCAGATTAATGATGTTTAAATTGCACAAGTCCAGAAATTATTGATGTCTTACCTTGTAAATCAGGATACTCTGATTTTATTAGTGTTTTCTTTCCAACATTGCTTTCGATATCAGGTATTTGCAAGTTTAATAATGTATGCACTGGGCCAATGTTGAGGTGTTTTTGCCTCTTCTTTGTATTCTGTTTTGTTATTATTGTGTTGGAATCTGGGCTACCGAGATTAACTAATGCCTTTTTTGTCAGCAAAGAATGTTACTGTATTGGACACAGCTAAGCCTTTTAGAATTGACTTTGTCACTTACTGTTGAAAGGAATTGTGTAAAGTTGCAATTTAACTGTAGACTTAACAAAATACTGGAAACCAATGGACACCCATCCTTCCACAGTATTGTCTAAATATTAATGCTTTGTTGAAATACACTCTCGGCATTTTAAGATACCCCATTATATTCAGAAATTGTGTTGCACCCTCTTCTTAAGTCTAGATACTTTTCAGGGCTTTTTGTGATATAGGTTTGCATTTTTTTTTGTTAAGTGTGCTGTTTTTCTTTACTCCCTACACAACCCACATCAATTCGGCATTGTCCATGAATATTTTGAAATTTAAGCCATGCTCCCGGCACATTCAGAGGAGGTAAATGCAAGTTGTTGTTCCATTTTGCAAATCAAGAGCTAAACAGAATGGGGTTCACTTTGGCAATCCTTTTGTCACAATAACCCTAACTTTCAAAGCTTCTAAGACATATCTACTTCGTGGATTTGAAACTCATCGGAAATATTTTGGTGAAGCATTAGTCACCCTCGATGTTGCATTGGATAACCCCCTTCAAACGCTTGTGAGCTTTGGCCTTGTAAATCACACGATGGCCAAGCAGATTATTTCCCTGAAGACTAAAAAGCCTATAGGTTACCATGTTCCCAATTCCCAATCCCACATAATTCTAATTTTTGAGCACATTTGTTTCTCGTTTTAAGTGGCAAACATTTACACTCTGCACACACTGCTGTCAATAATAAGATCATGGACTGATTTTCATTGGGTTTGGGGGAAGGCCCTTCTAGGCACTTGACGCGTGCAAGACCTGCTGGGTATCACGCTGTGATACGGGGTGAAAATGAGCTGCGAGTCTGAGAACCATCATACATGGCTTTATGATTAACTAGCAGGGTTGATCATGATTTTTAGATCAATCTTCAAGTGTAATTTACTCCTCTGAAGGACACAAAAGACCAGAATATATTTTCCAATTCAGTATAATTTATTTTTTTTCACCGTTTGTGAGGGCCTTTGAATAATTCTTAGCGCTCTGAGTTAAAATGCGGCACATTCTATCTCATTGCAGCAGCCTTCAAAGCCTCTGCCAATGTGATGCCTTCCTAGCCCAAGTCTGACGACGGTTCAGTGTTATTTGCTATGTTTATCTGCAAGGATTTTTAATATACTGTACGGATTAACCAGATGAAGTGAAGAGACTTGCCCTTTTGGAGCTCATTGGACAGGCTGAGAGATCTGGCACTCCCCCATACAACGCTATCTAGGCTTTCAGTGTAATTGCTTTCACATGTGGACCATTATTTGTAAGTCATATAATTAATCCAATTATGTGCTCTTTTTCTTCTCTTTCTGCAGAGTGTCGAAATGAGAGGCTTTTAATAAGTGAATTTTCTGGTTGTCAAATCAAGGGGAAGGTTCATTTGAAAAAAAGAGTGCTGCAAGAAATTTTAAGAGCTGCGTGGATTCCTGGCACAATGCTCTGAGGGAGAGAGAGACAGCGACTCATTCATCTCCACACAGATCCCGAAAGCATGTCAAGTTTTTGACCTGTGAGCAGCGACTGTGGACTTGACCAGCTGAAGATGCGGCCATGGACTGGCTCCTGGCGGTGGATTATGTTGATCCTTCTTGCCTGGGGGACTTTGTTGTTCTATATAGGCGGGCATTTAGTCAGAGACAGCGACCAGCCGGATCGCTCCAGCAGGGAACTGTCCAAGATACTCGCAAAACTCGAGCGTTTGAAACAGCAAAATGAAGATCTGCGGAGGATGGCAGAGTCACTGAGGTAGGTAGGAGGTGGGAGGAGTGGGGGAAGGGTCACAGTGCGTCAGGGGCTCCAGTTGGTGGCATTGCCGACAACGGCAGACTGAATTGTGTTAACTTATTTTATAGATGTATTCATAATGACACTTGTTGGTGAGGTCGGCGACTTTGTTGAAATACCCATTTGACATCAGGCAATAATTTATATCTCTTAAAACAGAACGTGGAATGGATAGAATAAATATATTTTAGGGTACGCCTTCTTGAGGTGCTGCTAATCTAAGGATAACCACCAGATTTTGTGGTCGGTCTAAACTGTTTTAGGGAGTGATTACAATGATGTACTCTATTAATTAAGGAGGGAAGGAGAAACCAAGTGCACTTGTTAGTTTAGCATAATTTATGTGGAAGTTACTAGAAACTGTTGCCAGGGACAGTGAGACTGAGCACTGGATGACAAGTATGCAGTTGGTCAGAGAATCAGCATGGAGTCATAAACAGTAGGTCATGTCTGAATAAAGTCATTGACTTTCTTTTTGAGGGGATGAGAGTGTCTATGAATATTGGCGACATGGGTTTTTGACAAGGTTCCGCAAAAGAAACGATCTGAAATGAAACCGCACACAATTCGGGATAACCGTGTGGCACAGGTTAGTCATGGGTTTGAAGGTAGGAAACCGAGTTTGGACAAAGAGAACACTCTCTCCTCAGATGTGACGACTGGTGTTCATTAGAGATCTGCCTGAGAGCTTCAGCTTTTCAGCATGTTGTATAAATTTGTAGATGACACTACAAGTTACAGTGAGTTGTGGCTAGACAGATGAAGTTATGGTGGAACACTGATGGGTTAAGTGTGTTTGTGGGCAAAACCATGGCATATGGAGTTCAGTGTGGGAAAGTTTGAAGTCATCCTCTTTGGATCCACAGAAGGCAAATTGGAATATTATCCAACTGACGATTGATTAGGATTTGTGGGGAAGTAAAAGGAATTAGATGCCCATGTACACGAATCACTAAAAGCTAATGGACTGATACAAAAAGTAACTTAAAAGTCTAATGTAACGTGGTCTTTATTCAAGTGGTTTAGAATACAAAGGGCGAGATTTTCCGGCCCTTCCTGTT
The DNA here is from genome assembly GCF_017639515.1 of Carcharodon carcharias. NCBI lineage: Eukaryota > Metazoa > Chordata > Chondrichthyes > Lamniformes > Lamnidae > Carcharodon > Carcharodon carcharias. The sequence continues at coordinate 13,840,544 of NC_054486.1, read as the reverse complement.
AGATCTTCCGGTCCCGCCAAAGTGGGCAGAGATTTGAATGGCTCAGCACCTCCGCTGTTGGGAGGACCCAGGACCCGAAACTCCCGGCCAAAGAGGGGAACTTTATGCTTCAGGTGTACAGAACTCGGTCAAACCTCACTTTGGAGTGTGGGGCTTAGCTTTGAACAGTTCACCTGGAGAAAAATGTTGGCTTTGGAGTGAGTAGAGCACAGGTTCACCAAAGTGAAAGGGTTAAGTTGTGAGAACATGTTGCATGTTCCATTGAGTTTACAGGGTTGAGGGCGATCTGATCGAAGTGTTTAAAATTATAAATTGTTTTGATACGCTAGATACCAAGGATCTCTTTTCTCTGATGAAGGAATCCAGGATTTGGGGCCATAATAAAATTAGAGCTCACCCTGCTAGGAAGGAAATCAGGAAACATTTTTACACATGAAAGGCAGTGGAAATCTGTAATAAAAACAAAAAAACTGCGGATGCTGGAAATCCAAAACAAAAACAATTACCTGGAAAAACTCAGCAGGTCTGGCAGCATCGGCGGAGAAGAAAAGAGTTGACGTTTCGAGTCCTCATGACCCTTCGACAGAACTTGAGTTCGAATCCAGGAAAGAGCTGAAATATAAGCTGGTTTAAGGTGTGTGTGTGGGGGGGCGGAGAGATAGAGAGACAGAGAGGTGGAGGGGGTTGGTGTGGTTGTAGGGACAAACAAGCAGTGATAGAAGCAGATCATCAAAAGATGTCAACGACAATAGCACAATAGAACACATAGGTGTTAAAGTTAAAGTTGGTGATATTATCTAAACGAATGTGCTAATTAAGAATGGATGGTAGGGCACTCAAGGTATAGCTCTAGTGGGTTTTTTTTTTAATAATGGAAATAGGTGGGAAAAGGAAAATCTTTATAATTTATTGGAAAAAAAAAGGGGGAAACAGAAAGGGGGTGGGGATGGGGGAGGGAGCTCACGACCTAAAGTTGTTGAATTCAATATTCAGTCCGGAAGGCTGTAAAGTCCCTAGTCGGAAGATGAGGTGTTGTTCCTCCAGTTTGCGTTGGGCTTCACTGGAACAATGCAGCAAGCCAAGGACAGACATGTGGGCAAGAGAGCAGGGTGGAGTGTTAAAATGGCAAGCGACAGGGAGGTTTGGGTCATTCTTGCGGACAGACCGCAGGTGTTCTGCAAAGCGGTCGCCCAGCTTACGTTTGGTCTCTCCAATGTAGAGGAGACCACATTGGGAGCAACGAATGCAGTAGACTAAGTTGGGGGAAATGCAAGTGAAATGCTGCTTCACTTGAAAGGAGTGTTTGGGTCCTTGGACGGTGAGGAGAGAGGAAGTGAAGGGGCAGGTGTTGCATCTTTTGCGTGGGCATGGGGTTGTGCCATAGGAGGGGGTTGAGGAGTAGGGGGTGATGGAGGAGTGGACCAGGGTGTCCCGGAGGGAGCGATCCCTACGGAATGCCGATAAGGGGGGTGAAGGGAAGATGTGTTTGGTGGTGGCATCATGCTGGAGTTGGCGGAAATGGCGGAGGATGATCCTTTGAATGCGGAGGCTGGTGGGGTGATAAGTGAGGACAAGGGGGACCCTATCATGTTTCTGGGAGGGAGGAGAAGGAGTGAGGGCGGATGCGCGGGAGATGGGCCGGACACGGTTGAGGGCCCTGTCAACGACCGTGGGTGGAAAACCTCGGTTAAGGAAGAAGGAGGACATGTCAGAGGAACTGTAACTCTGTTCCCTTAAAAGGTTTATCTGAGGGGTCAGTTGAAGACTGAGATTGATATATTTTTGTTATGTGAGTGGATCAAAGGCTGTGAAGCAAAGGTGAGCAAATGTAGCTGAGGGTACAGATCAACCATGCTCCAATAGGATACTGGAAAAGGCTCAAGGGACCAAATGCCTTATTCCTGTTCCAATGATGCATGAAAAGCCTGACCCAGAACATAATGATGCTGATTGTGAATTGTTCACTTGTAATGTAAGCATGGAATCATATTAATGCACAAAATGACTTTCAGTAGCATTCTTATACCTCTGTATACATCATTAATTCCCTGGGAAACAGATAAAGGTCTGTTAACCAACCAGGGGTATCTGTCGATTTGGACAGAAAGCAATTGGTTTGCTCTAATAACCAGGAACAAATGACAGCTATAGGTGCCAAGCCTGCAAAATATCATCAGTGCAGAGCAAATGCAAATGAGATAATTGATGTTTCTTGCACACTGATTCAACAGGACCATTATTTCGCTTCATCAATATTGCAATTTATGCACCAAGTGCTTTTCCATCAGTTCTAAGGGATCTCTGGGTCTTGAAGTATGATTTGTAGCTAATAAAGCTGCTACTATTTAATTGAATTGTGTGTGGTCAGTATTGTTTATGGGGTCAACAGAGAAATGTTAAGCCCAATGCAAATTCTTAAACTCTATTAACTTACACAGTCTTCAAATAAATGAGAAATCCCTCCTTCTGTAATACATGGACGACATGGACTGCTCTCACCTATCCAACTGAGTGCTGAAAGCCGTAATATCTAACTTAAAACATTACAAACTTCGTACAATTTATGCTTGTTTTTATTTCAATGAAGGCAGCCTTTGTTGCTCATGAAAATGAGTTTGTAACATTTCTCTAGCACTGTTTGTTCAGCAAGTGAGCCCTCTTTAATGCTGTTCTATTGACCTGACAGTCATCAAAAACTTATTAAAACTGCAACTGGCAGAACTAAATGCAGGTAAGAAATGTACCCTTTGGATTAGAGTGGGAGTGGTGGGCAAACCTAATTGGAAAGCGCATAAGGCACAAATCAGCAGTTTGATGGAGCGCACTCCACTTTTCTGTTTGAGTACAGCTGCAATAATACAAAATGTTCGACACCATTCAGGACACAGCTGTGTTAAACTTCCTACCTAACAGCACCCATGGGAGCCTCTTCACTGCATGGACTGCAGTGGTTCAAGAAGGAAGTTCTCTACCACCTCCTCAAGAGCTATTAGGGACGGACAATAAATGCTGGCCTTGTCAGTGATGCCCTTTGCCCAAGAATTAAAAAGAGGCTTCCTTGTCATCTCACAGACGCTCGGAAAATAGTTTGTCCTAATCTGTCATAAAGCGCGGTTTTCCAACTCCAGGATATAAGGAAACAGAACTGATTTGTTTGATTCTCATAGTGTGTAAGTGGATTTGTCTCATAAGACTTCGATGGGTGAGAGGAAAGAAAATGGGAGCTGACAGCTTTTTCCTCATCCTCACTGCTCCCAGCACTTTCCCTCTCCAATCTTGGGCTGTTCCAGTAGCTGCTGTGCTGGAGCTGACATAACAGGAAGGCATTTTGTTTCTAAAGGAAATAATGAGGAGTTAATTGCCAGTTCTAAAGCCAGTGTATCCTGCCTCCTGCACGGTTTATACAGAGCCTCCCACAACATTGCTGCTGTGTAGCCTGAGCACTAATGCAATGTTTAACCAATAAATGAACTAGTTCTTAGCCTGACTGATCCTTTAATGCCACTGGCATAATTAAGCAAATGCAGGCAAACTTGTACAGCTTCGCAAACTTGCGAAGGCACTTGGAACTTTTTACAGGTCAGATGCACCGTCTTCATTTTAATATTGTTCTGCATCTGTAACAAAACCTGAACACTGAAGTAGGGTAGGTGTGTTCTCAATGCAAGCCTTATACTTTCTTCGATAGTGGTGGGTAATTGGGGATACACCTTCCTGTATAAAACAAAATTGCACTTCATTGGACTTTTACTGTCAGATAGACCCTTGCACCATTTTTAATTGAAGCACTTATTTCAAAGGATAAGCTTTTTCCGGATCCTAGCGGATTTCTTTTAGTGAAAATAAGCACTTTGATCCAATTTCCATAAAAAACGTATAAATCAGCCCTGGCTACGTTTTACTGCCACTCAAAATGAAGGTTAAACAATTGAAAGAACACAGCTCACATTTGATTGGTTATGAATTGGTGTAATAACTGGCTGGCGAACACTTTGTCCACATGTTCAAGGTGCACTTTTGATCTTTGACATATCGTGTTCATGTCAATTGTTTCTCTGTACCTTGTTAAGGCCTCATTAGATTTTCTGCAAACTTTGACTGGTGTTTGCTCATCCCACACTAATTAGTTTTGAATTAGCCTCTGCTTCACTCAGCCTGTCCTTCAGGAGCACTCTCCAGTGCCAGGAACCAAGTGGTCACATTGTAGCGCAGTGAGTTTGTCAGGTGTGTCGAAAGCCTCAGGCATTCATGCTTTATCAGCCCCCACTGTGTCGGCCAGTTCCTCAAAGCGTTCACGAAATGCCATATGGTGATTCAATTCTCTCAGTGGATTTTAGGCTCCTTTTTGATTTTGAAAAAGGAGATTACTGGACGACACAGTGAGTTCGATGCTGGCCCTTTTACCTGTGGATCAGGTCTCCATCTCGTCAAGACAAACGCGATGAAAGTTTCTACTCTCAGCTGACTGCAGGGTACTTTTTATCAGTCTCAACTAGTGAATGGGACTCTCAAAATCAAGCAAAATTTGCCAACCTCGGAGGTCAGAAGGATATGGCTAGCATAAGAAGTGAAAAATGATCGATAGGTTATGAAGCATATTGTTGAGGTAGGAAACAGGAACAGCCTGCACTACCCCTGATCTAGTCAGATTCCCTGTTGACACTTATGTCCCCAGTGGAAGCATCGTTCATTCTTCATCAATAACCCCCACATAAATGAATAGAAATATTCATCAGAAATGATCATATTGGGCAATAGCTAGACGTTTGCAGAACTCCAAACTTAAGAGCTGTCCCACTGTGAAAGAAACTTGAATGTAACATCTAACAGAAAATGATGAACAATGCAATTTATATTTATCTCAGATACTGATATCCTGGTCTTGTGGTGGTATGTTAAAATGTTCAAATAAAATTTCAGTGGCCGTTCTGTCTGGTTGCTTTTTCCCAGAAGAATTAGAACTCCTCTCTTAAGACCCTGCATGGCACTAGTCAAGCGAAGCTAATTACAATGTAATTGAGAATAAAATCAAGTTGTTAGTTGATTAGTTGCCATTTTGGATTTGCTGCAATTTAACGAATGCACTATGCTGAAGTGCTGCTCTTGCATTTTGGTATCAGTCAATAATTTACATCCATCTCACAGTTGTAACTAAACCACTTGGTCGGCTTGGCCTAAATAGCCAAGTGGTTATGGTACTGGGTTTGTAACCCTAAGATCAAGAGTTCAAATCTCACAATGGCAAACTATGAAACTACATCTAAACCACTTGGTCATTTGGACACCATAAACACTCTTCCGCTTAAGCAGGGCGTTCTATGGTATCCTTGAATGGAGGACACAATTGAAATGAAATACATAAAATAAAGATAGCCAAGCCAAGGGCAAGGAAAGTATTCCCAAGAGTTCAACAAAACAGGAATGAGCCTCACAAGACAACCCGTAAAGCTGTTCCCCTAGTACCAACTTACTCCTCAACCTCAGAGTACCTAGCTGCAAACTGCAGCATCCAGTCACTCTGATGAGTTCATATAAAATGAATGCTGGGCAGGCAGCTTTAAAAGCATTCCAATGGCAGTATTTCAGGCTGTAAGTGGGAGAAGATAAAAAAGGCATGTGTTGGCACCTTTTTCTGAAACTGAAGAAGGAAACTGTGGCCAAAATGATAAACTAAACCCAATTTATTGCCTCCAAGAGATCAGTTGATGTGCAACCAGTGTATTTTATTAACTTTGTTGAAGGTGTTGATTGAGGAATACATGTTAACCCAAAAAACAAGAATGACAAAGGCAGTTCAAAAGTAATGCATTGGCTGTAAAGTGCTTTGGAACATTTGTGGGGGTGGAGGGTGTGAAAGATGCTCTCAAAATCTTTTTCTTTACCTCAGTGCTCCCTTAGGCTTTGTGTGTACCACATCCTTGACCTTGAGTAAATGTTGTTTGCTTATGGCGATCTATTACGTGCTGTTACATATGCTGGGGTCAGCGAGGTAGCTGGGGGAAGGACCGTGAAGAAGATTGCCCCCATCTTGATTTTGGAAGAGGACATGTGTCCCTTCCCCACTTACCAATGCACTCAATGTCAATAATTTGCATTGTAGCCTCTTAAAAAGAAAGTTAACGCCCTGAACACATGGAGCCACCCTTCAAATGTGCGTACTCCATTCTATTTAGATGGCGCCTTGTCCTGTAACTAGAGGAGCAGTGTTGATATTTTGAGAGCACCTGAGAAACCCAAATACCCAAAGTGCAATTCCTTCTGGGTGTGAGTGTATGTACATGAATTTTGCAGTTGAATTTTTTCAGAAGGCTTTTTTTTTAGGTGAAGCCTGACCTGAGTTCCAAGTCACGTTACTTTTTGCAATTTGTACCCTGCTGCAGAATGGGGAAGGATAGCCAAGTATTTAATAAGTCTTAATGAGCCTTGAAGGGGACATTTTCCAAGCCTGTGACCTCTACTGCATGAAAGGACAAGGCCAGCAGATGGGTGGGAACACCACCACCTGCCAGCTCCCTCCCAAGCCACACAGCACCCTGACTTGGAACTACATCACCGTCCCTTCACTGTTGCTGGATCAAAATGCTGGAACTCCCTTCCCAGCAGCACTGTGGGTGTACCTGATGATAAAAGCCTGATGATGACCACGAAACCATTGCCAATTGCCACATAAAAAAAACCCATCTGGTTCACTAATGTCCTTTAGTGAAGGAAATCTGCCGTCCTTACCTGGTCTGGCCTACAGGTGACTCCAGACCCATAGCGATGTGGTTGATTCTTAAATGCCCTCTGAACAAGGGCAATTAGGAATGGGCAATAAATGCTGGTCTAGCCAGCAATGCCCACATCCCATGAATGAATGAAAAAAAGCCTGGCGGTCTAACCAGCGTTCCTCAATGGGATCTGTCGCGGATGCAGAAGTAGACACAAACTTTGTGTAAAGTCAGGAGGAGCACACAGGCTGCTGCTGTTGGTGGTTGACTGCCTGCATTGGGAATCAACTCTTTTGTCACACCACACCACTCTCCCCTTCCTCCCAGGCCCCTTTGCCCTCCAGCCCACATGGGAAGCACTAGTTTCCCTTTGTTCTACAGCCGGCAATGAAACACGGCAGCACTCGGAGCCCCACAGGGGCCTTCAAATGAGGCCCGAGCCCGACAAAACCATTCTGCGCCTGGGGCTGACATTGTGTCAGATTCGCACCCATTTTGGGGTCGGAGTCACAAGCTGCCTGCTCGCTTTGGAAAAATGAACAACCTTGGGTCGGTTTTAGGAGCAGCTGTGAGTTGATCTTGTTTTAAAGCGGGAAGCCGAACCATAAAAAATTAGTTACTATTTTCATCTCATGACTTCCTGCTCTTAGCTCACCAGTTAATTATTAAAAATGATTGTCTGCCCTTCATTAAGTCAGACTTCTCATTTCTTTGAGATCGAAGGCACTGGGTTCACCATGACCTCTTTTTCTGCAAACATTGAGTAATTAGGTCTGCCTAATAACATCCTTCTTGTTTAAGCAATAGAATTATGTCACAGTAATGGGTTTACAATTGGAATGATATGAATCTGATTCTATATTTTATCTGTGACTGGACAGGGAAAAGAAATGCCATCAACAAATAAGTACTGAGCACAGAGCGGGCGAATGAGGGACGTGAGATATTTGAAAGCTCTAATAACAAGTTAGATAATTAAGTACCTAAAAGTTGGTTCCACTTTTTAAAAAAAATACTCTAATTTGGTAAAATAAATTCAATATTGTTTCATACTTAAGACTTTCATTCCACAACTTTGGGATCTGGGCACAAAGATCATTAAAATGGCATGGGCAGGTACAGAGAAAAATTCAGAATACTTTACAATGATTGCCTTGATACCTTGAGCATGAGATTACAAGGGGTTAAACGTTGTGGTTTAGCTAAACAAAGCCTCTTTAGACTACACCTTGAGTCACTGTGAGCATTTCTGGGCACCACGCCTTAGGAAGGCGATGTTAACCTTGGAGGGAGTGCAGTGTAGATTTATCAGAATGATACCTGGACTCGAGGGTTAGACTACGAGGCAGGATTACCACAAATGACTGTCACCACACTCCAGGCCTCCATACTTGCTTATCACACTCCACAGCAGAGTGCTGTGCACCTAATTGGCAAAGGTCATCACCCACACATCTTGTTGACACTCAATTGAATGCGACAATGCATATCATAGCTTGAGCTCTCTGCTCAGTATCTGTACCCAACCCCCCCCACCCCCCACCACCCCCACTCCAGGCCCTGGCTTCCTGCTGTCATGAACATCACTCCCCCACGCAGCTGCTGACTGATGAAAACCCACAAGCTCGGCGAAACCATCGTGTTGCACCTCACTGAGCACTCCATGGTGACCTGTTAAACCTGCCTTCCTCCTCAGCACACCCCATATGGAGTAACCTTCCTGGCTGAGATCTGCCCAGCGGACATCCTTTGGATCAAGGAATGGAAAACACAGGAAGCCACGAACAAGTTAGTTGTGACAAACCTCATCTGTCGAATGGCAGACTTTGAATTACCGCAGTGCCAGTGGGCCTTGTTAAATAGGTTCAGGATAGGACAGGGCCGCTGTACAGCCACCCTCCACCACTGGGGCCTCAGTACAAACCCCAAGACACAAACAATTCTGCACATTAATGAGGAGTGTCCCCTCCACAGACTAACCACCTTAGACAAAGCAAATGAGGAAGCTAAGGCTTGGCATCGGAGATTTGCATTTGCCAAGTAAACAATAATAAACCACAAATTAGGGTTGTAAGAGCCTGGAATTTATATTAAGGGGTGATTCAATCAAAGCTTTCAGGATATTAATAGGAACTGAAAGGGTAGATAGAGAGAAACTATTTCTACTGCCTGGTGAGACTAGGATGAAGAACATAGCCAAAAAATAGAGCCATGTCTTGCAGCAGTCTTGTTCGAAACATCTCTGCACACACAGATTGGCAGATGTTTGGAACTCCCCTCTGTAGATGGCAATTGATGCTGGATTAGTTCTTAATTTGAAATCTGAGGTTGATAGATTTCTGTTCACCAAAGGTATTAAGGGATACAGGGCATAGGTAGGTGTGTGGAGTTTGGTGGCAAATCAGCATGATCTTGTTGAATGGTGGAACAGGCTGGAGGGGCTGAATGGCTGATTCCTTCCAATGGCCTGAATCTTGTACTCGTTGGGCGCGTGCAATCGGCAGGCCCGGGAGCGGACATGAAATGCGCTTCCGGCCACAATCGACCCCCAAACGCAATTTCACGCTAGCCACCCAACTAATGGGTAGCCAGCATTTAAATGCACACTGAGAAAGGTTCGGCGCTGCCAAGGAGTGGCAGGAAGAGGGCGGGCACCGAGGAAAGTGAGGGTGAGGGTGGCCCCTCCTAGCGAGCTCCCTGAAGGCAGACGGCTGCTGCGGAGCTGCCTCAGGAAGCTGCAGACCTGGGCAGATTAAATGAGAATAAATAAATGCAGCAAACTGTGTGTCTATGCAGCACCTTCAAGCTCCTAACGGCAGAACTCAAAAAAAAACCTCAGTCACCAGAGATCCCTTTTGTTATATTTCACCCCGGACATTTCATCCCGCCTTGGATTGAGGTCGTGGCAAAAACGTGAAGCCCACCAGACTGGTTGGCCTGTCCGCCAATCATAAAAGCAGATGGGCCACGTAAAATCACGTTAAACTGGCTCCTTAATGGGCTTAATTGCCCACTTAATTGTCGACGGGCGCGCTCCCATCTGCCATGCCTGCCCACCAAGTGAAATATCGCACAAGCTCACGAAGATGTTGGAACAAGTGCCCGTCTTCTGCGTGAATTCTTGCTTTGTGGAATCAGGCACATGCCCGCTCAAACAACTTAAAATTCTGGCCTAGTTTTTCTGTGTTTAATAATACAGTAATATGGGAAGCTATAATACATATCCTTACTGTCAAATTTTGTTTCTCCTCAAAGTTTTATCTGGCTTTGGATTCAATTGTGCGGTATAAAAGCCAAGATAACACACTTTACTTCTGACAATTCAAAGCTTTTTGGTGCTGGAAGCAATCTGAGTTATCCAGTGATTTGATTGGAGTATTACAGATAAGTTAAAGGAAGGTTTAGTGCTTCAAAATGTTGAATTATCAGATAATTTGGGTTAAGTCACTTCCCACTAAGAGTAGCCTTTACACGCACAGCCCACTTTGAAATACAAACACGACCATTGTGAGGAGCTATAGAAAAGGCTTTAAGAAGCAAGGTAAACACATGGCAATAACAGTGGAGCAACCACAACAGGTTCCTCATAGTTCACCCACAATATCTTGTAGCAATTATTGTCTCAGGGAAAATAGAGCCAATTTTCTCTATTTGAGAAAATAGGGAACCGAGTTAATTGGTTACCTTCATTGGCATTGTTGTCATTTGTAACTGACTTCTATCCTGCCCTGACCTCCTTAAATGCACCACAGGCTCTCAAAGAGCTTTTGCTGTAAAAATTCACCTTCAGGCCGTATGACCCAGTGCCAGGGTTTTCCGAAATAGCAAAATGATCTGTGGCAGCTCTCTCTTTGTTTCCAAGTTTTAGACTGTCTCATTAACTACAGGATATTCGTATTATTTCAGTTAGATCTGGGCTTTTTATACATACGGTATATATTGTACTGTTGTACCTCTGATACTTGTGTGTATGACTCTTTTCCTTGCGGAGTGAAATCCACAGTTCATCACTTTTGTGCAAGATGAATTGATAGGCAACAGAATCAAAATTATTTTTAGTTCTGTCAGGTCAGAGTTAATGTGATTTTAATGAGAAAGCTTGGGTGTAATTTTAATCATAGGTTTTAAGTTATGCAATTCAGTTTCGTTTGTGTTAATCTCTTGGGATGATCCGGACATGTGTCTATGTATGTTTGCGCACACCTTCCGAGTGCGGAAACAGCCGGACATGCGAGGGACCACTCTACACGGACAGCAGATAAATAGAGGGCAAGGCTCGGGACTATCACTCACCCTCCGGGAGCAGAGACAGCCAGACCTGTGTGGGACACCTCTACTCGGGCAGCAGATAAATAGAGGTTGAGGCTCGGGACCTTCACTCACCCTCCAGGAGCGGAGACAGCCAGACCTGCGAGGGAAACCTCGACTTGGGCAGCGGGCAGAGTTTGAAAAAACCCAGGAATGACATCACAGGAAAACTTTAAGCTGCTGTAAGGGAGTATGCTTAAAACTAGAAAAATGTATCCTATGTAAAGAAGTAGCTACTTGGATTTCAATAAGGAACACAGCAGTAGGGAAGTAAAGTTAAATCAAGTCAAAGTGAAATAAAGTAATAAAGTAAACCAAAGTAAGATAAAGTTAGCACAAGTGTAGTAAAGTTAAGTTACTAGTAATTTATTCTACTCATCCTACTTATTCTAAGCGTAATAAGTAGTTTTTAGAGTTACAGATAGCAGGTGAGCTTGGCCAAGTGGAGTGAATACCCTGCAGTATACGTGGTGTTGTGGACGCACCATGTGTCCCGGTCAAACACATCTGGAGGAAGTGTTACCAGCTGCACAAGCTTGAGCTCTGGGTTTCAGAACTTGAGCGGCAGCTGGAGTCACTGTTATGCATCCAAGTGGCAGAGGACTATGTGGATAGCACGTTTAGGGAGGTGACCACATCACAGTTCAGAAGCATACAGCCAGAGAGGGAGCAGGTGACCGCCAGGCAGTCTAAGAAAACCAGGCAGGTAGTGCCTGAGTCTATCCTGCTTGCTAATCGGTTTTCCATTTTGGATGCTGATGAGGGTGATGGTTCCTCAGGGGAGTGCAGCCAGAGCCAAGTCTGTGGCACCGCGGGCAGCTCAGCTGTACGGGGAGGAAGAAGAAGAATGGAAGGGCAATAGTGATAAGGGATTCCATAGTCACGTTTCTGCGGCAGTGAACGTGACTCCAGGATGGTGTGTTGCCTTCCTCATTCCAGGGTCAAGGATGTCACAGTGTGGCTGCAGGACATCCTTTGGGGAGACGGGGTCAGCCAGAAGTCGTGGTCCACATTGATACCAATGACATAAGTCGGAAGAGGGATGAGGTCCTGAAAGCAGATTTCAGGGAGTTAGGAAGGAAATTAAAAAGCAGGACCTCAAGAGCAGTAATCTCAGGATTACTCCCAGTGCCATTTGCTTGTAAGCATAGGAATAAGACGATTGATTGATTAAATACGTGGCTGGAGAACTGGTGTAGGAGGGAGGGCATCACATTTCTGAGGCTCTGGGACCAGTCCTGAGGCAGGTGGGACCTGTACAAGCTGGTACACCTTAATAGAATTGGGACTGATATAATCGCAGGGACATTTGCTCGTGCTGTTGGGGTGGGTTTAAACTACCTTGTCAGGGGAGTGGGAACCTGAGGGGTGGCCCAAATTGGAAGAAAGTAAAGTTGGTAACAGGAAGTAGTAGTGAGCCTAGAAGGTAGGAGAAACAAAGCAGAGCATTGAGTATACTATGAATGCAGAATGATGTCAAAAAGACAAAGTTAAGGGCACTCTAGCTGAACGTGCGCAGCTTTCGCAATAAGGTAGATGATCTAAAGGAACAAATAGAGGTAAGTGGGTATGATATGATTACCTTCACGAAAACATGGCTACATGGTGACCAAGTCTGGGAACTGAATATTCAAGGATATTCGACGTTCAGGAAGGACAGACGAGAAGGGAAAGGAGGCGGAGTTGCGCTGATAATAAGGGATGGGATTGGTGCATCAGTAAGAGAGGATCTCAGATTGGAAGAACAAAGTGTGGAATCTGTTTGGGTGGAGCTAAGAAACAACAGACAGCAGCAGGCATTGGAATTGTTTATAGGCCACCAATTAGTAATGGTAATGTGGGGCATGGTATTAAACAAGAGATCAGAGAAGCATGTAGCATGGGCAATACAGTAATCATGGGTGACTTCAACCTGCATATAAACTGTCATGAAGAGATAGTAATGTCTATCATGTTATTGGAAATTATTTGTAAATTGGGCTTGTAGTAGGGTGTGTGCCTATGTGTGTCCCTGTGTGAGTCCCAATGTGTGCATCTGTGTGTGGCTTAATTGGATTAAAGCCAGCTAGTCTGGGTGCTTTGATGTATAGTAGTTTTGAGATGTTAATTAGATGAACGTAAGGAGGAGAAGGTCAAGTGTAAATTTGCATTTGTTGAATAAACCATTCTAAAGAATGGGTAAAATCTTGCACCTAACTGAGACGCGCCAAGCAATGTTACTAATTGCTAATTATTGAACAATATTACTAATAAAATTAGTGGAATGAAAGGATTATTGTTAGGAGAGGTAAAATTTTAAAATCTAGTAATACAATGGAAAATTAACATTCACAGGGGAAGCTAAGAATAAACAGAAAGGAGTTTGTGTGTGTAAGTCAGAGGCATTTAAGATCTAACCAGCCTGTAAGCCTACAACTGTGTCAGGAAAGGAACCAAATTGCAAGGAACCTCATTTTGAATTCATAAGGTCAAATGTGCTTTGCCTGGTGTCTGTTTAAAGTCTATGGGTTACTGTTGCCCTGGTGTAGATTTTCCTGGGAATGATTAATTTGGGGATTTGTTTAAAAGTTATTATGGTAGTAATTTGTAGACATGTGTATGTATTTAATTTGCCATTAAATTAATAATTGTTGAATTTAGTTTATATATAAAAAAACCCTTTGAGGCTTGGTGGTCTTATTCCTGTATTCAAAGCTGCAGCTCAAACATACCAATTGAAAATGTAGGTTATGACAGTTATTCAAGTTTCCCTCTGGGATTTAAACATCTCAGCCTTTACCAACTGCTGTGTCATAACAAGTAGATAAACCAATTAAGCACTGATGCTGTGGAAGATGAGTTGCTGGAGTATGTTAGGGATGGTTTTCTAACAAAGTATGTTGAGGAGCCAACTAGAGGACAGGCTATTTTAGATCTAGTATTATGTAGTGAAAAAGGGTGAATTAATAACCTTGTTGTAAAAGAACCTTTAGGGATGAGTAACCACAATATGATAGAATTTTACATTATGTTTGAAAGTGAGGTAGTTCACTCTGAAGCAAGGGTGTTAAAGTTGAATGAAGGAAATTATGAAGGCATGAGGGACAAATCGGCTGCGGTGGATTGGAAAAATACATTAAAAGGTATGACTGTACATAGGCAATGGATAGTCTTCAAAGAGCTATTACATAGTTTACAGCACCTATACATTCCTTCAAGGTGCAAAATCCCCCCAAAAAGTCAGCCAACTATGGCTGACAAAGGAAGTTAAGGATTGTATTAGATTAAAAGAAAAGCCTTATTAAGTTGCCAGAGGTAGTAGTAAACCTGAGGATTGGGAAGTTTTTTAGAATATAGCAAAGGAAGACCAAGAAACTTGTAAAGAATGGGAGAATCGATTATGAATGCAATCTAGCAAAAAACATAAAAGAGAGCTGTAAAAGCTCCTATAGATATGTAAAAAGGAAATATTTGGCCAAGACAAATGTGAGTCCATTACAGGCAGAGTCAGGATAATTCATAATGGGGAATAGAAAAATGGTAGAGAAGCTAAATGATTACTTTGTGTCGGTTTTCACTGAGGAAGATACAGGAAATCAGTTTTAAAGACCCAAGAGACTAGGGAGAACGAGGAGTTGAAGGAAATTAGTATAAGTGAGAAGGTTGTATTGGAGAAATTAATGGGATTGAAAGTTGATAAGACCCAGGGACCTTATATTCTGCATCCCAGAGTGCTGAAAGAGGTTGCAATAGAGATAGTGGATGCATTGATGATCATTTTCCAAAATTCTATAGATTCTGGAATGGTTCCTGAAGATTGGAAGGTAGAAATGTCACCCCTCTACTTAAGAAAGGAGGGAGAGAAAAAACCAGGTTTGACAGACCTGTTAGCTTTATGTCAGTAGTAGGGAAAATGCTAGAATCTAATGTAAAGGATGTGATAAATGGATACTTGGATAATCATGATCTGATTGGGCATAGTCAGCATGGATTTGCGAATGGGAAATCATGTTTGACAATCTTGTTGGAGTTTTTTGAGGATGTTATTAACAAAATTGATAAAGGAGAGTCGATGGTCATAGTACACTTGGATTTTCAGATGTTTTTTGATGAACTCCCCCGCAGGAGGTTGATTAGCGAAGTAAAAGCACATGGGATCGGAGGCAATATCTTTGGCATGAATCAAGGATTGGCTAACAGAGAGTAGGAATAAACAGGTCATTCTCATGTTGGCAGGCTGTGACTAGTGGGGTACTGCAAGGATCAGTACTTGCGCCCCAGCTGTTCGCAATATATATCAATGATTTGGATGTGGAGATCAAATGTAATATTTCCATGTTCGTGGATGATACAAAGCTAGACGGGAATGTGTGTTGTGAGGAAGATATAAAGCGGCTACAGGAATATTTGGACAGACTTAGTGAGTGGGCAAGAATATGACAGATGAAATATAATGTGGAAAAATATGAGATTATCCACTTTGGTAGAAGGAACAAATGTATTTAGGAGTATTTCCTAAATGGTAAGAGATTAGAAAGTATAAGATGTACAAAGGGACCTGGGTGTCCTTGTCCGTAAGTCACTGAAAGCTAACATGCAGGTGTAGCAGGTTATTAGGAAGGCAAATGGAATGTTAGTCTTTATTACAAGAGGATTTAAGTACAGGGGTAGTGAAGTCTTGCTTCAATTGTATAGAACCTTGGTTAGACCGTACCTGGAGTACTGTGTGCAGTGGTCCCCTTATCTCAGAAATGATATTATTGTCATAGAGGAAGTGCATTCACCAGAGATTCACCAGGTTTGTTCCAGGGATGGTGGGACTGTGTTTTGAAGAGAGATTGGACAAACTGGGCCTGTATTCTCTAGAGTTTCAAAGAATGAGAGATGATCTCATTGAAACCTCCAAAATACTTAAAGGAATTTACAGGTAAATGCAGATAAGATGTTTCCCCTGGTTGAGCAGTCTAGAATTAGGGGATAAAGATTTCAAAATAAGGGAGAAGCCACTTAGGACCGAGATGAGGAGAAATTTCTTTACTCAGAGGGTTGTGAATCTTTTGAATTCTTCACACCCAGAGGGCCGTGGAAGCTCCGTCATTGAGTATGTTTAAGGTAGAGATTGATAGATTTCTGATTAACAATAACGTAAGAAGTTATGGGGACAGTGTGGGTAAAAGACATTGAAGTGTTTGATCAGCCATGATCATACTGAATGGCGGAGCAGGCTCGATGAGCTGAATGGCCTTCTCCTGTTCCTATGTGCAAGTTCACATGCATTTACATGTGTGTCTAAATCACAGGAATAGTAAGGGTTGCCAACTCTTGTTGGATGTATTCTTAGAGAGTCGGGCATGTGATTGGTAACATGTCATTTACACACAGTTGACAAAAGTTATTAAATTTACCATTTAAACATTGGGTCCCCAGTGGTTTAATGTCTTTGTGCAGAACAGTACTTTTCAACTGAGTTTTATTTCAAGTGAATCTTGTTTAAGCTAAACAAATATTTATTGAAAATTCCTAGTTTTATCAAATACTCTAAATGGAAAATAAGATAAGGTCATGCATGTATTTTATGTATTCTATTTGTGTATTACTGATAAAAGAGACATGTCAAAGCATTTTGTCTTGCACTCATCAGGACACTCACTTCCAATATTAGAGGAAAACAACAATTTATACTGTATGTGAAGAGAGTGCTGATTGGTCGGCAAGTGGACTTGTGAACCAATGAGCATTCTCTTCGCATACAATATAAATTGTTGTTTGCCTCTTATATTGGTATTCTTGCGAAGTGTCCTGATGAGTACAAAATGAAAAGCTTCGACATGTCTGTTTTGTCAGCAATATTCAAGTTCTGTACTACCAAACGACTATATTCTATTTGTGCAACACATCTATGTTATATAGTTTGAAGTTAATTTTTTTCTATAAAACTTGTTCACAATTCATCCTTTATTTGTCACTTGCATGCTTTCGTCCAGTTTTGGACTTGGTATAAACTTGGCAATCCTCAATCTTGCCAATGATCTTTCCCCAGAGTTGGCAGCCCCTCACCATAGCCTTTAGTGAATTCACTTTCATGGGACTGGGGGCAGGAAGGGTTTGACACCAGAACTTGAAACTGCTGCGTGAGAAACCTCCCAATAGCAAACCATAAACTCTTGCGTTTTTGTCCCTGCAACATCCATTTCATTCCCAGAGCCTTCAGGATGAGCCCAGGAGGGTTGGCAACCCTGCTGTCTGGCTGAAATCTGCTAACTCAGAAAAGGCTGTGGATCAGACCAAATCCCTTTGGTCTATAGTTTGTTATTTAAATGGAGCCCCAGATGGTAAGGAAAGAAAAAACATGTTAATCATTTTGGTAACATGGTGGACAATGATTTGTGTATAAGTAGACCAGTGTTTTTTTTTAAATGGGAGAAAATAAGTTTGGTATAAAGCAAAAAATCTTTGCTTTTTTTCCTGGACAAGTTTCAGCTCCCTTGCCTGCTTGTTCAAATACGACTGACTTCCCCAGTAGGATTTCTGTGCAATCTGAAGTGGATAGTTTTACATTTGTATCACATCTAGGGTGATCCTCACAATTGGTTTCTTTTTAATAGCCTCCTGTTGGAAACTGGTATTAATAGAAACCTTGCTGTACCTCTCTCACCTTCACCGCATGCTCACTTCTAATTCATAGCTTTGTTTTGACAGATAGCAAGCCATTTCCCTGGAAACCTGGGATCACATGCTGATTCGTTTAAAATCCTTTATATTCTAGACATGATTACATCATACCATGTTCTTTCTAATTTCAAAACACAAACATTAAGAGAGGAGAGTGTGAGAGGAGGACCCCGAGCCAGGCAGTCAGCAGCACTTAGAGGAGAGTGCGAGAGGAGGATCCCGAGCCAGGCAGTCAGCAGCACCTAGAGAAGAGTGTGAGAGGAGGACCCTGAGCCAGGCAGCCAGTAGTACCTAGAAGAGAGCAGAGGAGCTATAAAAGAACACGCGAGAAGCGTCGAGAGTTGGAGAGCAGAGGTGTCTGAGGGAGTTCAGTGAGGAGGGAGGCGGTGCTCCTTTCCTTTTCTACCTTTCCTTAGAAAGAAGAGCAGTGGCCTTGGTAATTAGGACCTGGTGAGTAAATTAGAAAAGTGTAATATTTTTAAAGAGGTAGCTATACATGGACTTAACTGAGAAGCACCAGGAATAAGGGAAATTTAGGGCCAATATAATTAAGCAGTATAAATAATCCAAAGTAGAATAAAGTTAGCATAAGGGATGTAGAGTTAAGAGATGGCACGGCAGCCCAGCCGAGTGGAATACATGTCCTGTAATGGTCATGGACGCTACCGGTGTCCCAGACAGCCACATGCAGAAAGTGCTGCAGAATGTGAGCCCCGGGTTTCAGAGCTCGAGCAGCGGCTGGATTCACTGTGGCGCATCCGCGAGGCTGAGAGCTACATGGATAGCACGTTCAGAGTGGTGGTCACACTGCAGCCTAAGTGCCTGGAGACAGAGAGGAAATGGGTGACCGCCAGGCAGTCCAAGAGAAGCGGGTAGGTAGTGCACGTTCCCCCCCTGGGGTCCCGCTGACAAATCGGTTTTCCATTTTGGAAGCTGGTGAAGGCGCTGGTTCTTTAGAGGAGTGCAGTCAGAGCCAAGTTTGTGGCGTAACAAGCAGCTCAGCTGTACAGGTGGGGAGGAAGAAGAAAGAAAGAGCTATAGTAATAGGGGATTCATTGGCTAGGGGAGCAGACAGGTGTTTCTGTAGCCTTGGACGTGACTTCCAGGATGGTACGGGGCCTCCCTGATGTCAGGGTCAAGGATATCACAGAGTGGCTGCAGGACATTCTTCTGGGGGTGGGTGAACAGTCAGAGGTCGTGGTCCACATTCGCACCAATGACTTAGGTAGGAAGGGGGATGTGGTCCTGCGATCAGAAGTTTAGGGAGCTAGGTAGAAAATTAGCAAGCAGGACCTCAAATGTAGTAATCTCCGGATTACTCTCAGTGCCACGTGCCAGTGAGCGCAGAAATTGGTGGATAAGGCATATGAACGTGTAGCTGCAAATTGGTGTGGGAGGGGGGTGGGTTTATATTCCTGGGACATCGTGACTGGCTCTGGGAGAGATGACACCTGTACAAGCCGGACAGATTGCACCTGAACAGAGCAGGGACTGAGTTCCTTGCAGGGAGTTTTGCTAGTGCTTTGGGAGGGTTTTAAGCTAACTTGACAGGGGTGTGGGAACCAAGACAAAATATTAGAGAGGAATACCAGGGTGCACAAAACATTGGGAGGGACAGATAGCACTAGTGTAGAGAATAGTAAGTTAGTAGGTGAGGGCTAAAGTAACAGAATCTAAATCATGATTACTATGCATGTATGTGAATGCAGAGTATAGTAAATAAGATTGGAGAGTTACATGTGGAAATATGATGTGGCGATAACAGAGACCTGGCTCAAGGAAGGGCAGAACTGGGTGTTAAATATTCGCAGGTACAAGGTGCTCAAAAAAGGTAAGAAAGGAGGAGGGGTGGAGGTATTGGTTAAGGAGAGCATTTCAGTGCTGGAGCAAGAGGAAATCCCCAAGGGTTCAAGGACAGAATCAATTTGGCTAGAACCAAGGAACAAAAGTGGTGCAATTACATTGCTCAGTGTAATCTATCAACCACCAACTAGTGAAAAGGACATAGAAGAACAAATCTGCAGGGAAATTAGAGAGATGCAAGTCTTATAGAGTAGTTATAATGGGGACTTTAATTACCCAAATGTAGACTGGGACAGTTGCAGTGTAAAGGGCGAAGAGGGGCAAAAATCCCTAGATTGTGTTCAGGAGAATTTTCTACAGCAGTATGTGTCCAATCCAACAAGGAAAGATGCACAGTTGGAAATGAAGTGGGCCAAATAAATCAAGTGTCAGTGGGGGAACATTTAGGAGGCAATGATCATAGTATTGTACATTTTAGAATGATGATAGAAAAGGACGATAGGCAATCCAGCATAAGAATAATTAACTGGACAAGAGCCCCTTTCAAGAACGGAGCTGGGCCAGATAGACTGGAACAAAATTGGTGGGCAAAACTGTAACTGAACAATGGGCTACCTTCAAAAAAGAATTGGTTCAGGCACAGTCAAAGTGTATTCCATCAAAAGGGAAAGGTAGGGGCAAACAAATCCAGAGCTCCCTGGATGAAAAAGGAGTTAGAAATTAAGATAAAGAAGACAAAGTGTGCTTATGACAGGTGTCAGTTAGAAATGCAATTGAGAACCAAGAGGAATACAGGAGGTTCCAAGGGGAGGTGAAAAAGCATATTAGAGAAGTGAAGAGGGATTATGAGAAAAGACTGGCAGCCAACACAAAGGGGAACCCCAAAGTTTTCTCTAGCCGTGTAAAAAGTAAAAGGGTGGTAAAAGGAGGAGTAGGGCTGATTATGGGCCTAAAAGGGAATTTACACATGGATGAAGGGGCCATGGCTGAGGTATTAAATGAACACTTTGCATCTGTCTTTACAAAGGAAGCAGATGCTACCCAGGCCATGGTGATATATGAAGAAACTCTGTCGCTAAAAGGGTTCAAAATTGATAAGGAGGAAATGTTGCATAGATTTTTGGTACTTAAAGTTCACAAGGCACTAGGACTGGACAAGATGCATCCAAGGATATTCAAGGAAGTGAGAGTAGAAACTACAGGGGCACTGGCTGTAATTTTTCACCCTAGACTCAGGGGAGGTGCCAGAGGACTGGAGAATTGCAAATATTACACCCTTGTTCAAAAAAGGTTGTAAAGATAAACCCAGCAATTACAGACCAGTCAGTTTAACTTCATTGGTGGGCGAGATTCTACAAACAATTACTCAGGATAGAATAAGTAGTCACATGGGAAAATGTGGGTTGATAAGGAAGAGCCAGCACGTATTTCTATAGAGGAAATTGTGTTTAACTAACTTGCTGGAGTTTTTTTGAAGAGGTAACAGAAAAGGTCGATGAGGGTAATGCTGTGGATGTGGTGTACATGGACTTTGAAAAGGCATTTGATACAGTGCCACACAACAGACTTGTGAGAAAAGTTCTTGCTCATGGAATAAAATGGATAGTAGCAATGTGGATACAAAACTGGCTAAAAAATAGGAAGCAGAGAGTAATGGTAAATGGATATTTTTCAAGCTGGAGGAAGGTTTGTAGTGGAGTTCCCCAGGGGTCAGTATTGAGACCCTTGCTTTTCCTGATATATATGCACATCTTGATGTGCAGGGGACAATTTCAAAGTCTGCAGATGATACGAAGGTTGAGAGTGTTGTAAACTGTGGGGAGGACAGTGTAGAACTTCGAGGACATAGACAAGTTGGTGGAGTGGACAGATAGGCGGCAGATGAAGTTCAATGTGGAGAAGTGTGAGGTGATGCATTTTGGTAGGAAGAACATGGACAGGCAAAATAAAAATAAGGGGTGAAATTTTGAATGGGGTGCAGGAGCGGAAGGACCTAGGTGTATGTGTGCATAATCATTGAAGGTGGCAGAGCAGGTGGAGAGAGCAGTTAATAAAGCATATAGTATCCTGGACTTTATTAAAAGGACATAGAGTACAAGAGCAGGGAGGTTATGCTGAATTTATATAAGACACTCCTGAGACCTCAGCAGGAGTATTGTGTACAGTACTGGGCGCCATATTATAGGAAGGATGTGAACACATTGGAGAGAGTGCAGAAGAGGTTTACGAGAATGGTTCCAGGGATGAGAAATTTCAACCAAGAGGATAGATTGGAGAAGTTGGGACTGTTCTCCTGGGAGAGAAGAAGGCGAAGAAGAGATTTGGTAGAGATGTTCAAAATCATGAGGGGGTTGGACAAAGTAGATAGGGAGAAGCTGTTCACATTTGTAAACAGATCAAGAACGAGAGGACACAGATTTAATGTGATTTGCAAAAGAAGCAAATGTGATGTGAGAAAAAACTTTTTCACACAAGAAGTCGTTTGGGTCCGAAATGCTCTGCCTGGTGGAGGCAGGTTCAATCGAAGCATTCAAGAGGGTATTAGATGATTATTTGAATAGAAACAATGTGCAAGGGTACGGGGAAAAGGCAGGGCAATGGCACTAGGTCATAATGCTCATTTGGAGAACTGGTGCAGACATGATGAGCCGAAAGGCCTCCTTCTGTGCTGTTAAAATTCTGTGATTAAGCCTTCCACTATTTTGATGCCCCGGAAGTGGTTAAGGTGATCAGTGGGAACAAAAGGCCAGGAGTCGATGTAATTTAATTGTAGAGAGAGATCCTGCACCAAGAACAGACATGTTACTTAAAACCAGCTCAATATATATAATTCACATCAGTCTAGTTAAGCTGGGCCTGAATTTACTGTTAATTGCACTGTAGCATATCTTTATGAGTGACCGTATTTGCCTTGATTAATGTGTGACTTTAAATTGTGGCACAAACGTGTAATAATTCACTCAAAGGAACGTAGGAGCAGAAGTAGGCCATTTAAACCATCAAGCCTGCTTCGCCATTCAATTAGATCAGGTTTGATCATCCAACTCTATCCCACTTTCCCGCGCTGACTCCATATCCCTCGATGTCATTGGTATCCAGAAAACGATCGATTTCTGTCTCGAACATGCTCGATGACAGAGCTTCCAAAGCCCTCTGGGGTAGAGAACTCCAAAAATTCACCACCCTCAGAGTGAAGAAATGCCTCCTCATCTTGGTCTTAAATGACCTGTCCCTTATTCTGAGACTGTGTCCCCTGATTCTCGACTCACCAGCCCGGGGAAGCATATCCTATCTACATCTACCTTTTCGAGCCCAGTAAGAATTTTGTAAGTTTCAACGAGGTCACACTTCATTCATAGAAACTCTAGAGAATGCAGGCCCAGTTTCCTTGCTCTCTCACACAGGCCTGGTTCCCTCGATCTCAGCACTAACAACATCTGATATATAACCTTCACAGGACAATGAGCAATAAATAATTACAGGGTTATAACTGGGCCCTTATTATTGGCTAACACTGTCTGTCAAGGATGATTGTCTTCCATGAGCCCAAAGATGGCCGATAAGGCCAATTCGGGGTCTGCAGACTTTAAGGCATGTGTGTATGGTCCTCCCCGTTGACCAGCAGCAACATCCAGAAGACTGATCCGTTCGAGAGAGTTGACAACTATCATAGTATTTCACTTGCGCCAAGTCTGAATGAACATTGTTCCCTTTCCACTGGATGTTGGACCCGGCCAAGCAGTTGTAAATGACATTATTGAAGTTAGATGAAGTTGGCCCTATGGGAGTTTTATGTTGACGTTGGCCCTCTGGGAGTTTTATGATGACGTTGGCCCTGTGGGAGTTTTATGATGACGTTGGCCCTCTGGGAGTTTTATGATGACGTTGGCCCTGTGGGAGTTTTATGATGACGTTGGCCCTGTGGGAGTTTTATGATGACGTTGACCCTGTGGGAGTTTTATGTCAGGTTACGTTACCTTATGTTATTTGGTTTGGATGAGTGCAGCCATCTGCCCTATGGATACCTCCACCATTTCTTGTTGGATTCATCGCCACATCTTGGGCTTTCTCCACGGAGTCAAGATCAATTTAGGGAATGGGTGAAAAAAGCTCGTCTCTGACTTCCACAGAGTCATCAGGCAAAGTGCAGGAGGTCCCCAATCCTTTACCTATCACTAGAAATCTTGTCACATTTCTGCAGTGATCATGTAATTTTTAAAAAAAATGTTTGTAAAGCCTGTTGAAGGCCCGAAGGAGCCAGTTCTCACCCTGTGGCCTCTAGAATGCCATTCCACGGGCTGAACACCATCTGGGAAAAATAAAATTCAGCGCATCAAACCTCACTCCCTGCTTTCTCCATGTAAGGGATAGCACCAAGTTCTATCTGGTCTCACCACCTAAAACAATCTATCTCCTTGTGTGTTATCTATACTGCCCTCCATGTCTGTGCCTCTCCAACCCATTTAATTGCGAGGATTACATGGTTATCTCCACAGATCAATGCACGTTGGCTGGGGATTATCCTTATTGGCTTTCTCGACTCCGGTTTCAGAGCCGCGATATCCTTCCTGTGGTGGTGGGACCAAAAGTAGTCTGCGATACTTCATGGAGTCTCACCAAAGCCTGTTAGCGTGCCACTCATTGTGCAACGAACAGTCAGGGAAATCCAGCCAAGGACTCTGTCCTCTTTGGCTGCGGCTATTTGCATTTCCACTGGAGCTGTGAGGGAATGATCGGTGATCATTGCCCAAGTCTCTCTCTCTCTCTCTCCCTCTCTCACTTATAACCGACCCCAAAATAACAGCAAGGTACTGCAGAAGCTGGAAAGCTGAAATAAAGACAGAAAATGCTGGCAAAACTCAGCAGGTTTGGCCTGTGCCAGACCTGCTGAGTTTTTCCAGCATTCTCTCTTTTTATTAATATAGCCTGCACCTTGCAGGCTAAATTCTCTGAGAATTTTTTGTTGAAGAACACGCTCTAATCTTGAACCCATTTCTGAAGTCTATTGACATTCAGTTGCTATCTGTCTTTTTATTTGGTGTAAAGTCTATCACATAATTTAGTTTAATGATTTAATGACCACAATTGAACCTGCCTCCACCACACTCTAAGGTAGTACGTTCCAGATCATAACCACTTGCTATATATATAAAAAAAAATTTCCTCGTGTTACCATGGGTTCTTTTGCCATTCACCTTAAATTGGAGTCCCCTGGTTCTCGCCAATGGGAACAGTTGCTCCCTATCTCCTCTGTCCAGACTCCTCATGATTTTGAACACTGCTATCAAATCTCCTGTAACAAAATCAGCCCCAGCTTCTCCAATCTGTTCACATGACTGAAGTCCATCATCCCTGGAACCATTCTTATAAATCTTTTCTGCACACTCACTAATCCCTTCACATCCTTCATAAAGTGCTGTGCCCAGATTGAATGCAATACTCCAGTTGAGGCCAAATAAGCATTTCATAAAGGTTCATCATAACCTCCTTGCTTTCGTACTGTACTCTTCTATTTATGAAGCTCAGGGCCCCATATGTTTTATTCACCACTTTCTCATTTTTGCACCTTGTTGTTGAATTCAGCAAGATCTGCAACAGTGCAGGGTTCCTCTAGCGATAGACGTTGCAGGAGATGTTGCATAGTCTGTGGCTCAGTTCCACATTCACAAGTTGTCGGGCAGGTTGTATATCCCCATTTGCTTAGTGACACCTTTGAATGACCTACACCAGTCCTAAGTCTGTTAAGGCACTTCTAGGTTGCCCAGTTGCAATTAGCTCCTGGGGGAAGGCTTTCATCCGGTAGAATTTCCATCGCTGGGGGTTGCTCGAGACTGGCGAGCCGGTCTTTCCACAAGGCGATGCGGGCTTCAGATGGGGTTGATTGTAATGGAACAACACTGTTCATGAAGCTCTTCCTTGACTTTAGGTGGCTGAATGAGAGGTATGACCATGTAGAGGGTGCCTCTCATCTGATGTTTGACGGAGTCGCTCTTTCTTGCTGGCTACCATTCTTCCTATATCAGGGGGAGCGATACCCTCCAGGACATATAGGCTGTTGGTGTTTGTTGATTTTAAACAACCTGTGATAAGTCGGCAGCTTGCATTCAGAATGGCATCCATCTTCTTAGCATGAGTAGATCTTTCCCATGCAGGGCAGGCGTATTCGGCAGTGGAATAGCAAAGAGTAAGTGCACTGGTTCACAATGTTTTCGAGCTTGCTCCCCATTTTGTGTTAGTGAGCTTATTCAGGATGTTGTTTCATGCGCTCACTTTTCCTTTTGTCTTTTCGATGTGGTTCTTGAAGGTGAGGCATCTGTCAAGGGTGACTCCTAAGTAGATAGGGTGCTCGCAATGCACCAGGTTACTTTAAGCTGGCGTTTGGCTTCACGGTTTCTGAGGTGGAATGCACAAACTTGGGTCTTTGATGGGTTTGTGCGAAGGTGATTTTCCTCATAGTTGGATGTTAGTCCCTCAACAAGGCGCAAAAATGTGTCCAGTTCTGGCTGGGCCATGTATAGACGCTCCGTGGACACGATAAGAAGATGACCACTTTCTCAACCTGCCCTTACACTTTCAATGCTTTGTGCATGTGCACCCCTAGAGCTGTCTGCTCCTGTACCCCACTTTAGAATTGTATCCTTCATTTTATACTGCCTCTGCTCGTTCTTCCTGCCAAAATCTACCATTTTATGCATCTCTGCATTAAATTTAACCTATTACATGTTCATCCATTCCACCAGCTTATGTCCTCGTGAAGCCTCGTCCTCACAGTTCGCAATACTTCCAAGTTTTATGTCATCTGCAAATTTTGAAACCACGCTCCACACACCCAAGCCTAGATCATTAATAAAGTTCAAAAGAAGCAGTGGTCCTAGTACTGACCCCTGGGGAACACCACTGTATATTCCTCCAGGCTGTAAAACAACCATTCAGCAGTACTCTCTGTTTCCTGTCACTCAATTAACTTTATATCCACGCAGCTGCTGCCCCTTTTATTCCCTGGGCTTTAACTTTGCTAAAAAGCCTTTATGCGGCACTTTATCAAATGTCTTTTGGAAGTCCATCTGCACCACATCAAATGCTTTACCCTCATTGTCCTTCAGCGTTACCTCATCAGAAGACTCCATTGAGTTAGTTCAGCATGATTTTCCTTTAACAAATCCATGCTGAGTTTCATTAATTAGTCCACATTTATCCAGGCGACTCTTAGTTGTGTCCTGGATTATCATTTCTAAAAGCTTCCTCACCAACTAGGTTAAGCTACTGGCTGTAGTTGCTGGGCTTCCCTTACATAACCGTGCATGTCCTCGAGCACCAGCCCTGTATCTAAGGACGATTGGAAGATTATGGTCAGTGTCTCCTCACTTTCGACCCTTCTCTCAGTAACTTCGAGTGCATCCCATCTGGTCCTGGCAACATAAGTTATAAATCCAGCCATGCTTGCTAATACCTCCTCCTTATCAATTTTTAGCCCATCCCAGTGTCTCAACTATCTCCTCTTTCACTATGAATTGAGCAGTATCTTCCTCCTTGGTAAAGACAGGTGCCACCTCAGCCATGACCTCTGCCTCCATGCATAAGTCCTTTATGTCCCTATTTGGCCCCACTCCAACTTTTAACACCCTTTTACGGGTTATATGCTTGTAGAAGACTTGTGGATTTTTAAGGCAGAGCTGGATAGATTCTTGGTAAGCAGGGGGGTGATAGGTTATCGGGGGTAGGTGGGATGCAGATTTCAAGTTACTATCAGATCAGCCATGATCTTATTAAATGGCGGAGCAGGCTCGAGGGGCTGAATGGCCTACTCCTGCTCCTTGTTCGTATGTTCCTGCTTATGTTAGCTGCCAGGCTTTTCTCCTACTTTCTTTTTGTTTCTCTTATTTAATTTTTCACTTCCCTTCTGAACTTTACCCATTCAGCCTGGTTCTCACTTATATTATCAACCTGACCTTGATTCTGATCAAAGGTTATTGATCTAAAACGTGGACCAGAACCTTGTGCTCTCATCGGTGGCGAATTGGGGATGGGTAAGGCATTTATTTAGGTGGGATGGTGGAGTACTGGAAACTGCCTTCCTGCATCTGCCAGAAATAAGCTTTGAGTGAGAAGGCCCATGGCCCATCTTCCTGTCGCTCTGCCAATTGAGGCCCTTAAATGGCCAACTAATGACCACTTAAAGGCCTCATCCCAGCACTGCCAGTATTATACCAGCTGCAGGTGGGCCTGTCACCATGTGGTGTGCCCAACAGGTAAAACTTTGTGGCCAGCTTATCACCTGCAAGATTGGGATGGGGTAGGTCCTTGATCAAAGGTAGGTCCTTGATCAAAGGCAGTCAGTGCCTGATTTAAGGACTGGACGTCAGGAAGGGGGGAGGCACTGAGAGAGCCCCTATCCCATTGCTGCTGGCCCTCCTGCACCCTTCTCTCGGCGACCCTCCCACCCTGCAAACCTTCCCCCCACCATCACAGACACAAACCCCCACCCCCCCCCACCCACCCCTCCCGCCACTCACCCCCCCCCCCCCCCCCCCCCCCCCACTCTGCAATCCAAGAACTCCAGTACCTGTCCTTCCAGCATCAGCCACAGCCTTCCCAGTGGCGCTGCTGAGCATAAGATCTGCTGGCCTCGGGGTCTTGATTCCAGGGGAAGGCCTGCCACTGGCCTCACCACTGCCTGATTGGCTTGCAGTTCAGCGGGCCTTCTTGAAAAGGGGCAACACAGGTCTTTCACCAGCTCTCCAGCCAGCAGGCAAGACACCCCATGCCTCAAAAACATTCCACTCATTAATAGTGTTTCCGCCTCCAAAGATGCTGCCTGACCTGCTGAGTATTCCCAGAATTTTCTGTTTCTACATCTGTTATATGCACCCTTTTCTGCTTCATCTTACTCTTTATCTTTTGCATCATCCAGGGAGCTGTGGCTTAGTTTGTCCTACCTTTCGTACACATGGGAATGTACCTCAACTGTACCTGAACCATCTCCTCTTTAAAGGCAGCCAGCTGTTCAATTAGAGTTATGCCTGCCAATCTTTAATTCAAATTTACCTGGCTTGCCCCATTGAAATGAGTCCTCCACCAAGTAATTATTTTATCTTGGATTCCTCCTTGTCATTTTCCATAGCTAACCTAAGCCTGACAATATTATGATCATCATTCCCTAAATGCTCCCCTACACTTAACACTTGATCCACTTGGCCCACCTCATTCCCCAGAACCAGGCCAAGCAATGCCTCCTGCCATTGCCACACCACCAGTACACTTCAGCAATCCAGGGAATCTGTTGGATGACAGACCGCATGGACTGCTGTGACTTTCTGTAAGCCTTTGGCATCAGCAGCCAGATGGCAGCAGCCTGAGCTTTGGTGGAAGCAAGCTTAGCTGTCATGAGAGCACCCTGAGCGGCTTCTGCTGCAAATGAAAGCCGAAATGTCAGCCATTAGATACTGTATTGTGTTTGGGTCTGCAAGTCTGCTGATAAAGTTGGCCACTGCTTGCACGTTTTAATGAATGAGTTCCAAGCTCTCTGCACAGTTCTGTGCTACATTAGTACCGGACTCCTCCATGCTCCTGTCTGCCAATGCACCAAGGATTTCATGTACGTACCCTTCAGTAGGTTGGCCCATCAAAGTGCTCATCCAAGTGCACTGCAGCAGAACTCACATACACCTTCGCCCTGCAGTGAGTGGGCACCCGCATTATCCTTGATTCCCGCCCTGGCTGCAGCCCACTAGTACCCAGTGCCTCACCGTGTCACGAGCTCCCCTCAGTGCTACTCTCTGAATTGCACACGCTGTCAGTTCTCCTCATACACCGGTTTCCCCTCCCACACTGAAACAGACTTCCCTACATTGCCGATGTGCTGTGTTAGAATCGTATCTCTCAAGACGGAACTTTTCTTTTACAAAATGGTAGGACCTGGTGTGATCTGGACATTTGGATGCTGACCTGGAATTTTTTTTTTTAAAAAGAAACTCATAAGTTCACCGTGGAACCATCAGCAAGAAGGCCTCGTCCAAGAAATCACCAGACCTATATGGGGGTTGAGAAGTTGTTGATTTGTTTGTGCTGAGTTGCAAAGAGCTTTAATTAATGAAGCTGGGAGACAAAAAAAGCAGTCACATGGGAGAGGGGGGGAAAAAAAGCTTAAGCTGTGAACCTGCTTGTTTTGAAGGCAGTCTTGTTGGAGAACAAGCTGAGGAAAGAAGGCCACCTCGACTGGCTCCTGCTCTCTACCTTGCCTGAAATTGTGTGTGGCTATCTACCTGTAGCCAGAGAGCCCTCATCTGAGTGTGACTAGCCTGCAATTGGACCTGCAAAGCTGAACTAGTTGGTGGGAACTTCCAGGCATCTTCCGAGACCAGCGGTCCGTCATCACATGAGGGAACTCCAGGTCAACAGTGTCGAGACCTTGCGGACTTTATCCTTTATTTTGTAGCACCCATCCTCCAAAGCCCATCTCTGCCGAGAGACTCTGTTTGTACTTTGTGTGTGTGTGTGTGTGTGTGTGTGTGTGTGTGTGTGTGTGTGTGTGTGTGTGTGTGTGTGTGTGTGTGTGTGTGTGTGTGTGTGTGTGTGTGTGTGTGTGTGTGTGTGTGTTGTGTGTGTGTTTGCCTGTGTGCACGCTGGGGAATTATTTAGGAAGGGATAGATAGGTTATACTTCCTGATTACAATTGTGTGTTAACCAATACTTGCAACTTGTTAGAAGGAGTTTTGTTTTAAAAATAAATTGATCATTCTGAGTTTTTAAAAGAAGCCTGGTCAGAACCTAGTTTTCTTCTGTTCACAATTGGCCATTTTGATGAGTAAATTAAACATTTAGATTAATGGTACAGCCTGTGGAGCAGTGGGGCTTGATAATTCACACATTCCTCCCTTCCCAGTCGGAATAGCTGTATGAGCTCTGTTGCTGCTGCAGCTTGTAGCTACTCTTGCCAGGAGATCTGCTGTCATGGTGTGTCACTCGCATCCACTGTAGCTCGTCTGCAACTGCTCTGTGATGTCTGTCGTCCAACTACAGCCAGGTCAACCCCTTTTTCTGCTGCCCCCACTTTACCCTCTAGAAACAACCTCTATAGCTTCTCAGCTCTGATCCAAAGGCTGAAATACTGACATTTTCTTTCCTGGATGTCACCTTTTTGAGTTCCTTTTCCTCTTACAATTTCAAGCACCTCTTGTCTTGTGGCCTTTATGTGGAAGTTTAAACTTACGCTTTAGGATTCACATTTCAAAGGCCTCGACTTTCTTCCACAAATCTTCACATATTGTCTAGCACGAGCTCTAGTTGGTTGTAATATTAAAGCTGACATGTTTTTTTTTTAAATAAATTTGCAAACCTTAACAAACGACTCCATGAAACATCAGTAATTCAAATTCAAATTTTTAGAGATTGAAATTGAATTTTATTGAACAGCGTTAAAAGCAATTGCTTTCTAAGCCTGTGTTGCACTGCTCTCAATTGACAATTAATTAGCCTCACACTGTTGGAATCAAAACAACTGGGCTGTGAATTCTAGGTTCAGTCTGTAATCTGAGAGAGAAAATAAGTTGCTTCCACAAATGTTTTCTTCACACTTGTGTGACACTGTTGTGCTGAATTTAATTAAAAACCATTATTTCCAATTTTTTTATATTAGCAGATTAAAAAAAACAAGTCCAGGCAATTTGTCCAGTGTTAACCTTTTCAAAACTGACTTCCCTAAGGTGACAGTTAGCAAGTAATATTAATATTTTAATATTACCACCTTCAACACCTCTTTGTCCTTTTGTCTATGACATTTTTTGGCTATCTCCACCTATCACTGGCCCTCTATCCAGCTCTACCCACCACCCCCCGCCCAAACCAGCTTATATTTCACCACTTTTCTATTTTTACTTAGTTCTGTTGAAGAGTCATATGGCCGCGAAACGTTAACTGTGTTCCTCTCTGCAGATGCTGCCAGACCTGCTGAGTTTTTCCAGCTATTTTTATTTTTGTTTTGCGCGGTACATGTTTGGCTCCAAGTTCCGTTTTGTAAATGAGCATACCGGCAGCGTATTATTTATCAACTTTAATTTTAACTGGAGAATTTTTTTTCAAGCAAGGAGCAGGGTTACAGTTTCCGTGTGCTTTATCAACGCAATCCAGGAGAAATCAGCCAAACTAGCGCAAAGGGTTGCAGAATGCCAGACATTAGTCAAGCATAAATCACGTACTTGTAATCTTTAATGATAGTTTGAAAGTAATTTGGTCCAAAGCTGGCCCACAAAACTGCTTGCGTTCCCAGATCGAAATACTGAGGAAGGCAAGTTTACCCCAAGTACAGTCGGTTGAGGTCGTACGGAGGGTCTTTAACTTGACCTTGTTTTCTGAAGAGTCGAGGCACTACAGGAGGCACTTGAACTGGAACTTAACCAGCCCAACTTCGAGTGCAATTTGACCCAATTTCCTGAATGCATTCAAAGCGGAAACCCTGCCCCAAGGTGTTTTGTTGCAATATCGCAGCTGTTCAAAACGTGCTGGCAGCTGCTCAAAAAATTGCAAAGGACCATTTTTTTTGGGGGGGGGGGGTGGGGTGTGGGGGGCCAGGATTTCAGTTAACGATGGACTTTGAACTGCTTCTGCCAAATTTTGGATGTTCCAGTTGGAAACCGATGCGTGGAAAATTGCGGAAGTTGTGCACTTTGAAGCTCAGTGTGCAGTTTGTGAAAAGCAGCCTCAGTTTGTACTGGTGTTGACGCTCCTCGAGTGTGCAAATGGGATTCAAAGTGGCCTGACACCCTTTGGTTACACAAAGCGGATGCATTCTATCGCAGGCGTCAGCATTTCCCATTGACCTATTGAAGTTTTCTTTCTTAAAAGCATATTTTCTTCTCCATCTGTTATGATGATCTTTGTTTGGGCGGGCGGTGAATGGAGATAAATAGTGAGTGAAAGAGAAAGAGCTGGGGTGTGGAGTCATTAACCAGAGAATGGAATAGAGGTAAGCAGTGATGCAGTAAGTACAACACTGCATCGTTTCGTGACTTGTTGATGGTAATAATGCTGAATATAGACTTGGTGAGTCTGCTGCCTTGTCGTGCATTGCTCTGGTTAATGATTTGTATCAATAGTGGTTTGTTTGCTGTAAGCCATGTTTGGCTCCTTTATCTTGGGAGTTACAATTGTTAATCGACAGTCAATATTTAGACAATTCAGATTCTGCAAATGGTTTAATTGTGCCAAAGTAATTCATGACAACTCACTTGTAGGCCCTGCATGAGAACCAATAATGAAAAGATCTTTTGAAAAAGCAGAATACTTTGAAATTTTAAGACGGTGTGTTCCTGTCTCATAATTGGGTTTAATCACCAACTGGACGGAAAAGTTTGCGTCTGCTCTGTAGAGTATTGAGAAAAAGAGGAAAAAAATAGTAGATTAACTTTGTATCCAGGGCCCTTTTACTAAACTTTGGACCAAATTTCAACGGTTCCACCAAGCTAAAGTTGGCACCTCCTCTTTTCCACAAGGGCTTGGAGAGGAAAATTAATGCCGTTCATTGTGAAAATCTTTCGCCGTGCCTTATCACGATAGACTATTGTTTCTCACATATGACGTTTACATAAATGTGAGGCACCACCTTTTTTTGAATTTATTCTCAAAATGTGGACGTTACCAGCTTGGTCACCAGTTGCTGCCCTTCTCTTGTTGCCCTTGGAAGATGGTACTGACTTGCCGCCTTAAACCAGCGATAACTGGTACAGCTAAGTGCTTTGCTCGACCATGTCACAGGGCAGTTTAGACTCAGTCATGCTGGTGTAGGACTGGAATTCCATAAAATGTCAGATCAGGCCAAGAATGCAGGCTTTCTTCACAAGAGGAGATCAGTGAATCATGCATTATGTAGCAATCCAACAATTTCATGATAACTATTACTGATACTATCTCTGTTTCCAAATGTTTTTTTTAAAACTGAACTCAAATTCTCTAACCATCACAGCGAGATTTGAACTGACATGCTCTGGAATATTAATCCAGGATCATGACCATTCCATGATCTTACATATGATGATGTGATGTGATTGTTACAGAACATAAAGTACCTGAAGATAACCCTCAAGTGACGGTAGTGATGTTTCACAATTTTTCTTGGAAACAGTGGTGCAGTGGTAATGATGCTGGACTAGTAATCCAGAAACCAAGGTTAATGCTCTTGGGACGTGGGTTCAAATCCTACCATGGCAGCTAGTGAAACTGAAACTCAGTTAATAAAATCTGGAATATAAAGCTAGTCTTAATAACGGTGACCATGAAACTATCATTGATTGTTGTGAAAACCCATCTAGTTCACTTATGTTCTTTAGGGAAGGAAATCTGCCATCCTTACCCAGTCTGGCCTACATGTGGCTCCAGATCCATAGTAATGTGATTGGCTCTTAACAGCCACCTGACATGGCCCTACAATCCACTCAAGAGCAAATGGGGATGGGCAGCAAATACTGGTCTTGTCAGAGGCACCCACATCCCATGAAAGAATAAAAAATCTCTTGAGTGGGTAGATTTGCGTCAAAACTTGTCAATGATATGTTGAATTAACTTCTTCCAACAGGGTCATCACAAATACAAGGACAGGCAAAGGTGATGAAATGAATGAGCAGCGTGACTTCTGTCAGGCATGGTCCAGGGAATGGTATCTTTGAACTCTAGTACACCAGGGGCAGAATTTTCTGTTTTTCTGCATGTCCACATGTAAAATGATGTGCGGTGTCGTCGGGAAAGTGTCCCGACATCACCGTGCGCCATCGCGATATTTCGCTGGGTGGGCGCGCAATGAAGTCCAAAGCGCACCCGCCATTAATTAACGGGCCGCTTAAGGTCCTTTAGTCTTCAATCGACGCCAATATTTTGGCGCCCATGTGATCTTCAGGTTGGCGCACGGGCACAATGGGCAGGCGGGTAGGAAACATTTGTATTAACCTCATCCACGGTGGGGTAAGAGGGCTCAGTGAGGTCGTGAATCTGCTCTGTGAAGTATTTATTGTTGAAAGTTTTTCAAACTTACCTGTGTGATCTGCAGCACCTCAGGACACATCCCAGCTGCTTTGCCTGGACTCTTAACCTTCAGGTCAGCACTCTGCAGTGAGGAATCTTTTCCGGGCCTGCAGCTTTCAGGAAGCCTTCCCTTAGCCAGGGAATGGGAGCAGATCTGTCCACTGGAGGCAGCTCCACTGAGGAGGAAGGGAGGGGAAGAAGGGGGAGGAGACCAGGAGTGCACATTCAGCCTCCAGGGGAGCCACCTTTGGGAGGACAGGCGCAGGCACAAGGGGCGCAGGGCCAAGAGGTTGTCCAAGTGGAAAGGGCTGCAGAAGATGCCACTATCCTGCTGCCAGGGTATACAGGCGGCAAAGCAGCTACCTCAATATGTCTGAGGTGCAGTGCCGAAGGAGGCTCTGTCTCTCAAGTGAGACAATCAACTATATCTGCTAGATGTTTGGGCCTGAGATCTCTGCGAACTGTGTGGGTGGACACCCCATGCCAGTGGCTCTAAAGGTCACAGCTGCCCACAACTTCTATGCCTCCGGCTCCTTCCAGGGCTTGGTGGGTGATCTTTGCAGTGTCTCCCAATCAGCTGTCCACACTTGTGTCAAGCAGGTTACAGACGCTCTGTTCAGACGGGCATTGACCTTCGTCCACTTCTTTTGGGACCAGGCAAGTCAGACACAGCAAGCCAGAGGCTTCGTGGCCATTGCTGGCTTCCCCCATGTCCAGGGTGCTATAGACTGTACACATGTGGCCATCAAGGCACCAGCAGGTGAGCCCGGTGCCTTCACCAACAGGAAGAGCTTCCACTCCATGAACGCGCAGATAGTGTGTGATTACAGGATGCTGATTCTACAAGTCTGTGTAAGGTACCCAGGCAGCTCCCACGACACCTACATCCTCAGACACTCCCAGGTGCCGAGGCTCTTCAGTGCTCCAGCCCGGCTGGATGGATGGCTGCTGGGTGACAAGGGCTATCCCCTCAGAAGGTGGCTCATGACGCCTCTCCACCATCCAAGAACAGAAGCTGAGCAGCGGTACAATAGGAGCCACGCCCCCACAAGGCTGTGGTGGAGAGAACCATTGATCTTCTCAAGATGCACTTCCGATGCCTGGACTGCACAGGGGGCGCACTCCAGTACCCTCCAGATTGTGTCGTGGTGATAGTGGTTGCATGCTGCACTCTGCACAATCTTGCACTGGAAAGGAGGGATGCAGTGGACGATGAAGACGTCGACGCAGTGGCTGCGGCTGCACACGATGAGTTCAGCAGTGAGTCCGAGGATGAGCACACACAGGGAAATGCTGAGGGGGTAGATGCTGACCCTGGACTACGCCAAGGAGGCAGGGACACCCGGGAGGATTTAATCCAACAAACCTTCAGCTAGCATTACACAGATGAACCTCCAGGACAAGCCTGGGCTGTAGACTCCATACTCGACACCTAAGTGTAAAATCTGCCAGGTCAGAGCACTAACTAAGGGCCTTGTAAATAAAGCTGAATGTCCACATGCACATGCAGAAGAAACGAGGCACCCTCAGCCATGGTCACACATTTATATTTAATGTGTGAAGCAAAAGAACTTATCACAAAAAGAAAACAATAGTGTAAACAATCAAAAAGAAATAATAAGGACCTAATCTCGGGCCAACACAAAAGCACCAGTGAGAAACCCCTGGTGTGCCTAAGATGCCTTATGTTTACATTTCCGGGTGCTACGTCTTGGTGCTGACCCCTCCCTGGGAGTGGTATCTGAGCCAGCCTGCTCACTCTGCTGTCCTGTTGGCCTCGATGACCTTGGCAGTCGTCCTCTGGCCCGTGGAGTCTGTGCTGGCCCCGCCTGGGAGGGAGCTGCCAGTTCCACAGCTGGCATCTCCCCAATTGTCGCAGCCTCATTGGATGAAACAGTCACTGGGAGGGGGGAGTTGGAGGAGCTGCCACCCTCATTCAGAGCGCCCTGAGAGGTGCCCGCAGAGATACCAGGCAGCTGCGGTACCGACATGAGGTCGCTTCAGACCTCCCTGCTCACCGTGGATAGGTGGGCAACGAGCTGGGAAGCTTGAAGCCCGCACCATCTCCCACACTGGCACTGACCGGCTGAGGTCATTGCTGATGTGAGGTCTTGCTGGTCAGAGTGTATTCCCAGGTAGTCCTGGCTGGTCTCCTGGAGGAGGCTCTCCATGAGAGTCACCACTCTCTCCATGGAGGACGCTTAATGCTCGGACGTGTAGCTCATTGCTTCAGCGAGCATCCACATAGACTCCTCCACCACGGAGACCAAGCCAATCAGAGCCTCATGTATCTCCACCAGATGCTCCCACACACCTGGCAGCATTTCCTGCAGCTGCTGTATCGCGGACGACTCCAGAGTCACATCATCAGGCACCGACTGAGCATGTGCCTGGTCCCCTGCAGTCTTCCGACTGCTGGCGCCATGGGCACTCTCTGTGTCTGCCAGCTCATCCAGCAACTGTGAAGTGCCCTCACCTCTGTGCCCCGGGACACTAGCTGTTGTTCTAATTCCCACCGAGGTGCTAGTATCTGCACTGGTGCCTGCCTCGCAGAGATGGTGTGACGCTGGTGAGACTTCAGGCCCCTCTAGAGTGAGAGGGGGCCTCTGCTGCTTCTCCTCCCAGCCCTGCTCCAATGATGCTGAAAAGAAGAACAAGGACCGTGGATCAGTTAGTGTGCAGACAATGACAAAGTTCATCCCTCTCCCCCCGCCCTCCTGGCTCATTATGCGCTCAACCTTCCATAACCAATGGTCCAGCAATGTTGCAACAGTAACTAATTTAACAATCATCAGTGCTATAGCTGTTGGGAGGACAATGCTAACCTCACTGTTGGGCATAGATACCTGGCACCCCAGCCTCACTGACACCAGTAGACCTGGGTACATGGCAACTCTCCAGTTCGAGGGCCTCCTGCTTGAAGAGGCTTAATATGGAGAGCTGTGCCTGGCCGCCTCCAGTCCTCACATGCTTGGCTGTGTTCTGCGCATTCTCCTCCTGAAAAAGAGAGAAGAGCATTGTTTAGGGCAAATTGCACATGGGCTCTGTTCGCACACGGCGCACCCCAACCAGAGTGAGACATTATCAGGGTTCCAGTGCCTCCTCACCCTGCTGCTGCCAATCATTCAGAGAAAGATGCTAGGCCTGCTCCCCACCCCAGCCACCTGAACACATGCTGCCTACATCACACTAGGAACCACACGGTATTTCCCCCCCATAGCAAGGAGGCGCAAGCACGTGCAACGTGGAGGGCAGCAGATGGTTCGTTGCCACGCCAGCTTGAGGCTCCCCTTCCACCATCTCATCACCCTGACTAGGACATGTCCTGGAGCTCTGAGTCTGCGCCGAGCTGCAGCTCCTCCAGGTTGCCCCCAAACCAGTCATGTGGGACTCAGATCAACAGATGCTGCGGGGGAAAACTCATCTCCTCATGATCCACTCAGGCTGACCTCAGCATGGGCACTATCTGCTTGGCACACCCAGCAAAAGAAAAATACCCAACATGACTCACAACACTGAGACTTGGTGGGGGGTGGGGGGTGGTTGGGCTGGGCTGCAGAAGGTAAGGCTACCTGCTGGGTTAAATGCCCAATGCCAATACGGTGCTCATCCTGTCAGCGTGCAACAAATCGTTGAATTGCTTGTGGCACTGGATCCAGATGCGCCGCACCACGTCGCGAGAGCTCACAGCCTCCGCCACCTCTTCCCATCTTGGGGGACCAACGCTTCCCGCCGTGCTGCCACCTCCTCGGGGGGGGCAGCAAGGCAGTCATCAGAAAAACGAGGGGCGCACTGGGCGCCGCGCCCCCCCTCCCCCCCCACCCCCACCCGCCTTGCTGGTCTACCCTGCAGACTGGCCTGGTCACCCAAACCCCTCTGCTGCGGCCTAGTACTGGCCGTTGTGAGCAGCCTACAGAAGGCTGCCCGGCCTTCTTTTAAACACACTGCCGGTGGCCTGTGCACACCCACCCACCGCTTGCACACTCCCGCTATCCAGGAGAGTCGGGAAATACGCTGGGTGGGCCTTAAGTGGCCAATGCAAAGTGTGGATCCAATCATGGACCCGCCAGATGGAAGATTCTGCCCCAGGGGTTGACCAATATGTTGTATGACATTAGAAATGCCTTGTTTACACTTTAGTACAGATAATTTGTATTTTTCAGCATTTTATTGACAGAGAATTCAAGTCGAGTAAAATGGATAGCTGATCTGATATCACTAATCTTACACTTTCTCCAAAACTTAAAGTTTTAGCATCTATAATATAGAGATAGGCCACTGCACTGCACATTAGGGGGAGGAAAAGAACATTAATTCCCTGAATTGGGTTGCCTCCACGGGAATGTCATTATTGCCATCTGTTCTTGTGCCTTCTATTCTGTCGGTGGGAATTGCTTTTCTCCAAAGAGTTTCCATCCACGGTGCATAGTGGCTGGAAACTTTTTCATTAACATTGTTGAGAGTAGGGCCCTGAGCTATTTATTCCATTGGTACCCAGATGGTGAGAGAGGAGTGGTATTGTAGGGAGGGACGCCAATTTGTACTTGACTGGGCTTCCACAGGGCCGATTTGAGAGTGGAAAATGCTAAAGGCTGGTGTGTGCCGTGTACCGTTAAAACTAAGGTGTGTGTCATACTGACAATCTATCATTTGTGGTTCTATTTGAAGGCAAGGTCCAGAATCGCACCCGAATGGCCTGGGGTTTAAGTTTGTGCTGCAGCAGATAACATCTTGTTTAAAAGACAATTTGTGCGCTAATTTTTACAGGGGTAATCTCAACATAGATGTGCCACCATTCTTGGCTTTGAGCACACCTGTAACTCAAGCCCAGTAAAGTAGCTAGCAAGACATATTACCAGGTCATAATAGGCCTGAAAAGCAATGTGAAAAGTACTTTACACGTTGCCTTGGTTCACTCTAATGTGTTGAAGAAATGAGTTTGCATTGCCCCTCAGGCACTTTTAAACTTGTTGAAATGTATGGCCTCAGTGTGGAATTATTAGTTAAATGTTTAACAAATCATTTTTCTTCAGTATAAATGTATATGCTGACATTTCTCCTGGGTTTCATAGAAATATTAGTTTAATGCCTGTGGTCTGTTTGGACAGCCTTCTTTAGTTATGATTTAATAACTGTAAATCCAAACCATTTACCCTAGGACATCTGAAGTCACCTTATAATACTTCTCTGCAGCATTTCTTGAAACTGGATTAATGCTCACTGCTTACTATGAGTAGACAGGGGCAATATATGCTGCGCTCCTGCCAGCTGCTTTAAATCTACAGGGTTGGTTTGAAATAGTTCTGAGTTTGAAAGTCAGAGAAGGTGGTTATATTTTATACACAGGCTGCTATCTAGGGCAGCAGCAATGATGCTTTGCCTTTTAATACATGGATGTTCATTTTCTATTCATTACAACAGGTGAGAGTTGACTCTGGCAGTCAGTTCGCCAATCGGATTCACACGCCATGAGATAGGAGCTGGCAGGCCTTGCCAAACATGGCAAGTGGACGGCGCTTCATGAAAGCAGTGATGGGGGTTGGGGGGGGGGGGGGGGCAAGAAACGGACCCACTTTCCTATTGGTGAAAGTGAAATACTGCGGGTGCTGGGAATCTGAAATAAAAGCAAAGAAATGCTGGAAAGACTCAGCAGGTCTGGCAGCATCTGCAGCGCGAGAAACAGAGTTAACGTTTCCAGTCTGTACTGACTCTTCTTCAGAGCTTTCTGGTGGGATGACCAGTTACCGGAACAGAACCAGCCACCTGAAACTGAAGTGTCTTTGTGCCTCTTCATGTCATTTTTCCAGTAAATTCAGGAGAGACCATGGTTATAAGTGTGATGCTGAAGACCTGCCCTTGCAGGAAGGTAGTTCTTGACAGCAATAGATTAAAACTACATCATAGACTTGCAGCTGCTCTGCGTTCCCCAGGTACAAAAAAAGAAAGGAGGGCACTTAAATGAGCATGAATTACCCCATACGAGTACAGTTAACTGCATAAAATAAACTTATATGGTCCGATCAGCAGTCAGAGTCATATTTTTGTTTCTGCTCCATGTCACTCTGTTTCCCCGGCCTTGCTAATTGACCCCATATCGACAAGCAAATACCCATTTCTTGTAGCTTCAGGCACCCTGTATTGGTGCTCCTGGTCAGATGCTGAGGCTATGAGAGCTAAATCACGCAAATGGGTTACATAACCTAATTGAGGTGTGTTTAAAAGGATTAGAGGTGTGAAAAGGGTAGTTAGAGAGAAACCAGTTCCTCTGTTGGAGGAGTTCAGCCAAAGCGGCATAAGCTTAAAATTAGAGCCAGGCTATTCGTGGAAAATGTTATGAAGTTCTTCGAACAAATGATAGTGAAAATCTGGAACTCTCTCAGAAACTTGTTGAGATTTCGGGTCAATTCAAAGATTCAAAACTGAAATTGCTGGATTTGCTCTGAAGGAGAGTCATACAGACTCGAAATATTCATTCTGATTCTCTCTCCACAGATGCTGCCAGACTTGCTGCCTGCATTTTATGTTTTTATTGCTAGATTTTTATCAGGCAGGGGTATTAAGGTATATGGAGCCAAGTCAGGCAGACGGAGTTAAGATGTGCATCTAATTGAATAGCAGAACAGGCTCGAGGGGCTGAATGGCTTCCTCTTGGTCCTATGTTCCTATAAACAAAAGAGCAAACAATTAAGGCCACATAGGATTTTGTGTATGATTAGTGAGTTATTCAAATCTGTAAGAATCCAAAGTAAATGTTAGGGGGAATCACATGATTGGGTTTTTTCCTCAGGGTTTTATGTGGTGACAAAATGTTGAGGTTTTGCAAAAGCCTGGCTTCTTTTCTCTGGCACAAGGTTAAAATACAGAACTGAACTGAAAATCAGCAGAGTCGGCTTTCCACAGAGATCCAGCCCTTTTTTGGTGTTACATTGGGTGGAATCTCGTTGAGGGGTCAGGGTCTTGGCTGCAGGCTAGGGAGCCAGCAAGAGGACCGCGCTGCCTCTTTTCAGGAAGTCCCGCTGAACCACAACCCAGTGGTGGGCCTTGCCTGGAATCAAGACCCTAGGGGCGGAAGTCTCGCCTGCTGAGAGCTGCTGGCCAATCAGAGGCCAATAGTTCTTGTGCTCAGCAGCGCTGCTGGCGGGGGGAATTGTGGCTGCTGCTGGAAGGACAGGTTTGGAAGGACAGAGTCTCAGGATTGCGAGTGACCCAGGTCACAGGTTTGTGGGGTTGGGGGGGTGGGGGGTGGTGGTAGAGCACGAGGAGGGGGTTGCAGTGGTGCCGGCAGTAAGGGCACGGGGGGTTGGCTCTCAGCTGGCCCTCCTTTCCTGTGTCCGGTCTCTCGATCAGGCACTGATCCCTGTCCGTCCCCCACCCCTTAGGTGACAAGCAGCCTGCACAGGTCCACTTGTCGTGTATACTGCCTCAGTCAGCAGCAGGGCGGGAAGGTTGACCATGGGCCTTCCTGCCCAGTACTTAATTCAGTTGGTGGGGGGGGGGGCGATGGGTGCTGAAGGCAGTGGCGTTCGGCCATCCTGCCTCAGCATGTGCCCTTCCTGCCTCCAAGATCACCAGAGGGCACAAGATTCCACCCACTGAAACAAGAAGGCTACTCTACACTAATATTAAATATAAGGTCAATACTTGACATGCAATGTTGGTCATGCAATATGAAATCTGTGGCAAATTAGCACCTCAGACTGGCAATGGTGTTTTCCTTAG
This sequence comes from Carcharodon carcharias, assembly GCF_017639515.1. NCBI lineage: Eukaryota > Metazoa > Chordata > Chondrichthyes > Lamniformes > Lamnidae > Carcharodon > Carcharodon carcharias. Next base: position 13,798,344 of record NC_054486.1, on the reverse strand, counting down.
CATCTGGCACTTTGCAAAGTCACTCAGATCCAGCTGTCTGTTCTTTAGTGCCTATGGGTTTCCCATTGAGGGTTGTTTAGTTGGTTTTTTGATGCCTCCCGCAGCAATAAAAATTACAAGTTGAAAACTTGCAACGGACTGGTATAAAGGGTTAACAGATGGGACATGCTAATGTGTGACGTTGATGATGTAACTATTGGCATCAATCAGTGTTAGGCTCTCTCACTCTCTCTCTCTTTCTCAAGTGTTTAGGAGATACCAGAATACACCTACAGTCTGTCTAATAACCAAGTCCCATGCCTAGAGTCCAGGGTAGAAGGACCCATCTCAGAATATGGACAAGAACCTATTTTTGTCACAAAAGATGTATATAAAAAGTTTTGAGAGATAAATCATGAAGGGTTACTTCAAGTAGCCAGGGAGCATAAACTGATACTTTAAGCAGAAAAGGGAAGATTAACAGGATTTTTATGCCTTCTCTATGAAAATGAGGTGCTTTACCACAAGCGACTACTAAACCTCAGTAATCGCAACATTTAAGAAGAAATTTAGAAAAAAGAATCAATCCTATGAGCAGAGCAGGAGAATGGGATTAAAGCAAAAGAAAGAACTTGTGTTTATAAAAGCACCTTTCATAATCTCAGAATGTCCCGAAGAGCCAACTAAGTATGTTTGAAATGTAGTCAGTATTGTATGATATGCAGCATCACTATTGGCAAGGCCCTGCAAACAGAAATGCGGAAATGACCGGGTCCTCTGTTTGTGATGTTGGGTGAGAGATCAGTCTTGGCCAGCTCTGTTGGGTGAATGCATATTAACACAGGCACAATGGACCAAATTGCCTATTAAAAGTGCCTACTGCTGTATTAGAATTCCTGTGATTCAGTTGGTTAATCCATGCTTTGTGTTGGTTTGTTCATTTCTGACAGAGCTGTAGTTTGAAGCAGTGAGGGACAAAAAAAAAGATCAGCTTTTGTCTCTTATCTACTCTATATAAATGAGCTGGATTCAGAAACCAATTATAAATTTATTAATTTTGCAAATAGCATTTAAATAGGGAGGGTAGATGGTGCAGAGGAGAGAAGTTCAAGTTTGGAACTCGAGAAAGAAAGTTTTTAAGGGGGAGTTTTATTGAGGTAAATGAGGTTTTGGCTAGTGTAGATGCTCTGAGCCCTGAATGCAATTTGAAACAACATGAAGTCAGGGACATGAATTTAAGTTCTTAAAAGAAAGAAAAGTTTGCATTTATACAGTGACCTTCATGACCTCAGGGAGCCCCAAAGAGCTTTACAGGCAATGAAGTGTTTTTGGAATGTGGCCACTGTTGCAATGTAGGAAATGTGGCAGTCACTGTGCTCAAAGCCAGCTCCTACTAATAACACTGTGATAGTGAACGGATAAACTGTTTTTGCGCTGCTGGTTGAGGGACAAATATTGGCCAGGACACCGGGGATAACTCTCCCCTGCTCTTCTTCAGAATAGAAAATAGCGCCATCGACTCTTTCGCATTTCTGTTCGCAGGGCCTTGCCAGTAGTGATGCTGCATATCATACAATAGTGACTACATTTCAAACATACTTAATTGGCTCTTAGGGACATCCTGAGACGGGGCCTTGGCTTAACACCTCAGTGCAGCACTTCCTCAGTAGGATGGAGTGCCAGCCTAGATTAAATAAGTGATAAGTAAATTAAAAGCAAATATAAGAATTCTGTTTTTTTGGCTTCCACACGGCTTGCCGTTGGAAATAAGCTGCCAGGCAAAAATAACAAAGCTGGAAACAGAAGAGGGCTTTTGAAGACCCTGGTTAGAAGCTGTGCTCAGCAATTGCTAAGCTGCTGGGGCAAGTTTTCACGAGCTGAATAGTCTTTTCTTAGCCTCGACCAGTCGTATTGGAGTATGAATGACCCGACGGGACCCAAATTTTGTCATTTTAGTGATGCCCTCACTTGCCTGCCATGCCAGCCTTGCACTGTTTCCGAAACTTCACAGTTATAATCCCAGCATGAGTGCAGTGTCATCTGGAAAACTGGATGCCACCTCTATTTTAACCCGAGCGCCCCATTCTTATCCAGTGCCGGGGGGGTTGAGAGTGACCCCACTATCGCTGTGTGGAGTGGACTGGATGGGTTGCAAGCCCTTTATTCCGAACTTTGTTTTTCTGTTCACCAGCAGAGTCACATTTGAAAGTCTTTAGAGCTTGTGTCTTTCAACACTTACTAAGTTGAAGGTGGCTCTCGCAAAGTTGAAACCCATGTCATTGGCTTATTAAATGAAAAAAATTAAATAAAAATGATTGACCTTTTTTCTGTGCAGAACTCAACATGTTTTTATCACCCAAAACCGTGAACAAGCAGCTTCTGCACAGCCATGGCACTGAATAAAGAGGACAATAAAAGGCACAGCACTGATCGTTTATGCAATCATCGACACTGTATACAAATTTTGGCTGCAACTGAAGCTGGTTCAGTCAACCATGTTGCCTGGAGGATGGTGCTGTTAGTTATTTTACACTTGAGGTCACTTATATAAGGCAAGATGTGATAGTTTAGCAGTTAATGTAGCTTGTATTACACTCTCCAATGAAGGTAATTTCCTTCCTCGTTATTAGCAAGGACACATTTTTACCTATTTCACTGAAAACTCAATCTGGTGTCTGCATTTTGGGACAACAGTGAGTTACTGTTCTGTTGCCTGCTGCTTAATGCCACTCACCTTGATTTGCAGATAATATTGGACCTCGGAAGAAGCATTTTCATTAGAGAACGGGAAAAACAATCTGTTCTCCTCATGCACATTAACATTTCACTTTGGATCCAGATTAAGTGCCAATTAGTACAGCCTTTTTACAAGCTATTCGTAGACCAAGAAAAAGGGGAAAAAAAAGCTACAATATCTTAAAAGTAAGAGAGAAAATGTGAAAAGTGCGCAGCAGTTCATCAGAACCTGTAGAGACAAAAGCTGGTTTAATATTTTAGGCATAGCCCTTCAATTTAGAAGAGACATGGGTATGTTCTTGAGTGTAAAGCACTGAAATATATTTTATTCTGAGCTGATTTTTTTTTAACTTTCTCATTTACTCTGCAAAAAATAATTTCTGGCTCTTGACCAGGAAGTAGACAGTCCTTAAAAATACCCTTCTGACGAACCTGAAACCTGCCAGCAAATTTATTAATGCAGATTGGAAACTTGCACTGTGCCATGCCATACATATGGATGATGTCTCAAGGTTTGACTGCACTATGATCCTTTGCAGAGTGATTGATGAACTAAGTCCCTCTTTTCACAGTGAATTAGCAGTGAACATGCTGCAAAGTTCCTACAGTGAAGCTACATTGAGTCAAACAGGCTAGAGTGTTCTCTTCTGTGCTCGTCCAGGAAGTGGCTGTTAGAGATAAAAGGTGCCCTTCCCCCACCCCACTCCCACTCATCCCATCTGCTTTTACCATTCTTAATCAGCACCAAACACCACTAAGCTGGATATAAGACAAGCCAGGTAATACCTTCGGTCTGTCCACAAGACCTCCCTGTCACTTGCCATTCAACACCCCATCTTTCTCTCATGCCCACATGTCCGTCCTAGGCCTGCTGCATTGTTCCAGTGAAGCCCAACGCAAACTGGAAGAATAGCACCTCATCTTCCAACTAGGCACTTTACAGCCTTCCAGACTTAATATTGAGTTCAGCAATTTCAGATCATGAACTCTCTCCTCCATCCCCCTTTCCGATCCCTCTTTTTCCAATAATTTATAATTTTAAAAAAATATATATATTTTCTTTTCCCACCTATTTTAAATTTATTTCGATCTATTGTTTTATCTCCACCTTTTAGCCCATTTCGATCCCTTCCCCCCACCCCACCCCCACTAGGGCCATCTGCCACTTGCTTGGCCTGCTTGTTACCCTGAATGTCCCCATTAGCACATTCCTTAGAAAATATCACCACCGTCAACACCCGTTTGTTCTTTTGTCTATGACATCTTTGGCTATCTCTTCTTTTCCTCCACTTATCACTGGCCCCCTATCCAGCTCTCCTGTCCCACCCCCCCCTCAGCCAGCTTGTATTTCACCTCATTTCTCTATTTCCTTAGTTCTGATGAAGAGTCATATGGACTCGAAATGTCAACTGTATTCCTCTCCACAGATGCTGTCAGACCTGCTGAGTTTTTCCAGGTATTTTATTTTTGTTCCAGGCAATAACATGTTATATTGCATCCTGCGACAGATAAAGTTGAGATGGTAGCAGAAAAATAACACCCAGTTACTGCTGGATTATCAAAAAACAAACAACTGGTTCAATAATGGCCTGCAGGGAAGGGAACATGCCCATCTCTACCTACTCTGGCCTGCACTAGACTCCAGTCCTATGTTGTGCGGTTGACACTTATTACTTTCAGCAAACTGGCCCTGAACAATAAGTACTGAGTCACCATTGTTACCCAGATCCCAAGAGCAATTTTTTGTTTTTCGAAAGGCGTAACTAACTAGACCCAAGTCGGCTTCAGTATGGCCAAATGTAAGCTAGATGTGCATCAGGTTCAGTGCAGGCTGATACAGATCTGTTATGCTAGAATCAGATATTACACTATGTCCGAATCATCTCTCTTTGCTGCTAATTGGCCACCCCACAACGTTCCTACTACTCTTTATTACTTATCTGAATAGAACCACTTTCTTTTTTAATTTTGTACTGGGAATCTTTTATGTTAAATTACAACTGTCAGAGAGAGAGAGAGGAGACTTTGGTTCCATCAGCCTGAAGGAGGAGCAAATCCAGGTCTCTGAACCGATGTGACAATTTAAACCACAGTTCTAGCCCATCCTAAATGCACCATCTTTGAGATGAGCTTTATTTGTACCAGAACCTTGAAATAAGTTGAAAAGTAAAGGGAGCACAGATATGAACTGGGAAGCAATGCAAGAACTGTCTCCTGAAGCCTGCACCTTTAACTGTCTTCAATAGGATAAACATCTACCATTTCTGGTGATTGCTGGGGGTGCTTTGCATTAAATAAGTTTGGCAGTCTGTGCATGGGACCATGTGGTGACCAACTTACAGCATGAATTGCAAGTAATTTTGCTATTAGTTTAATTTGATAAACTGATGGAGACTCCAAGAATAATAAATTTTAAAATAAATAATAAATCATAATAAATTTTCATGTGATGTTCTACCGTTCTTTTGCAGTTGGAAAGTTAAGGTTGTGATTTGTGGGCTTTGTACACTGCTGACCTACACTTTTGTTGTCTCTTTTCCACAGTCACTGAGTACAAAGTTCTTCTGCGCTATTACCCTTCACTGTGTTAACTAAATTAATATTTAAAAGAACTGGATAGTGCTAATTGAAACATGGTATGCTTATGGCTAAATAGATGAGCTGGAGGAACATATATCCATGCTAATAATTGTCAGTTATTACTTAGTTCTATGAACTTTGGACTTCTCCATCAAATTTTAGAATCGAATGCCTTCGTAAACTGGCACAATTATTCTTTGCATGAGCACGGAAACTTCATTTTTATGATGTACTTTGGACAGAACTGTCTCATCACATTCAGGATTTTTCCATGTTGCCCTTCGAAGAGGCCTTTGTAATTTGTTTCCCTTCTGCTCTACTGAAAGCATCGATCATTGCTGGTGCGCCGTTCTGTAATGCTAGAAACTCCTGAGACCTCATCAAGGTCGTCATTTTCCCCAGAGTGTTGGGTAGGCCAGTGGACGATTGGAAATGAAGGCCAAACCCAGCCCTTCCCTCATCACATTTACAAATGCGTACATCCAACCGAGTTTACCGGAAGGTGACCGTGGATGGAAAGGCTGGGCTGTATTCGGTTTCGCGCCCTTGCTCAGCCGAAGGGGATTGTCATGCAGTAAAACTGCCCAGCTCAGCTCAGATAACTTAGCACAGATGGTAGAATAAACATGGATCACTCTTGTTTAATATTTCTTAGCTACTTGCTGCCCAGAAGGGAAAAAACAGTTTGGACCAGTACTCTTATTTGCCGTTGATTACTGGTGTTCCATTTTAAGGTACACAAGAGCAGTTCGGACCAGTACTCTTATTTCCCAGTTTTTACTGTTTTTTCATTCTTGGTGAGCCAGAATATCTTTAAAAGGATAAGGACTGGAGAAACATGCCAAATCATAAAACTTCAACTGATCAGTAATCTGTAAGTTAATTTCCTTTGACAATAATACATCTTAATATTAATAGCAAGAAACGTATTGGTAATAAAGACTTTCCTGTCTATTCTAGAGTGAATAATCATTACAGGTGAGGTTGAAGATACTGGAGTTATTAAGTCTGGCGGCTATTGTCCACATGAACACAGCTTCCAGGCGATTAGTGGGAATAAAGAATGCAATCGTCTGGATTTGGATAATTGACGTTGGAGTGGTTGACATTCTGCAGTCCGATCCAATCTGTGATCCTCACATGGGTTATGTCTCTAAAAAGGATATGTTATTTGCTGCTCTAAGACGAGGGCCAGCGTATTACTGGGGCTGTGTTGGTGGGTGGGTGGGTGTGGGTGGCGCTGCTGCTGCTGCAGATGGCTCACCCCCTGGGAAGGAAAGTCAGTTGGAAGCTGACTCGCTCCCTAGCCACAATAAGCTGTGGGCAGGCTAAGTTGGCTCACAATGGGACTTCTGCCCCTCACTGGGGGGAAGTCCCACCCTCAGGTCAATTGAAATAAAAACTTTAATTTTTTATTTGAAGCAAGTACCTGTTCATGGGACAGAGTCACATGAGGGGACATTTTTCATTCAATTTTTGTGCTGTTTCATAATTTTTTCAAATATATTCTTCACTACCTGAGGCAGCTCCGTGCCTCAGGGAGATTATTCAGCGCTCTTTACCACGCTTGCGTGAATTGTGCGCTAGGCCTCCTCACCCTTCTCCCCCCTGCCCGCACAGGCAGCGCTCAGCATTGCCACTGGTGTATCATGCTGGGCGGGCCTTAATCGGCCTGCCCGCGTAAAGCCTCGGAGCGCTGCCGATCGCGGGCCGCTTCGCAACTCCCACCCCCCCCACCCCCGATCACACATGCCAAAGGCAAAATTCTGCCCATGGTGTGAGCAATGTATTATCGGGGTCAATTGGCTTGCTAACAAGCTGAGTTGACCCTTAATTATTTATTTACATATGGCAGATAAGCTGCCGATTTTGGTGCCCATCCACCTACCATGATATGGGGTTGAGGTCGGTGGGAAGGTGATGGGCTGGGTACCCAACTTATTTCACATGTTGACCCATCCCTCCCGGTGGGGACGCGTACAATCCAGCCCAAGATTAAATTATGGCTCTTATCTAACTCTTTCAGACAGCACAATATCATATAGAAACTGCACCGACATGTTCTTATAGTTATTCTTGCACCTTGTGAATTGAGTAGAATTAATCTTAATATCACAGCGTCATTGTACTGGATTTTACAAATGCTGATGATGTGCCAATTTAGCACTTGAAAGGTTGTTGTATTAGTTTGCTTATTGAATTTTGAAGGTCAATACTTCAGTGCTCACTTGCTCTCTTCATTTAAGGCCAGTTATAACATAACTATTTTCTTCCCTGTTGGATTTTAAAGGTCAGAATTTGAACCAGCACCAACCCGTGTAGTTTGTTGAGTTGGAATAAGGAGAAATAATAAACATCGTTCCCTTCAAGATGACAACTTGTAATGTGAACGTTAAGGGCATTTTTGTTCCTGAGCTGGTCTCATTTATCTCTGTTTTTGTATTACATGCAAAGAAACTGTTGTTGGTAAACACCGTTTGGGTTTTAATGGACACATTTTAAATTAAAATCAAACTTATTTGTGATTGTAGTTTGTTATGGGAAGGGCCAAAGAGGACCATTGTGGATTTTTAGGAGTTATTCATCCAACATGTAACTGGACAAGGTGCTCATGGGAGTTTAGAAGAATGAGAGGTGATCTGATTGAAACATGTAAGATTCTGAGGGAGAGCTTGACAGGGTAGATGCTCGGATGATGTTTCCCCTCATGGGAGAATCTCAAACTATGGGGCACAGCTTAAACATAAGGGGTCTTCCATTTAAGACAGAAATCAGGAGGAATTCCTTCTCTCAGAGGGTCGTTTGGAATTCTCTTCCACAGAGAGCAGTGGAGACTAGGTCACTGAATATATTGAGTTAGACAGATTTTTGATTGACAAGGTAGTCAAGGGTAATGGGAGGGCAGGCAGGAAAGTGGAGTTAAGGCCACAATCAGATCAGCCATGACCTTATTGAATAGCAGAGCAGGTTTGAGGGGCTGAATGGCCCACTGCTCCTATTCCTTATGTTCTTTTTGCAGAAAACTCCACAATCAACTAATGAATGCTGTTTACCATCGATGTGCTCTGTCATCAACAACAATTTCCACTTCTACACTGCCTTTTAATATGGAAACAAACCCCAAAGCACTTCACAGAGGAGTTAGGAGAAGGGTGAGGAAAGGGTGGGACGAAGTGTCTTCCATCAGTGGTAGAGGTCTGAAGAGCAGAAGACATGGGACTGAATGGAACGCTGGAGAGGTTACAGAGGCAGGGTACAGCAAGGCCATGGAAGAGTTTCTAGGTTGGAATAATGAGTTCAAATCCAATGTGAGGAAGTCAGTGTAACTAGCTGAGGACACAGTTGATGGATAATTGGAACTTATTGTGAGATGGCAGACAGACTGCAGAGTTTGGGTGATTTAGAGTTTTCATGATGGCAAGACCTGAAATCAGGGTATTCGCAGGAAAAAAACCTCTGAGCCTTAATGTGCCAACCACATATTATGGGACAGCAGTCACACATAGGCCAATCGAGGCAGGGGTAACAGCTCCCATTCCCTGATGAGCATTGATAAACCACTTGGTTCTGAAAATAAAATGGCAATTTTTGTGGTGATTTATTTTTTGATAACCATTCACTGGCTCGATAGTGTAACCACTGTACTACACTGTCACAGTGTTCAAATGCTCCTCACTGTACTCGTAATGCACTTATAAATCATATGAGTGTATAGTGAATGCATTTAAGGTTGCAATGATAGTGTGATTATAGTGTTGCTTGATGTACTTGATTTCAAAATGAGCATGTCTTCAGTGTGAATGCTATCATTGGTTTAGAGATTCAAATAACCTATCCACCAGTTACAGGACATCTCTACAACTGCACAACAGTGCTGTATCTGGAATAAAAGCAGGAAAAGCTGGAAAAATTCAGCAGGTCTGGCAGCATCTGTGGATAGAGAAACAGAGTTAATCTTTCCAGTCGAATATGACTCTTCTTCTTTTCCAAAGAGCCGTATTCAACTCGAAGCGTTAACCCTGTTTCTCTCTCCGCAGATGCTGCCTGACCTATTGAGTTTTTCCAGCGCGTTCTGTTTCTATTTCAGATTTCCAGAATCCACAGTATTTTGCTTTTGTTGTAATGGTGTATCTGGTATGTTTCACGGCCAATGTTGAGAGATCAGTGCAAGTATTAATTAGTAATTCTTCATATCTTATTGCTCTTGCGATTGCCAGTCACCTCATTTTTGAGTAGGCTGCCCACGAATTTCTAAGTGCAAACTGAACATGAAAAGTCAGTCAGGTATTTCCACTTGCTCTGTATTCTGACCCAAAGGCAGCAGTGAATAAGACTTCCGGTGAACTTTCAACAGTGGCAAAGGATGTAGCAGCAGAACTCAGCCCTGCCTTTGCTTCATACAATCAAGCACCGCGAATTTTAAAAATATGCTGCCCTTGAAAGTGAATGCACCATTCTATTTCTTCAGGCTTGATGTTTAATGTATGGCCAAGTGAGAAAGAGGAGGTCTTGTGGCGCAATGGGTGGTGCCATTACCTCTGGGCCAGAAGCTCCGGGTTCGAGTCCCACTTCAGGACTTGATGGCCATGGAAGGTGTGTTCGTAATGTGACCACCCAGGTTGGTTATCAGACTGTGAATTCTTCCAATCCGCCTGATGGTAGGTAGGAAGAGCGGGAGAGTTTCCTGGTCAGCCAGCTTGCAAAAGGCACCAGCAAACCACTGCAGTATTTTGCCACGCGTAATCGTGGACCCATCCAATGGCTGCAAACACCCCCTTAGGGCATGAGAGAGGAAAGTAAGAAGTGATTTGAGGGAACAAACCATTGCACTAATTGTCATCAAAGATTAACAGTGAATAGATGCACAAACTATAACCTGTTTGGTGAACTATGTGAGTATGACTTGGGCAGAAAAACACAAACTGTGCAGTATAAATGTCTAAAAGTACAACCGTAGTAAATTTTAATTTACACATCGATATTCCCCCTTCACTAACTCCTTCACGCAGCCATTACTTGACTGTTTCGCCTGTGCTGCCAACCCCACGCAAATGTGAAAATGTAATATATTGTCATTCAGTACCTTTCTCAAAATACCCAGCATGATTGATGCAACACAATATCTAAAACATTTAGCTGCTTCCCTCCAGAGATGAATACAAGGACATCAATGCAACAGGCATTCACAACAGCTGTGACTTGTAACTGAATGTCTGGTTGAAGAAAACCCGATCAAGAGTTTAAACTTTTCAAAGCTCTTGGGGCAGGCCATGACATTCTGTCGCAGATGAAAAGAGAAATGAAATTGCGAACACTGGCAATCTGAAATGAAAATAACATAACATGCTGCAACTGTGCAACATGTCCCATCAGATCCTGAAGAACAGAAATATGGAGAACTGGGTTGTGTTGAGTTTCTCTCTTGGAAGTGGAAAAAGAGATTGAGTGGACTCCTTATCGAACTAACCAAAACAAAGTAGGAGAGTGGAAGAGGCACTAACTATGGGCTTTGTCAAAGTTGCTAGTTCAACAAAGTTTAGTAACCTATGAATTATGTATTTGAAATTGGGATTGAGGGGAATAAATGCTTGACAATGCGAAAAGCCATTTTAGACCGGAAAGAGATTATGGCTCTTTACAAATGTGAAAAGACAAACAAGACTGGAAGACACTGGATGGACAAATGGGGAGAGATGGCTGAAGGTTGAAAGTGCCTATAAGAAAGATGAGATACTGTCCATGTGATATTGTGTTTGGTTGGAACATTGCAAGAAGTTGAAAGATTGAAGTGGGGATGACAGGAGTAGCTGAAGTAGCAAATCCCTTGGAATCCTGGATCATATTTGCAGACAGAATAAAGAGATGCACTAAACAGTCACCCAACCTGCCTTTGGTCTTCCCAATGGAGATGGTTCAGAAAGGAGCCATAAGCTAATATCTAGCCTCAGGAGCATTCTATTAGGAAAAACTAGAGAAACCTGGGCTTGAGAAGTGACATAATTAGGGTTGCCAGCCCTCCAGGATTGGCCTGGGGTCTCCAGGAATTGAAGATCAATCTCCAGGGCACTGCTGGAGAAAAATCATTGGGACATTAGAAAAGATTTTTTTTCATTTTCTTTTAACATTTCTTTTTACCAGATATAAAAATATTGTAAATGGTGGGAAAAGGCTGTTTGGCTGACAGTCAAGCATCATCCAATTGGGTAATGAGTCTTTTTACTTTCCAACTGGTGTTGTAAGGCAGTGCCTCACAAGGGTGGATATGTTGGCTGACCAATGGCTGGAGCGTGGGGGCAAATTATGTGTTGAAACTTCCATAGTTACATTTAATCACAGTTGCCAACCCTAGCCCCAATTCAGGCCCATAAAGCCAATAAATGATATGGAAATGAATGACGTGGAAAATTACTTGAGCCTAGTGAAAGACAAATTTAAGATGAATGTCAGGGAGGTCCCTACACAAACAATGATCGACATATATAACAGGCTTCTGGATAGATTAACAGAGATTTACAATAAGATGCAATCATGAAGGAAAGGAACATATGGAAGCTATTATGAGGGAGGAACTGAAAGTGAATAAACTAAGGTGGGTTGAAAGTTTGCTCATTTGTATTCACCTTGTGAACAATGCCAGATCTTGGGTTGTGTTAACTTGGCAGTGTGGCAGAGTTGGTTTTGCACGTGAATGGTGTGGGGGGTGGGGGGTAGAAAAGTGACAACCTGTCAGTGCCTGAGTCCCAAACAAGCTACAAATGGCTCAAAATGCATCAGGAATTTATCTGCATTAATTTTTAAAAAATGAATAGATTTCACTGCCAGCTGATTAAATCACTTTTGAAAGAATATGCTAAAAAAAATGAGAATTTAAGTATGGGACATTAAGACAAATTGGGTTTAAGGTGTATGGCTGCACCAATCACTGAGTTACACAGTATTTGAGTAATCTAGCCTAAATGTACCAAGGTTAAGAAAAGCCCTGAATAAGCCATCAAGGCTGCGTGATTTTCCACAGTTATTGGAGAGAGTTTAGGGTTTAGATGTGCACAATGATGACTGATTGTTGGTTTTCTCATTGAGTGACTTAAATCCCTTCATTACCAGAAATGAAATGGCATGATTGGACGCCTGGGCTGATCTCCACTTTGAATACTGTAATCCAGTCCAGATAACTAACAGGAAATTGATGGCTCTGAGAAAATTACCTGCAAGGAATACAAATCAATGGATTGCCTGGGCATTTTGTGGAGGAGTAGCAGCGGGGTGGGTGTGGGGTGGGGGGTGGGGGGGGAGGTTGGCGGTGGGGGGGTGGTGCAGGGGTGGTCTACCCTTGATGGCAGAAACTGAACTCCAGGAGGGGGGGTGCAAGAGAGAGGAAACAACTCTTGGATGATCACCTCGAATGAAAAACACAGATGCTCACCACTGAACAAAATTTTTAAAATGCGCCAAACAGTTCTAGATTAAGCATTGCCCATATATTGTACGGATGCCTCAAGCTGCCTTAACGATGCTCATACAAGTCACAAACTCACTGCAGCATTAGGATGTTTCTATCTTCTTATTACTGTGTGTTTTGAGTAGAAATATCTAATCAGTGCTAATTTGCACTGCGAATAGTGTCACACAAATGGCAATTCTGCTCCCTGCTCCCCCTTTCCCCACCCCTCCAAGTTGAAGAGGAAGACCATGTGATCATTGGAAACTCTTTACAATCTGTTCTGGGACTAGTGAAAGCTCTTCACTCTTCTGGTATTCTCCTTCTGAACACAGAGAAATATCCTGTATGTCAAAGGTACAACTCAAATGATGTCTGATACAAAGTACAGAGCACGTTCAAACAGGCCAAGTAATTGCTTTCCTACATGTTCGCTGATTTGGTCTTCACTGTACAGTTATTATGATTTAAAGTGACACTCAATGCAATGTACTGTACAGCATGACTACTGGCTGCAGGATGAGGTGTTTTACAGTATGTAGTCCCTTTGACCTTTCCACTCCAAAGGTCTATAGAGGGTCAGTTTGAAGCACTTTAAACTTACTTTAGTTACTAAGGTCACAGGTCCTCCCTCTGTTTTTGCTTCTTGCATCTCCTCATTCATTTCCCCCGGGCGCATTTTGTTGCATTTGATCCTGTTCTTTGTAATTGAGTTGAAGAAACATGACCCAAGCATGCTTTCCCCAGCAGAAAAGAAGCAGTGTTTCCTTCTCAAGCAGGTTCTTGGCTTTCTTAGACAGGCAAATAGATGGCTGCTATGATCCTTGAGGAGACTTTTGCTTGTAATCGTGATTTTATTTCTCTTCAAGCTGCCATTTGGCCACTGAAGTGTGTCTGTGAAAATGAGCCAGCAACTCCAATTTCTTTTCCTTGCCTAAGTATAAATCACAGCCCTGCAAGCATGGCAAAATGTGGTTTTAAAGTGCCAAAAATGGAAATATTATCTCTGCAAGCGATCAGTATTTGAAGATTTTTGGAATTCCTAGATCAGTTCTCGGAAAGGGAGTACAGTTTCTGTCTGTTCCAATGCTCTCCTGGATATCTTCCCATGTTCTACAATTCGTAAACTTGAGTTATCCAAAACCCTGTCTCTGGTGTCCTAACTCGCACTAAGTATTGTGCAGTCATCAGTAACTCAGTAATGCACCTCGGCTCTCTGTTAAGCAACACCTCGTTTTTAAAATTCGCGTTCTTGTTTTTGGATCATGGAACTGTTAAAGTGCATAAGGAGGCCATTCAGCCCATCATGCCTGCACCAACTCTCCAATGAGCATCATGACACCAGAGACAGGGTTTTGGATAACTCAAGTTTACGAATTGTAGGACATGGGAAGATATCCAGGAGAACGGTGGAACAGACAGAAACTGTACTCCCTTTCCCAGAACTGATCTAGGAATTCCAAAAGTCTTCAAATGCTGTTCTCCTGTTTTTTTTCCTGTACATTGTTTCTATTCAAATAATCGTTCAATGCCCTCTTGAATGCCTTGATTGAACCTGCCTCCGCCGCACTTCCAGGCAGTGCATTCCAAAGCCGAACCACTCGCTGTGTGAAGGAATTTTTTCTCGCATCACATTTGCTTCTTCTGCAAATCACTTTAACCTGTGCCCTCTCATTCTTGATCCCTTGATGGGTGGGAACGGATTCTCCCTATCTACTCTATCCATTCCCCTCATGATTTTGAACTCTCCTATCAAATCTCCTCTTAGCTTTCTCTCTTCAAGGAGAACAGTCCCAACCTCTCCAATCTATTTTCATCAGTCAAGTTTTTTTTTCACGTGTCGGTGCAGACTCGATGGGCCGAAGGGCCTCTTCTGCACTCTGTGATTCTGTGAAGTTTCTCATCCCTGGAACCATTCTTATAAACCTCTTCTGCACTCTCTCCAATGCATTCACATACTTCCTATAGTGTGTCACCCAGAATTGTACACAATACTCCAGCTGAGGCCTAACTAGTGTCTTATATAAGCTGAGCATAACCTCCCTGCTCTTGTATTCTATGCCCCTATTAACAAAGTCCAGGGTACTGTGCTTTATTAACTGCTCTCTCCACCTGTCCTACAACCTTTGATGATCTATGCACATATACACCCAGGTCTCTCAGCTCCTGCACACCCTCAAGAATTGTACCCCTTTTATATTGTCTCTCCATGTTCTTCCTAGCAAAACGAATTGCCTCACACTTCTCTGCATTGAACTTCATCTGCCACCCATCTGCCCACTCCGCCAGTTTGCCTATGGCCTTTTGAAGTTTTACACTGTCATTTGAGGTCCTGCTTGCTAACTTTCAACCTAGCTCCCTAAATTCTGATCGTAGGATCTCCCATCCTACCTAGGTTATTGGTATCAATGTGGACCATGACCTCTGGCAGATCATCCTCCTTCAGAAGAATGTCCTGCAGCCGCTCGGTGACATCCTTGACCCTGGTATCAGGGAGGCAACATACCATCCTGGAGTCGCGTCTACAACCGCAGACATGTCTGTCTGTTCTCCTAAGTAATGAACCCCATATCACTATTCCTCTTCCATACTTCTTGTTCCCCTCCTGTACAGCCGAGTCGCTCATGGCACCACAAACTTGGCTGTGACTGCTCTCCTCTGAGGAACCAACGCCCTCACCAGTATCCAAAATGGAAAATCAATTTGCGAGTGGATCCCAGGGGACTCCTGCATTACCTGCTTGGTTCTCTTGGATTGCCTGGCAGTCACCCATTCCCTTTCTGCCTGCATGCTTCTTGCTTGCAGTGTGACCACCTCTCTGAATATGCTATCCGCATAGCTCCCAGCCTTGCGGATGTGCCACAGTGAATCCAGCCACCACTTAAGTTCCGAAGCCCAGAGCTCAAGTTTCTGCAGCTGGCAGCACTTCCTGCACATCTGGTCTTCTAGGACATCAGCAGTGTCCATGACTTCCCACATATTACAAGACACGCATTCCACATGACTGAGCTGCCCTACCATGTCCTAAGTTTACTTCCCTCATGTTAACTTTAGTGTACTTTGGTTTACTTATATCACTTTATTTTTCTCTCTCTATATATATCCTCTGACTTAATTTTATTCTCCTATTCCAAGTGTTCCTTACTTAAAAACATGTAAGCTTCTTCTTTAAAGATAATACACTTTTCTAATTTACAGCTCTTTAAAGACAGCAGTTTTCCACCATCCAACAACCTTACAGTTTTCCTGTGATGTCACTTTTTTTTTCTTTCATCCAGCGTTCTATAGCTGGATCTGAAGCCGTTAGCTCCTGTGCATTCTCCAATCAGGTTCTCTGTCTGCCTCTCTCCCAGGTAAATGTAAGCCCTGAGCCCCACGCACTCTCTGTATTCTCTCTCCCACTAAATGTAGACCCCAAGCCTTGCTCTCTCTCTATATCCTTGCTGTTTCCTGTGTGTTCTCCAACTAGGTTTCACTCCAGTGGTCTTGACCCTCCCTATCTCTATAACCTCCTCCAGCCCTAAAGTTTTTGAGATAGCTGCACTCCTCCAACTCTTGCTTCTTGAACAACTTGGATTTTAATCACCCCGCCTTTGGTGGCTATGTCTTCACCTGCCAAAGTCCTATGTGATGGAATTCCCTCCCTAAACCTCTTTTCCCCTTTTTCCTCCTTTAGGGTGCTTCTTAAAATCAATTCTTTGACCAGGTTTTTTGATCATCCTCCCTAATATCATCATACATAAGTTGATGTCAATATTATTTTTGATGATACTCCTCTGAAGGACCTTGGAACATCTTACCATGCTAAACATGTAATATAAATGCAGAACGTTCTTTGATCTCCTTCAAGTGGTGAAAAGTTAGCTTCCACCTTTACTGCTTATTTGTAATTATTATTCTGTCTTGAAATATGCTGTCATATTTTATCAGCCAAACATTTTGTGGATCAGTTGACACTGTTAACTGCCGTAAAATACAATTTACGTTAGATAGTATCTGTTTTCACTGGCGGCTTCCTGCAATGTTACTCAAAGGCATGAAGCAGGTACAGGGGGAGTGGGTGAATAGCCAGGGCTATATGGTTAGCAAGGCAAGGGGCGTGTGTTTCTCACCTCGTGTTTTTTTTAAAAATCTGATTCCAGCTATCTGTTCAGATCAACATGAAGCCGGCCGGAACCAGTCATGACTGCTTTCAGTTTACGGCCATTAATAACCAACAGTATTATATGGCTGATGGAAATTGGAAAGGAGGTGTGTGTGCGTGCGTGCATGTGTGTATATAAATAAGTGTAAGTGTGTAATAAGTAAACATGGCTGAAGTTTTAGAATCTGGCGTGTAAAAGGAAAATTTGCATTTTGAGATAAATCAGGTAGTCATGAATTTCAAAGAGAGGGTGAAATGTTACACTTAGCCAGAAGAAGCCAGAGTTTATTTTTCCGAAAGCTTACTGATAAAATTGGTACTATGAAAGATTTTTATTATTTTTATTATTAGAAAGATACAGTCCAAAGACATATTGAAACAATGGGATTTACATTAAAATGGAGAAACTTGTATAAAGGAGATGAAGCTATGTGTAAGGAAAGAAGGCAATCTAAGATCTAGCAAGAATGAAAAGCCTTCGGCCTCTTATGTACCAAGCTGTTGCCTGTAGGAACCAAAGCAAAGATAATTCACTGTGTATATCCCTGTCCAGGATATCGGGTGCTTTGCCTGGGTCTGGTAAAATCTATTTTGTTTTTACTGTTGCCTTAACAGAGGTATAGCTGGGAGTTAGATTAATTAGTGGAACTAGGAGCTAACATAGTAGTAATTTGTAGACTTATGTATGTGCTTAAAACTTTTTCTTTCATTAATAAATGTTTAATTTAGTTTGTTAAAATACCTCTAAATCTCAGTAGACTCATTACTACTGAATTCAAGGCACGCATCTCGAAACTAAATATAAATTGCTAAATAGTTGTGGCAGTTGTTTCAAGTTTTCCTCTGGGATTTGAGCAGCTCAGCATTTACCACCGGCTGTGCCATAACAGCCTGCAGTAAACAGCTGACAGGATCATTTCTGTTGGCAACAAAACGTTGGTTGTAACATTGTCGAAGGAAGATGAAATTGTGACAGTGAAGGGGAGGCGAGTGGATGGGAAAGGGGAGAGAGAAATGAATGCATTGAAGAGGAGGGTGAAATGGAGAAGCAGATGGCAGTGAAGGGAAAAGAACTGGGGAAAGGTCTGTTGATGAAGGAGATAAGAAGGGGCAAAAGGGAAAAATCAAAGTATGAAATTGGTAACAAGCATACCAGCTTGAATTCAATTGAAGGGGGAGAGGAGTGCCAAGTTGAGACTAACAAGGAGAGAGAAAGGAAGGCTCAATCGGAATATGTCTGTGAAAAGATGAGGAGTTGGATGGGGTACAATGTCTCTGTGAATGCATAGAGTGTCTTTGTAACTAGACAAGGGTTGGAAAATGACCACTCAGTAACAGCAATTATATTTATATAGAGCCTTTAATGTAGCAAAGTATTCCAAGGTCAAATCGAAATTTGACACCAAGCCACATCAGGCGTTACTGGGTCCAAAAGCTTGCTCAAAGAGGAAAGTTTTAAGGAGTATCTTAATGGAAGAAAGAGAGGTGGAGAGGCAGAGGTGTAAGGAGGGAATTCCAGAGCATAGGGTCTAGGCAGCTGAAGTCATGGCTACTAATGGTGATGCAATTGAAATCAGGGATGTTGAAGAGGTCAGAATTAGATTGGTAGAGGTATCTCGGAGGGTTGTGGCACTGGAGGAGGTTACAGAGATAGGGAGGGTGGGTGGCGAGGCTGTAGAGGGATTTGAAAACAAGGATGAAAAATTTAAAATCAAGGCCATTTTACACCATTTGACATTTTTCAAAAAAACTCAGTGATCAGTTTATCCAGGTATACATAACGTGTGTAGAAATTAGGGGTAGCCCTCATTTGGCCCCCTTCAGCCTGCTCTGCCATTTAATAAGCAAATGTATCTTGTTTATTCGCATTCATCAACATATTCCCTCATCTTTTCAACCAAATAACAGTGGAACCAACAAAAGAATCGTAGAAGATGACCACTCCCAGTAATTAAAAGATGCCAATGGCAAATTCATGCTAAAGCGCATCTTGGAGAGACATCTGTTTGGTTAGAAACAATGTTAAGCCCAGTGTTACTTGTGGTAATTGTGAGGCTGTTTAGAGTTGCTGATTTAGCAGTTGGATGTGACATCTCCTCATTTGTCACGTGGTCCTCACAGCAAACCCGCAGCAGGCATTGTGACCCTGTCGCAAAAGGGTTTGACTCTGTACTCTTTGAGAAATTGGGAGCCCTTCTGTAATGGTGAGTTATTCCTTCTGCTACTTTGTCATAATCCATGTTAGAAACTGAATGAGTTTGCACAGGAACAGGCCATTCAGCCCAGCCAGTCCAAGATGGCGCTGAAGTAACAGCTGTTAAAAGGCAAAGGTATTTTGGAAGCAGCAGAGGACATTCATATCTGAAATACTTGAGGGTGAAAGAAGACAGTATTGAGAAACATAAGGTGTTAGCTTCTGATTATAGAATTCAAGTGTCTGAATATTGGCATTGGCGTTATTTTCTGTTTTCTCAGGTGCTGCATCTCAAACTTTTCACAAGAAGTTGTGTTTTAGATGTATTCAGTTTTGGCAGGAAGCTGCAGGCTTATCTTCATAAACTGCATTAGAAGATTATGCGTGTGACAGCTGAGATGCAGCACGAACACAGTTATATGCCCCTTGGCTGCACCGGTGGTTCAGTGATTTACCCAGTGAACAGATGTGTCAGGTCAGGTCAAGTCAAGTTTGACCTCTGGTCTGCACTAATGAGCACAGCTGATGAAAATGGATTACTTACAGTACCGAGCTAAATGACAGCACAGGCAAGATTTCTGTTGGAATAGCAACATTCACTGTGCTAAATACTTGTAAAATAAATGCACAGTTAGATACTCCGTTATCAGCATTTATCAAATAGCTGTTTCTTTTACAAATGGGTACCTGGAAATAAGCATTTGTTAAACATTTGTGTCAAAAATAATATAAGGAAAGAATGGGATCCAATGGGATGAGTTCTTGTAAATGTTCTATAAAATATGTGGACTGCTTTGGGATACCTTTGAACTTGTATCATGTTTGAAATGATAGTTGAAACTTGGACATCTGATGTGCAAAGTGTAATTTTAACCAAGATGTAAATTTTAAATTTTTGGTTCTTGATGAATTGATTGCAGCTGGTGTGATAATCATTGCCATACTCTTGGCCTTAGCTTTGGGAGAGCAAATACCGACTAGGTTCCTGCTTCCAATCATTAACCGATTCTTGTAGTGTGTGTATGTGTGTGTTTTTATTTGTTCATGGGATGTGGGCATCGCTGGCTAGGCCAGCAATTATTGCCCAACCCTAATTGCCCTTGAGAAGGAGGTGGTGAGAGCCGCCGCCTTGAACCGCTGCAGACCATGTGTTGTAAGAATACCCACATACCAGACAATCGGCTTGGTTTCATTCCTTTCACACTTCGTAGCGCTTTGATACAACTGAGTGGCTTGTCAAGCCATTTCAGAGGGCAGCTAAGAGTCAATCACATTGCTGTGGATCTGGAGTCACATGTAGGCCACACCAGGTAAGGACAGCAGATTTCAGTTCCCTACAAGACATTAGTGAACCAGTTGAGTTTTTACAACAATCAACAACAGTTTTGTGGTCATCATTAGACTATCTTTTTTAATTCCAGATTTTTAAAAATTAACTGCATTTAAATTCCACCAGCTGCCACGGGATTTGAACCCATATCCCCGAACCATTAGCCTGGGCCTCTAGATTACTAGCCCAGTGACATTACCACAATGCCACCATCTCCCCTTGTGCATATGTGTGTGTTTGTGTGTGTGTGCGCGCATGTGTATACACATTGGGTGAGGACAGAACAAGGCTTGACTAAGATTGAAGAAGTTGTTGTATAGGTTCACACATGGAGAATTAGAGGGCAACTGATAGAGCTGTTCTTGTTCTTGACCTTTAATTTGAGGAGTACTTGAAGATTTCCACTTATCTGGTATCAAAGCCAGAATCTAGCTCTCACGGCCTGCCTGCCTTGGAGCATGAGCTATTCTATTTCCATGCGGTCTTGAGCTCTCTAGCTTCACCTGTAGATTTGTGTGTCAGACGTTTGTTTTTCTGCCCCTGGTCTGAATTTGAATTGTGATCTTCCGAAGTAGAAATCATGTGGAGGTGCCAGTGTGCTAGCACATACTCAACATTTTCAAATCAAGGGGGAAATGACCTTTGGAGGCTAATGTTTCCTCTTAGACTAATAACATTTGATTAGAAGACTGATAGAATTACAAGCAAGAGTGCACTGGTATGAGATTAGTTATCATTAAATGGATCAGAGTACACTTAGAATTTGAAGTGGATAAGTTCTAATGACTGTTCAGACCGCAATACTTGATTTTCAGATTAAGTAAACTAGTTCCAAGTTGAGGAAAGCCATCCAGTGTATAATTCATGAATGTAACTAATGAGGTAACTCTGACTTCTCATTCCAAAAGTTATACTTTCATGCTTTATTTAAATGGTAGAAGGATGCTTATCACACTTCTTTCATCAAATGCAGGCACATTATTTGCAAATACAGATTTCTTTAGACCTTTTAAGAGAACAGATGGAATAGGCCCTTTTATGGGTGGAATTAGCTAATGTAGATTTAGGTTGACTGCCAAAGTGGCAGCACAGATGTCATGTATCCTTTATAGTTATGGCCCTTTTTCTTTGAAAGTAAAGGTTGTCTTTGAGATTGAAATCCCAGTTATTGTTTCAGTTCTGATTGTGCCCCCTCATTTGGTTTTAGCTTTCTCTTGCTGCTTTCCCTTATTTTTGATTGACTACCAGCCCCACTTTTAACAGGAGTTTGCAATGTTTCCACTGAAAAGCACATGTTTTGGCGACATCTGATGCCAAGGCAGAAATTCTGATCGGGCAAGTTCAGAGAACACTGATCAGAATTTATACTCTCTCATTGAATATCAATGAATAAATGTGCGACTCTCCAGAAAGAAGAGGTCGGAGAGGCTGTAGAATGATGCACATGTAACCATTGTACTGGATGCAGATGGATACAAAAGCTGCCCTTAATTGTGACAGTTTGTGGACCGAGGTGAACGGTGAAACCTATCCTGTCAGTTTTGCCCAGTTGCTTAGCCTGTGCTCAGAACTGAACTGATGATAATAATTAGCATAATGCACACACCCATGAAAGGATCAGGTTAAATCGTTAGAAGGTATTGAATCAAAATTCAATTATAGTATCAGCTAAAACTCTGGAGGTGCAAGTCATGTTGTCCTGGGGGTGAAGAAGTTAATCGAGGACAATAATCAACTGAGGAATAGTGCATTGAATCATTTGATAAAGATTGAGTCTATTGAAAATGCTCCTTTTCTCCTAAACTACGATTTCACACAACCAATATTTAAATTCATTAGCAAGGCTTCAACTAAACTGTATGCCTCATTTTGTTTCATTATCCCAGTTTCTGGACTTCACGCAGAATAGTTATTGGATAATTAATTATTTCCAGTAAATGATATGGCATTAATTCCATTTATGTGTTTCCTTGTGAGGATTCACTCGGTGATAAATCGTTTTAAGGTTGTCTAACCAGAGCTTCAAAAACACCAAGAGGAAGAACAACTTGCATTTAAATAGCACCTTTGAAGTAGTAAAATACCTCAAGACTCTTCACAGGAGTGTTGGTGAACAAAGTTTGCTAGGCTTGATTGCTGAAGAATTCAGAATCACAACCATATTGGCTGAAATGGTTTGTACATGTGCATGGATATATTATATGACATAAATTAAAACACTGCCCATGTAGCAACGTTCTGAAGAATTTGCACCCGGAGGTGGAACTGTGACACAAAGCTACGTTGTGGTACCACATAGCAAGAAAAAGAATAATGCTGAAAACGAACTGAGACAACAAAACTCTTCAGCTAAAATGCTCCCCCACACAAAACGAACAGGTGGTCCAAGAAATTGTGATCACAAAATGTCATGAGGTAGACAAATGCCCAAAACGAGCACCATGTTCAGAAAGCTAACAGTGAAAACAAGAGGCGAACATTGGATCCCAGAGCTCCACGATTCCTGCTAAGGCAAGAAATTGGCATTGCCACCACTGTCACCCCGACCTTCACCCCTCCTATTGAGGAAACAATGACCCCACCAATTTGCTGACACAAATTTCCACATCCCACATGACTCTATTCAGCTGGATGCCTCCTTGCTTTCTCACCCTCCTTTCCCTTCTCCTCTTCTCTCTTCTCCTCTTTTACCCCCTCCTTCTTATGCTCTCTTTCCCCCCACCTAACCATTTCATCTCCAGCACCCCCCCCACCCCCCACCCCCACCCCACCAACCCATCTTCAACCCCTTGCCCTCCTTTCCTCCCTTATCATCAAGGAGGATCAGACATATGGCTCGAAAGCTACATCTCCATGCCTTAGCCCACGAACCCTGCCTCATCTGAAGCCTACCCTCGCTTTTGATGTCCAGTATTCAATTCCACGTGAGATGGACAAGCATAACTTTAAACTCTTCCTTTGCTATGTTTGCCATGTTTTTTCTCCAGACCTTAATCCCCATTCCACAGTCACACACCGGTGAAGGGAGCTAGCCAATGCTGCTCTATGGTGACGAATGGGGAGGAAGAGTCGCTCAATATGGCTCCTTGTCTGAATTTCCTTCCTTGCTGATAACAAAACTTAATGCTGCCTAATCTTACAGAGCAGCCTTCTTGCAGAATGGCTAAGATTCTGAAATCAGCAGAGGAGGATTGGGGAGAAAACCTGCACCTTTTATTCAAGGGAAGGGTTTATTGATACCATGATAACGCACTTTAAAAACAAGGATTTTTACATTGATTTTCTCTCCACCAGGGTACAATTTTCTGTTGGCAGGAAGGGGCTGTGGTATTAGCACTGGCAATGAGATTAATTTCTGGTTGTAGACAGTCGTAAAAGTAGTTTCAAGACCGGTTCACAATTGTAACCGAAGCCACTGGTCTGGTTTTCATTGAAAAATGAATGGGACTATGGAATACGATTGCCTGAAAATGTCAGGAGAGCCATTACACCATAGCACAGTACTGCACTTGCCGGAAATCTGAAATAAAAAGAGAAATTGTTGGAAATATTCAGCAGGGCAGCTGACATTGGGAGGAAGGAACAAAAATAACATTTCAGGTCAATCACCTTCCATCCTGGAAGAAATCAGAGTTTTAATCATTTTCTGCAAGTACAGAGGCAGGAAAGAGCTGGGGTAGAGGGGAAAAAAGAAACAAAAGGAAAGGTTTGTGATAAGGTGACTAAGCGCAGTGATTAAGTGACAAAAGTAATCATGGTGTAAGGCACAATGGACTGAGCGTTGCTCGAAAAGATGAACCAATACTATGGATGCTGGAGATCCGAAATGGAAACATAAAATGCTGGAAATACTTAGTAGGCCAGGCAGGATCTGTGGATTTGAGACGTACCATGTCATTATTGGAGATCAAACATCTCAGTCCCAGGACATCACTGCAGGAGTTCCTCAGGGTAGTGTCCTCAGCCTAACCATCTTCAGATGTTTCATCAATGATCTTCCTTTCACCATATGAACATACAAATAAGGAGCAGGAGTAGACCATTCAGCCCCTCGAGCCTGCTCTGCCATTTAATAAGATCATGGCTGATCTGATAGTAACCTGAAATCTGCATCCCACTTACCACCAATAACCTATCGCCCTCTTGTTTACCAAGATCTATCCACCCCTGCCTTAAAAATATTCAAAGACTCTGCTTCCACTGCCTTTTCAGGAAGAGTTCCAAAGAAGAACAACCCTCTGAGAGAAATATTTTCACCTCATCTCTGTTTTAAATGGACGACCCCTTATTTTTAAACAGTGACCCCTAGTTCTAGATTTTTCCACAAGAGGAAACATCCTCTCCACATTCACATCCACCCTGTCAAGACCCCTCAGAATCTTATATGTTTCCATCAAATCACCTCTTACTCTTCTAAATTCCAACAGGTACACTCCTCGCCTGTCTAACCTTTCCTCATAAGACAACTCACTCATTCCAGGTATTAGTCTGGTAAACCTTCTCTGAACTACTTCCAACACATTTACGTCCTTTCTTAAATAAGGTGACCAATACTGTACACATTCTCCAGATGTGGTCCACTGGTGCCCTGTACAACTGAAGCATAAGCTCTCGACTTCATACGGTCAGAAGTGGGGATGTTCATTGATGAGTGCACAATGTTCATTTTTATTCACAACTTCTCAGAAAATGAAGCAGTCATGTCCATGTGCTTCATGAGCTGGACAACATTCAGGCTTGGGCTGATCAATGGCAAATAACATTCACACCAGCAATGACCATCTCCAACAAGGAAGAGTCTAGCCATCTCCATTTGACATTCAATGGTATTCCCAGTGCTGATCCCCCACCATCAACATCCTGGGAGTTACCATTGACCAGAAACTGAACTGAACCAGCCACATAAATACTGTGGCTACAAGAGCAGGTCAGAGGCTAGGAATTCTGTGGTGAGTAACTCACCTCCTGACGCACCCAAAGCCTGTCCACCATCTACAAGGCACAAGTAAAGAGTGTGATGGAATACTCTCCACTTGCCTGGATGAGTCAGCCTCCCACAACAAGGAGCCAGCTTGATTAGCACCCCATTCACCACTTTAAACATGCTTTCCCTCTATCACCATCACAACCTGGCATCGCTTTTTACCATCTACATCTGCAGCAACTCACCTAGGTCGCTTTGACAGCACCTTCCAAACCTGTGACCTCTACCATATAGAATAACAAAGGCAGCAGTAACACTAAAATGCCACCGCCTACAAGCTCCTCTCTAAGCTGCACATCACCCTGACTTGGAACTATATCACTGTTCCTTTACTGTCACTGGGTCAAAATCCTGGAACTCCTTTCCTAATTGCACTCTACCTTCCCCATGTGGACTGCAGCAGCTCAGAAGGGCAGCTCAGCACCACGTTCCTGTGGGCAATGTGGGATAAGCAATAAATGCTGGCCTTGCCAGTGATGCCAAACCAAACGAAAGAATGAAAGAAATGCCTCGGTGAGCTGTAAAAGGCACCCAGCTTTCATATAAATTGGATTCTTTCTTGGATTCATCTCAGTGAACATGGTTTGTAAAAGAAAGATATTGGGAAAAATCTTGTGCAGACAACAACCTCTATATAATAAGACACTTCAATGGTTTAATAAGTCTGGCAGGTTTGCAGATTCCAAAGATGAGTAGAAATATATGACCTGATCCACTTCATTTCCATTTTATTAAGCAATGTTATTAGCTTGTAGACCAAGACTGATATTTCAGAGGACTTGCTACATATAAGTCTGATAGCATAAGCTGTCTAAAAGGGATCAGAAATTGAAGAGGATTATAGTCTAGAGTATTGACAGATTAACTGCACGCGGTTGAATTGATAGTAAAAGCTAAAGTGCAAAAATAAATGCTTGTAAGATGGCATCAAAAACTGCAGAAATATGTTCAACCTGGCTTTTGTTATCCTGTTGTTTCATTTCTATCCTCTTCAGTTTTTATGCATTTCGTCATTTTTTTTGTTCAAAGCTACTGTTCTCTCCAGTTGTTCTAATGCTGATGATCTGAGATATTTATGGGAGGGACTGGAGGCCACTGTTTCACAGCATGTGTGGGCAGTGCTGCAAATCCAGCAAAGCTGAGGTAATGCCAACTCTCTAACAGCAAGATCTTGGTATCGCTTGTTTTACTCGGTTTCCAGTCAGCAGCTTGCCAGATTGTCCTCATGCTCACTCTAGCCTTGGTGTCCCCATGGACCACGGCCACAGGTCGCTCAGTGGGGGTTGTTGAAGTATGAAGGAATGGTGTCAGACTGATAAACCGCAGGGCAGTCTGGAGATTAAGCTTCTTTCTATTCACCCAAAGTATGGATAAGCAGAAGAGACTTGTAGCAATGTCACGTTAATTTACCGCCTCAATATCAACTTGGTGAAGTATCAATAAATGGTGTTGAAAGTATTGTTGAATTGTGGGTGTTAAAGGTTTGATACTGCAAATTTATCTATGACTGTACCTTAATACAGAAGATCAAATAGATATCACAGAACCCATAAATGAGCTCATTCGGACAGGGCTGCAAAGATGAACGCTGGTGAGGGAGACATTCTGATCCATTTAGCTTATCCTTTTAAAGAGGCTGCAGACAGAGATAGATTAGGTGAGTGGGCAAGAATATGGTAGATAGAATATAGTGTGATGAAGTTATCCATTTCTGTAGGAAAAATACAAATGCAGAATACTCTTTGAATGGTGAGAGACTGGGGAATGGTTGTATTCAGAGGGACCTGCTGTCCTTGCACACAGATCGCAGAAAATTAACATGCAAGTACAGCAAGCAATTAGGACGGCAAATGGTAATTTAGCTTTTGCTACAGAGCAATTAGATTACAAGAGCAAAGAGCAGCCTGAATACAATTATATAAGGTGTTGGTGAGGTCACTCCTGGAGCGCCATGTGCAGATTTGGCCTCGTAGACCGAGGAAGGATATACTTTTCCCAGAGGGAGTGCAGTGAAGATTCACAAGACTGGTTCCTGGCATGAGGAAATTGTCCGGTGAAGCGAGATTGAGTAGACAGGACCTATGTTCCCTGAAGTTTCAAAGAATGAGATGTGATATAATTGAAATATATAAAATTCTTAAGGAGCTTAACAAGGTTGATAAAATGGATGAGAAATCTGCAACACAGGGTCACGGTTTAAAAGCAAAGGGTCAGGCATTTAGGATTGTGCTGAAGAGAAATTTCCGCACTCAAAGGATTGTGAATCTCTGGAATTATCCTCTCCAGGGAGCTGTGGATGTTCAGTCATTGAATATGTTCAAGACAGAGATCGATAGGTTTTTGAGAACTAAGGGAATTAAAGGAAATGTGGGAAGATGGAGTTGAGGTCGAAGATCAGCCATGTTCTCATTGAATGGTGGAGCAGGCTCGAAGGGCCAATGACCTACTCCAAATCCCAATTCTTATATCCTTTCAGGAACCTATGATTTTCCTCCAACAGCAGCGGGTAAGTCTCTTGAAAGTCTTCACAATTTTGCCTCCACTACCCATATCTGGAAGAACATTCCAACTGTAATCACGACACTCAAAAAACTTGACACCATCCAGGACAAAGCAGGCCACTTGTTTGGCATCCCATCCACAAGCATTCACTCCCTCCACCACCGACGCACAGTAGCAGCAGTGTGTACCATCTACAGGATGCACTGCAGGAATCCGCAAAGGCTCCTTCAGCAGCACCTTCCAAACCCACAGCTGCTACCATCTAGGATGAGGGCAGCAGATGCATGGGAGCACCACCATCTGGAAGTTCTCCTCCCAGCCACAGACCATCCTGACTTGGAAATATATCACTGTTACTGAGTCAAAATCCTGGAAATCCCTCTCTAACAGCACTGTGGGTGTAGCTGGCACCACATGGACTGCAGCGGTTCAAGAAAGCAGCTCACCACCACTTTCTCAAGGGCAATTGGCGATTGGCAATAAATGCTGACCCAGCCAGTGATGCCCACATCCCATGAATGAATTTTTTAAAAACTCTGTGAGACAGCGCAATTCTGGAATTGCATTTTTTTTTACCAGTTTGTACCTTGTCCCTTTGTCCTTCAGCTGTGTTTTATCAGTGTGTGAAAGAAGTGACTATTTCTCATTCCATGTTTTATTTTGTAAATGGCTGCTGCAAATTGATGGCAGCAGTGAAAGTGGCAGCAGGAGTGAGATCGATGAGTCCATCACACAGTGGGATGCGATTTCATTCTTACCATCATCACTAACATCGCAAAAATACAGGAAAGTTGCAAATGTCGGTGCAACGAAGGTGATATTTATTTGGGCAGATTGTTTGCTGCCCGTTTGTAGCCGATAGCTGTTACATTTGCACTTTGAGTAGCTAGGTTTCTCATATCCTCAGTAGAACTTCACTGGAGCTGGAACCACTTATTTCATGGGGCGAGGAAAAATGTTTCAAAGATTTGTTTCTTGTTCTCAAAAAGATTGTGCGTTTGTTACTTGAGGCCACTTGCTGCTTTCTTCTCACAATCCATGTACGTTGGAGTTGTATTTCCTGGCTAAGCCATTTTTAAGTATCACCTTAGCATGTGGTTGTGTAAAGCCCACCAGCTATAAACTCCAACCATTAGCACAAACACAGAAAGATAAGAGCACTCTACCTGAGGGGAACACAAAGAGAAAGGAGCTGGATGGTGCTGTGTATTACTCGCCTCCCTTTCACCGCTACAGCTAGGTTCAAATCCACACCAATGAGGTTAAAACCTCATATAAAAGCAAAATATTGCAACTGTTGGATGGCCGAAATCAAAACAGAAAATGCAATCAGCAGATCGGGCAGCATTGTGGAGAGAGAAACAGAGTCAACATTTCAGGTCTGTGACCTTGCAGCAGAACTGGGAAAACTTAAAAAAGTAATAGGTTTTAAGCAAGTGAAAGGGGAGAGAGTGGGATGAGAACAAAAAGGGAAGGTCAGTCATGGTATGGAAGACAGGAGAGATTAATTGATAAGAGTTGGTAGTGCATGGGAAAAGGGAGTGGCACTGGGACAAAAAGCTGTGTCTAGAGGAGGTGTGAATGGAAAAATGATGAACAGCTGCCATCCGAAACAAAAACAGAAAAATAAAAGTAAACCAAAACCTGCAAAGAAAAAAGGAAACAAAATGGGGGCTGAGATTATGGGCAAAACTTGTTGAACTCTATTTTGAATCCAGGAGTTTGTGAAGTGCCTAATCAAAAGATGAGAAGTTGTACCTCGAGCTTACATTAACGTAGGATAAAACCTCCCCTGTCTGTCGACTGTAAGAGCCCTATACAAAATGGGCTTGGGCAGCCTCATTTCCTTTGTGGGTTTGAGCCTAGAAACAAAACTATGTCCAGTTCACCCCAAAAGCACAATCTCACTCAGAGAAGTCACAGGAGCGTTGGTGTGGGAAATGGAGAAAGTAGTGCAAGATATGCTTTTCTGAGGTGGAGCTAAGACCCATTGTTAGTACAAAGTAGATAGTGTGTACTTCTGCATTTGGCTGTGTTACACCTGCCCTGGCAATGCTTAATGGTGATAGTAGGTGCCTGGAATGAGAGAGTTGTAGTCCCCAGCGCTGATATTCCTCACCTTGGTGAACACATACAAAACAAAGGGCAGATTAAGACTATTGAACGAAACCTACTATAAGTCCAAAGTTCTTGCAGGTGATTCACTTTTCTGGAAAAAAAAATTAGTAAACAGTTCAGCAAGTGCAGCTTCAAGACTATTTTCTGGAGTGAGAGCAAATGCAACAATCATAATTAATGCAACACATGATTTGACTTAAATCTAAGTCATTATATTTTTACAGTGTTTTGTGATAAATATTACATCTTCACATTCCATGTTTACGTGACAAAATTGAAACTGAATGTAAACAGTGACGGTGACAGTGACCTTTTTAATACATCACACTGATTAGGGAAGACATTTCGATTATTTTTCTTCAATATCTGGTTTAATCTGCAGTCCCCTCATTCTTTCCCCAAGCTGACCAACTCCCATTGAGCGGAATGCAGCAACAAATACAGTAAATCGCATAGTTACCCAACTCATAACAAACTGTAGGTTACCCCTGCCTCTGGTAGGTCATTACCCTGTGTCACTCAGTCTCCAGAGTGTGAAACACAAGTGCACTCGTACTTTAGGAACAAGTGAAAGTTTGGTGATACGTTTCCTTCCCCTTCCCGGTCCATTTAACTGGTCTTTATTAATGGCTCTCTTCTCTTTTCGGCCTTTATGTTGGTGCAGGGGATGTTCAGTTAGTCTGGGGATTCGTAATACAGATGTTTCATATCATTTAAAATGTATTTTTAAGGTGTTGTTGTTTTTTTAGTTTATTTTTCCTGAGTGGACCCATGTGAATCATGTGAGAGGCTGCACAATCCCACATGGTGGCATCATGAAAGAAAGAAAGACAAAAAAGCAGAAAATCAACTTGAATTCACTTAAAGATCATTGCATTGTTTATTTCCAGGGTATTTAAATAAGTCGGATATGGCTCTTGAGTATTGCTGAAAAAAGAGACAGGGTGAAGCTTTTTGTCTTGCGCTCAAGTGTCCTGATGAGTGCAAGATGAAAAGCTTCGACATGTCTCTTTTCTCAACAATACTTAAGTTCTGCACTGCTAAATGACTAATAGAACATGGATCGCAAGTGATTTGGGTTATGAAGACTAGTTTTGTACCAGGAGTTTTGCTTAAAATGTTCCACTGGTATCTTAAGGGAGTTCCAAATGTTTAAGCCACTGTGAAATCCAGATGGCAGAAAGCCATGCCCAGCTTCTGCACCTGACCAGAAACCTCTAACATTTGCTGTTTCTCCTCCCTATGCACAGCAGTTGTTTTTCCCAAGCATGAAAGATAGTTAAGTGTATGCCTA
Source organism: Carcharodon carcharias (assembly GCF_017639515.1). Classification (NCBI taxonomy): domain Eukaryota; kingdom Metazoa; phylum Chordata; class Chondrichthyes; order Lamniformes; family Lamnidae; genus Carcharodon; species Carcharodon carcharias. The sequence continues at coordinate 13,767,045 of NC_054486.1, read as the reverse complement.
TTAGCTGTTCAGATGCAGTTTAGGAAAATAACTTACTAAGATTCCAGCCAGATAACAACATACCTCGATTGCTGGCCTCTATTCCAATACTTTAATGTGCAGGCACTGCTGGTTTGATTGACCTAATCTTTCTCCATTCAGGATTCCTGAAGGCCCCATTGACCAGGGACCTGCTGCTGCTGGAAGAATGCGTGCATTAGAAGAACAATTGATAAAGGCCAAAGAGCAGATAGAAATCTATAAGAAACAACCAGGCAATGGTAAGTGATTACCCCGTTCAAGTGGCTCTGCAAAATGTGAAAAATGAGTCGATTGTCAGGAAATCTTCCATTATTCTCCTGATCACCAGTTGGTGAAGGAAGAATCTGAAGCCAGTTTCTAATTGGGATAGATTTATTCACAGAATTAAACATTGCAGGCATATAACTCCTGACTCCACTCAACTCTTATGTCAGTTAATGTTTCTCTATACTCTTTTTGAAGCCAATAAACCAATCAAATAAACTAATTAGCAAATTAGCAAAGGTGACAGGTCCCTTAAAGGGGCATTGTAACAATAAAAGAATCAAAACTTTCAAAGGAAACTTAGCTAATTAAATTAAAATGTCATTCACGGGGCTGACGATACACTCCAGCACACACTGGTCATGGAAGGTTTCAAGCGATTCGGCGGACACCATGTGCTCCCTCTCCAGGGATACCCCGGTGTGAATGTAGCCGCGGAGTAAGGGCAGACAGTCAGGTCTAAATCCCCCTCCTTGGCCTGTGACCTGAAAGGTGTCTCTTTATATGTGCTCAAGTAGCCATCTAACCAGTGCCCTCCACCTGTATGTATTTCACTCCAATTGGTACAATTCACAACCTTTGCCTGTTGTGGAAATTTGTAGGTGTGTCCCCTTCTCACTGTCCATGAAGTAGCCATTATTATCTGTTACATTCCCTTTTCAACTCTTGAAGTAAACTGTTGTTGAATGACCAACACAGTACACTTGCATTGTTAAATAATATGTTGATTGCATTGGAAAACCAGACATCAGTTAACAAAACTGCAAAGCTACCAGTCTACCAGAAGTACTCTTAACCAAATAGGGGCCAGGAGCTTTGTTACTTAAGCATCCTGAGCTAAGGTGTGCTTGCTAGGTAAGTATTGAACCCTATGGCTCCCTAACAAGCTTCCTGTTCCTATCATGGTAGGAGATGAGCAGCCTGACAACATTAAATAAAGATGTAGATACACAGTGTGTGCAGTAGTTATGGTGTGTGACAGCGATTAGAAGTGAAGCTGTTGTTTTGGCATTGACTGGAGGGCTGGTTCTAATTGCTAACATTTGGTGTCATACCTTGTGTACATTATTCGACTGCATTGCTTGTAGAAAATTTCCTTGAATAGCGTACAACCACCTGTCATACTGACTTCAGCTTAAAAATTCATTGGACAGAATTGTCCCAGATTTACACTGAGTACGGTGGCGAATGGGTAAAATGACGTTTTATCTGCCAGCCACGATGGCGGGTTTTCACACCGTGTCACCCCCAAACCTGCCGCATTACTTATGCATTCCCAGGAAACACGCCATTTCCATGGTGGGAGAGCACTTACTGTCAATGAAACGAAGTCATCCTAAAACACTCAGTCTGAGCTTTTCCCCTGTGTTGCAGTAGGTCCTGGGAAAGAACATGAGGAGCTGCGACGCAAGATTGAGAATGGAGTGAAGGAGCTGTGGTTCTTCGTACAGAGCGAAGTCAAGAAAGTGAAACACCTGGAGGGTGAGGAGGCACAAAGGCATGCAGATGCGTTGCTCGAGAACCTTGGCCACCAGCAGAGGTAAGGCCACTCGCTCCTCAACAACACAGCAACGTTAATAGCTCCTGTTTTTTAATTTTTTTGTTGCATGGAAGCTGTTCAAAGGCCATCATAAGTCTCTTTCAGCTCATGGAATAGCACTTCAGCACTGTCCCGACTCCACTGCTGCTTCTGAAAGCTGCTCGAGATTTCACCGTCCTTTGTACAGCTTCTGACATTGCTTTCTAACTTTGCTTGATGACATTTTACTTTTGACTAGGGACTGAAAGCCAGCTGTAATGATGATTCCAGCCTTCTAAGTGTACTTCTTCATTATACAAAAAGAATCTATAGTGGAGGTTATTATTAAACTGCAGAGAAAGTCAGAACGCCTTCTTGGTGTGAAGAAGCTGCATGGTGATCAATGCTTTGCAAAGGTTTAAGTTCTGAAAAGTAGAGTGACCTTTGTGTTCTGACAGCATCAGTTTTCTAAGTTGGAACTGATCAAGAAAATGAGCTTTTGTAAATCAGTTTTTTTTGTGTTTATTTCCTCGCCGATTTTTCTTATCCATTCTTCTCCTGAAGCACTGATTTTTTTTTTGTGAAGCTATGGATCCACAGTACCCAGCTTAACTAATTAGTATTTACATGTGAGATTTGATAATGAAGCGGCAGCAGGCTTTATGGCCAAGTACAGTCTTTATCGGAAAACCACAGGGATTGCAGGATAGTGAGGAGGAACAGGAAGCCTGGCTGGTTTTTCTTTCCTAAGGGAGAGCAGGTATCTTTCTTGCTGATACCCACTGGGAAGGTACAACACTGCTTTTAAGTCAACAAATGGTAAAAACCCACATTAACTCATAAGGCAAAACACTACTGATGCAAAAGTGAGGCCGAATTTATCTCTCTAAACAGCTGAGGGAAGAATTGGTGTGAGTCCACAGCAAAGGCTGGGGTTTTCCCTGAAATAAAAACAGAAACTGCTGGAAAAACTCAGCAGGTCCGGCAGCATCTGTGGAGAGAGAAACAGAGTTAACGTTTCAAGTCCATAAGGCTCTTCTTCAGAGCTAAAAAGAAGTATAAATGTGATGGATATTATATGTTTAAGAGGGGGTGGAGCAGGTGGAGCAAAATAGAAGATCAGGGATAGGCGGGACCTCAGGAGAGATTGACAAAGATGTCATGGACATAAGACAGAGGAAGTGTTAATGGTGATGAAAAAGACTAAAGAAGGTGCTGATAGTGGCATAAAGGTAAGATAGAAGAATGTGTTAAAAGCAGAACAAGGGTCTGTGCTCTTTGAAAGCACAACATAGAAACAAGTGACAGATGGCCCTGTGAGGGGGTGTGGGGTGGGAGGGGGGATAAATAAAATTAAAATAAAATGAATAAATAAATAATTTAAAATTGGATTAAAAAGGGGATAAAATGGTGGAGAGAGTTCATGGTCTGAAGTTGTTGAACTCAATGTTAAATCCAAAAGGCTGTAAAGTGCCTAATGGGAAGATGAGGTGCTGTTCCTCCAGTTTAAGTTGGGCTTCACTGGAACATTGCAGCAGGCTAAGGACGGACATGTGGGCATGAGGGATTTCCCCTAACTGGAAGTTACATCTACATCAGGGCATCTTTCCCTGTTGCTCCTCAGCTGATGACCAACTCAATGCTGAGTGCCAAAAGTCCTCTGGTTTGACGGATGCTTTAAAAGTTCAGGACACTCTCACACAGCTTTTCTCCAAGGTCCGACACTCTGATCTTTCACAAACGTGGCGTTGAGTGCCACAGTCGTACATGAAGTTGACAAACTGAACATCTTTCGTCATGGAAACCCTTAGAATTATTAATGCCACCACCTTGCATCTGGCTTCCGTCCAATTAAAATGTGACACCATTTCACCCGGCTGCCTGTGCCCTGCTGTGACACAGCAGTTACTATTTCAAGCTTCCCAACCCCGACATCTGCAAATGCACTTAGAATAACACCCTGGGGTATCCAAGGAGATGTGCACTTCATATTGAGCCATTACTCAACAGCAGTAATGTTCAGTCAAGCATGAGGCTGTAATTGAGGAAAGCCAGCTTGGCTGAAGGGCTGAGAATATTGAAAGATGACATTTGGCTATCATCAATCTGCCCATCTGAAATTGTACACTTGCTGTGCACAGTCATGCTTTTTTTCTCTCTTCGCTTTGTTCATATTTTGTGCCATTTTTATTCTCAAACCGTCCAAGTGGGAATGAAAATGAAAAGAACAGTTTAATATTGAGTGTTGGGGTATTGGACACTGCCTGGAATGTCTGCTAGGTCCCATTAGTCTTTTTTGGGAGGTGCTGGGAGGGGAATCGTAAGGTAATAATCACTGGACCCTTCTCCATCTTTGCCTACTGCTGGATCGAATGCCATTTGTGTGACAGCAGTTTATCCGCCTGCTTGTACAGAGGGGGATGGGATGTCAACATGTGAAAACAGAGTATAAAGATTTTAAAGAACTGTTAGTGAGACAGGGTGCAAGAAGAAATTGGGAGTGAGGTGTTATGAAATGGTATAATTGAACTTGGCAAAGGGATGTAAATTGAATAATTAAAATTGCACGTTTTTACTTATACAGTTAACCAATTCAGTCTGTGCAAATGATGAAAGACTGCATGACTGTTAAATCTCCATTTGAAGTTTTCTTATAATAACTTACTTTTAATATATCATGCATTCAGAATTCTGCATTTTGCCTGGACAAAGCATCCAGCACAAAGCAACCTGCTTGACTGGCACCCTACCCACCACCTTCAACATTCACTCCCTTCATCACCAATGCACAGTAGCAACAATACAAGATGCACTGCAGAAACTCAGCAAAGTTCCTTCGACAGCACCTTTCAAACTCATGACCTCTACCACCTAGAAGGGCAAGGAAAGCAGGTGCATGGGAACACTGCCACCTGCAAGTTCGCCTCTGAGCCACTCGCCATCCTGTCTTGCAATTATGTTGCTGTTCCTTCACTGCCACTGGGTTAAAATCTTGGAACTCCCTCTCTAACAGCACTGTGGGTGTACCTACACCACATGGCCTGCAACGGTTCAAGAAGGCAGCTCACCACCGCTTTCGGAAGGGCAATAAGGGATGGGCAATAAATGTTGGCCTATCCAGCGAAGCCACATCCCATGAACAAATAAATAAAACAATGATACAAACGTCCAGTGATAACATTAAGTGCACCCAGTCAGCCATGTGGTTTCATTTTCCGCTCCCTTTCTTGAAGTCACAGATTTATGCTGGGGTATATTTCCACAGTGGCTGGCCACTTATCATGTGTCTACCAAGGCCAAGTTAATAGGGTGTCATAACCAAGCCTGACTGTGCCCTCACTGAACATTGGCTAATGATAAAGCACAGAAATCCTGATGCTACTTTTTCCCCCTTCCCCTCTCCTCTGCCACTCCTCCAACCCTGTGAAAAATTCTGGAGCACTCCATTAATGCCCTAGCCCAGGTCAACTGGAACAGTTAAGCACCAGGGTTTCGCTGATCTAAGCAAAGCACTGTGAGATGCATTTATCTGATCGACTATTGAGGAACTTTCACAGGTTGATGTACAGCAACTTCTCTGTTGTCCTAATGCCAACCGCAGCTTCAGACCATAACACTTTATGCAGCATTGTATGTAACATTTCCATCCTTTCCATGAAATGAGAAAGGAAAGAATTTATACTGCAGACGTGGGAGCCTTTAAGCTGATGGAATTTTGTCCCCTCGATTTTGATTACCCAAGTAAATTGTATGCGCCTTCCAGAATAATTTGCTATGGACTTTCATTCCCTTTAGTCTCAACTAAATTAATACTTGTCCCATAGAGAGAGAGAGAAATAAAGGTGGGATCGTTCTAATGTTTTATGCTAAGCAGTCCTCTGTTATTGGCACTTGTGATTGTGATATGGCAACTAGACCTTTTGAATCTTTTAAATCTCACTTGTGTTTCCTTGCAATTGTTTAGGTCTATAATGACTGATGTATATTACCTCAGCCAAACAGACGGGGCTGATAAATGGAGAGAGAAAGAGGCCAAGGATCTGACAGATCTGGTTCAGCGGAGAATAACATACCTGCAGGTATTGGTCGTTTGAAGTACAATGAACATGAATTCATAGCAGGAGCTGACTTTTATGTCAGCTTAGTCCAATGTCAAGAAAGCAAGTCTTTTCTCAAAATATTGTACAAAAGATTACAATATTCAGTTGGGGTTAATGTCACAAGTAAGGTTTCTGTTTCGTGATTAATTTTAAATGTAACTGTGTGAAAATAAGACCAATAGCTTTACAGTATTCCGTTTGTTGTTGTCAGTATCTTTATTCTCAAAGAAACACCAAGATCCATATTTACAGCCCCTTGGGGGAAGAATCCTATTTGGCTGTATAATGTCTACTTCTACATGCTGTTCTTCAAACACATGGATTTATTCAAGTTTATTTTTTGAACTGAATTGTACACAGGGAGAAACCTCGTGTAGTTGATCATTTCAGCTTCATTGCTGTGTTGACTCTGTTGCAGCACTCTTCATGGCATCAGCTGGATTAATATTCAGTACCTTGGAGAGCAGCCCGCAGAAGCCAAACACTTCAAAGTGCTGACAAATTTACACACCATGTCCAGAGCTCACTGTTATCTAAGTGCAAATGGTGCAGCAGCTTCAGGTGAGGGGCAAATATGTGGATAATTAACAACACCTAAAAGCTTTTGCCCAAGACATGTCACTCCCCCATTAGCTTTGAGAAAGTGGCATTTCACTGTCTGCCTCACTATTGCATTGCATTGAACTTTGTCAAGTTGCTGCACTTGTGTGCTAGGTACAAACTTGCCACAGAAAGTTAAGTCTTGTCATTAAGAGCATAAAGTATCCTTTTAATTCACCCTGGTAAATCTTGTCAATCCACTGCTCTGGCACTGAAAAATCATTGTAAGAAGTGTGGATCTCTTTCCTTTAGGTATTAATTGTTAGAGATTATAAAAATATCAGTTTTTTTAAGAAAAAGTGATTTCCCCCCTGTCTCTTTTCTCTCTTTCTGCAAATATCTATACATATTTATCCAAATCTTCCTTTTCCTTTTTTTAAAAAAATTCTCTTTATGTACCTGATTTGATGTTGAAATCACGCAGTCTATTTTACACTTCTTCCTCTGTCATACCTTGGTTTATTTCTCCGTCTTTCAATCTGATTGATTAAGGAGATGCACAGTTACTTCTGTTCACCCAGGTCTGAGGCACACTGTTCCTTCACTACACCATTATACACTTGCACTCTCAACAACCGTGCACAAAAATCAAAAAATCTAAATATGCAAGGACAAGTCTAACCAACAGCAGATGCCTTTGGATTCATTCCTACAACAAAATTATAGGTCAATATATTGTAGGAAGAAAATGTGCATGGCTGGTTTGGGCATTTTCAGACAATTCCCTTCTTAAATAGTAAAATTCTTCCAAAATGTGTTGAGGATGTATAGTGAATTTGGAGACAACGTAATTGCAACTATTAGAATGTGCGTATCTGGTAACTAGCCCAGGCATTCACTTATTTATGTGAGAGTTCCAACATGTCCAGAATATATGTTTAAACACAGTTCAGTGCTATGTTGAATGATGTACTGTACTTACACATTTTGATGCACAGTTGCCAAATTGCCATCGTGGCTGTTTCATATTCATATTATAGTTACATTATTGCTTCAAGTTGATCACTCTGGGGCCCTTCATCCTCCACACTGCCCCCTCACCCCACCACGCCACCCCAAGCACACCGATCCCCTGACTCCTGATCCCCCACAATCCAAACTTGTTACTTAACTGAACACTTCCCCGCAATCCCACTTTCCCCTGGGGAGCTTTTTGGGAAACTGATCTTATTGGTGTCTAAGTCACCATTGAATTGTTATGGGAAAAAAACCTTTTGAGCACATTAAGCTGACCATACAATGCAGATATCTAGCATTAACTCTTTACATGACTTGGAAAACTAAAAGCTTTTTTTTTATTACTTAATATTGTTAAAGAAGCCTTTAGTTCCTTCAGTTTATCTTTCACACCAATGCGGTGTTGCAATGAGGTTCATCGCAGGAAGACTATCTGCGTGGTCATGGGAGCAGCTAAACTGCATGTCCTCGCTCGCACTGCAATGGATTTTCTTATGTGCATATATTTTTAAAATAGTAATACTGCAACTAGTGCACCATGTAATTGAATAAACTGACACTCCTGTAACAGTGCTTTTTGCTGAGTCATGTGCGTACATGTAGTCAGAGGTGCCCTCATCATTTAATATGCCATGTAGTGTTCCACTGGTCTATATACCCTAATTCCTGCTGCAGCTTTTTTTTAATGTCACCGATATTGTTAAAGAAGCCTTTAGTTTCTCCAGTTTACTTTTCACATCAGTGCGGATGCTGTAATGAGGTTCATTGTTAGGGAGGGGAGCATTCATTTCAGTTCGAGCAGGAGTGGGGGCACAGTTGGCCTCGAGTGTAGGGAACAGAGAAAGCCATGAGGTTTCCTGCTGCCCATCACTGCCTGGTAAGTTTCTGGAAAGTCCATGAATGTGGCATGGAAGACGAAAGGAACGGGATTAACTATGATCAGGATCAATGCATAACTGACCACTGCTGACTGAAAAATTCGTATTCCTCATTTTAACCTGACAAGATTTTTACAAATGTTTAGGGAATTGTTTCCTGCAATTCTACGCCTTTGTCCATGAGCACGGTAAACCAGTTTTCTTGACTGTGATGTTTTCTGGGGTTAAACAGCCTGTTGGCTACTCGCATCCCAAAAGGAAAATTCAGTAAAACTTGGGAAATGAGTGGTCTGGGACTTGTCTTGTATGCCTTAAAATGGAACTCCAGTTTGGATAAGTTATTTTCAAGCTTTATTGTTTTTTTCCTTCTGGGATGGCACTTTACTAGTTATTGGAGGGTTGTTTCTCTCTATAAAGACTTACTTCAGCGCATCAGAATTACAGGCAGAAAATAAAAACCCACCCATGTTCCCCACGTCGTGACCAATTGTTGGTACTATATCCCTGTTTTTCTTAGGTAAGTTTCAGATTCAGAAAAGGCTTTCTTCAACAGCTTTTTGTCGTTATTTTAATTTTAATTTCTCAGTAAGTCATTGGTGTGACACACATGCCTGTCATATGTCATCCAGCAATCATGCTATCTTCAGGCAACTTGAGTCAATGAATACCCTACTCCTGTTTGTTCCTTCATGTTCTTATGTAAGCAGCATGTTTTCACCCTGTCAGTGTTGATGCAGCCAGTCCTCCTGTTTTGATTTAGGCTTACACTTCACGCACTCTGCAGCAGCTCTTGATAGGCCATCATCTGGTGATGGACAAGCTGGAAAATATATACCATTCCAAAGGGTTCCAACATCAGAGCTACTATTAATATGAATTCTGTTAATTGACTATGAATCAGCTTTAGTCATGTTTGAAGGCTGATGGCATTGATATTGGAAATTCGATTTGAACTTATTTTGCTGGTGAATAACAATGACGTTGTTGAAGTTATTTATTGCTTTGTTGAACTGTTAGTTGAGGAACAGGCCAGCCACAGAAGTGAAAGTGACACAAGTCAGTGATGTTCACATAAACACGTGGCTGTCAATGCTGAGTAATTATGGACTGAAGAAGAAATTTCTCAAAAACCATGGAAGCGTTCTTTTTTTTTGCTGAATCTGTAAAGTTGCTAAAAGATAATGAAGTTGAGCAGTGAAACCCCAGTTCCTGATTTGTGTAAGTTTGCAATGAAGCACTGCTCTAGAATTCCTACTAATGGCAATCCCAGTCAGAAATGGAGGCCGGTGGGCTGGAAGCACTTGACTGAAATAGAAGGATTGGGAATTTGGTAACTTTGCTCTATGATGTCCTATCTGCTTGCTCAGGTGAATGTGAAGATTCCTATGGTACCATTCTAAGAATAGAGAGTTCTCCCAATTACCTGACCAACATTTATTCCCCCCAATAACCAACTCCACTAAAAACAGATTACCTGGCCATATGTTTGAGGAGCCAGACTGTGGACAAATTAACTGCTGTTTCGCCTACGTTACGGAACCTAAAATGGAATCAGTTGAGTTTGAAGAAGGTTAAAACATCCCAACAATATGAAAATCACGGCATAAACACAAGTTTGCCCTTGCATTATAGATATGTTGACCCCCTGCCTGTATCACTGCGTGCAAAATTACTCATTAAAAATTTAATTGCATGAAACATTTTTGGACTTTTCCAGAGCTAGATCTGCCGTTGTACAGATGAAATATTTAAGTTGCATTGCAGGGTCCAGTGGCATGGAATATAAAAGTTTCATTTTTACAAGTGATCCTTAATGCATAACTCTGATTGAAGTCATGACTAAGTTTGTGTTGCTGTCATTGATGGCCAAATCAATTGACTGAGGTCAATAGATTTTTGTTAGGTGAGGATATCAAGGGTTGTGGATCAAAGGTGGGTAAGTATGTTGAAGTGCAGAACAGGGATGATCTAATGCATTGATGGACTAGTTTCAAGAAACTGACTGAAACTGGTTTACAGCTGTAAAAGGAAATTTATTTTTGTGAAATGTTTTAAACCAACTGAAGCCACTAATTTACACTGTTGTAAATCATCTTGAGACTTGATTAAAGTGCTGCGATGTGGTATTTGTGGAAGTATTTTAAAAAATCATTTCTAAAACTGCCAACCTAAGAAAGTTGTTACTTTGCGGTCCTAAACTATACAACGATATTAAGAGTTAAGGTTTTAGATTTGAACAGAGTTGACAATATTACAGATGAGACATAAGGAACATGGATGATTCTGAAGTGTACAGTGCATTATATTAATTATTTACATACTATTTCTAATGTATTCTGAGGTCACACAAATGTTTAATGACTATGATGTTAGATGCTGTTAGATATCCTTTTAAAATATAGAATTACTTTGGATAGGGTTCTAATATAACATCAGGTAATGGGAACTGGGAATGGGAATTGAATGGAAATGCGACCCCATCCATTTTTCTTATAACCAAACACTTCATGAATTATTAACTGGGACGTAATCACAAGTGAGATTGCAATTAAAATCTCGCCTCTCGTTTTACAATCTCTTTTGTTGTTTTGAACTGCAAAGTACCAGACACTTATTTTGTGCTTGATTTTGTCTAACAGTGAAAGAAGAAGCGGCAACAGAAGGTTAGACTTGTACATTGCCGCCTCGCAGTGCAGTGCTTGCGTGTCCCCAACTGTAACGCTAGGACAAGACATCAGAGCAGGAAGTGGTCAGGGACAGTCAGTGACTGAGAATGGATCCAGTCTTACCCAACACAGTGAGGAGAAGACAGGCAGTTCCCTCAAGGTGAGGAACAGGAGCTGAGAGGGAAGATGATGGGAAGTTAATCGTTTTTCTTTTAAACTGAGAAACTTAAGGGTCCCAGGTCCCGTGAGTTGTACTTGACACTTTTATTAATAATGAGGGTAAAATGTGAGGCTCATCCTTGAGTGATGGTAGCCCATGGAGACCTTAAAAATTGAAGTTTTTGGATGGTTAAAGCCAAGTTTTCAAGGGAATCCATGTCTATAATCCTGCAAGTGATTAGCTGCTGATTACCGAAAAGCTGAATGTTCCTTTCCCCCAAAAGGATGTAAGCTGCAAGGATTTGATGAGTATTGTTGCTTCCCCCATATCAGAGGATCAGACACCAACAAGTCTCATTATAAAGAGCTACGTTTTTGTGTTTATAGTCCAAAATCAAGTAGCATGATAACCATAAACAAAATCCAAACTATTCCAGAGACGAGGACACGTTTTATCGCTTACCTTTGGAAAGCGAAGAACACTGTCAATTTATAGACCTTGTGGATAAACCAGAAACAAAATTATCTGGGAGTCTTTAAACTTCCTAACTTTCTTCTTGGCACAAACTGAGACAGACACATGATCTGTTGGAAGAAAATAAATTTGAGCTGAATGTTTCAGCAAAAATGTTAGTTATGAAATGTTTGAGGGGTGAATTTTGCAGCCAGCCATCACCGTGTTTTGCAGAAACACAAGTATTTTTAACAATGGAAAATTGACCAAGCACAGCAATATTGAATACATTGAATTATGGAGGATTGCCCTCCCAGTTGTGGGTGGGAAGGCACTTTTACTGCACTCTGATTGGCTTTGAGGGATAGACAACTGCCAGGTATTCTCTCAATGGCCATGGGCTACTTAAATTTCCATGAAAAATCAGTAAGAGGTGCAATTAAAAGTTAATTGTATTGTTGAGAATAGCCACTTGCTGAAAATAAGGCTATTATTAATAGTTGATAATAGTTAAGAATTGTAATTACTAATACAGATGCTAAGAAAAATGAGAACTGGTGTTTGCAGAAAATGAAGGCCACTGAGATACTTGTCTTGAGTAGTGGCAGACAACTTGACTAAATGTACTTTTACTCTCAAAGAGGCTAAGACCTGAATTTTCTCTCCCAGTCGGGACAATTCCTGGCTCCGCAAACCCAACCCGCGAGAAACGTTCCCAGAAGGTGAGATTTTCAGTCTGAAAATTACAGTCATGGCGAATGAGCCTGAAAGAGGTCAGAGGCTGGGTGACAGCCTCAATGCACCAGCACTTTGTCGAGGCTATGATAATAAACAATTTTAGGAAGCCCTCCAGTCCTCACCCCTTTACCCTGACACACTCCCTGTGCCCTATCCATGCCAACTAATGCCACCTCATACCTGCCACCCACCTCCATGGACCTTCATAGTTTCCATACCAAACTATGCCGCTCCACCCACCCCTTCTACCCTTTATAGCCCCTATGCCAACTTAGTACCTACTCATGCCACCCCTGTTCCCCACCAACGACCCTTTGCCCTTACATCTATGATGTCAACTTACCCGGTATCCACCATGGGCAGACGTCAGGACCCATTCAGAGATTAACTAAAGTTCTTGAGTGTCTATTGATGAATTCACTATTTCCAAAAAAGTACTGTCACTGATTTTAAAAAACCATTCACTGCATTTAAATTCCTTTTGAAAACAAGCATTCCTATCTCTCTTTTGCCTTGTTCACCTTCATTGCTTTCCATTTCTCTCCTGGTGTTTGACAAGGTGTTTACTAAAACCCACTTTCACAGCCATATTTCTTTCCTCAGTGACTGTCTCCGTCTCCTTTAGATAATATCACCACCTTCAACACCTCTTTGTCCTTTTGTCTGTGACATCTTTTCGTTATCTCCACCTATCATTGGCCCTCTTTCCAGCTCTTATTGTCCCACCTCCCCCCCCCCGCAACCTTAAACCAGCTTATATTCATCTCTTCTATTTTTACTTAGTTCTGTTGAAGAGTCATACGGACTCGAAATGTTAACTGTGTTCCTCTCCGCAGATGCTGCCAGACCTGCTGAGTTTTTCCAGATATTTTTGTTTTTGTTTTGGATTTCCAGCACCCGCAGTTTTTTGCTTTTATTCTTATTCATAATCCCACTTTGAAGAGTTTATAACCTACTTGGAGCTGTCAACCAAACTGCGAACTGATAGGTATCCCACTGTGATTATGCAAGGATGTGAAATCAGCCATGCAGCACTATTCCTGTAGTCATAACCCTCAGGCTTATGTCAACAGACCGAGAAATAGTAAGCACTGTTCTTTTTTAACACTGCAAACTTTTTTTTTAATTTAAAGGGTTAGCCCTCTCTACAACTCTCTTGACAGCTCCAATGCACTTGACAGTTCCAAAGAGTTCATGCACTTTTTATGCACATTCAAGTCTAATTTTAACAACTCCATAGGGCACGTTCCCTTTCCCAAAGGGCACTTTACCACATCCAAAGGGCACTTTACCTCTCCTAAAGGTGTCCCAAGACCACATTCAAAAGGGTACCCTACCTCTCCAAAATGGTACCCTACCTCTTCAAAGAACTCGGGCAGCTTTAGACCTCCTCCCACCTGGTCTAAAATGCACATGTCGTGTTTTTGACATGCCACTAGCCAAAATCAGACCTGGCTGAGGTAGCTGCACACTAACATGGGCAGTTACCTCCATGAACCACGGAGCGTAAATTAGAACCCACTCCCATTCTCTCCCCACCCCAAGCCCCCTCCAATAAAATGGCAGGAGGCCTGGCTTGGGTTTGGGACTTCTAAATGCAGCCCGCCCATCACCATTTTTACGAAGGTGGAGAGCCTCTCCGTTGGTGCAAAAAATCAGGCCTAAGTGTGTGCAAGCCTTGTACTAGACGGATTCCTATATTGGTAATTTAACATAAAATTTACTGCATGCATGCAGTTATATTTTTTATGCATTTGTAGATTTATTTGTGGTGTGGTTAATGTTGATTGAATGTTTTAAATTTTGTTTCTTGAAAAAAACTTGGCGTAAAAGACACCGAATGCATTTGAAACATAAGACTTCTACCCTGTGTCTTTTGATTTGTCCCGCATTAGGAGTTTTATTTCTTCATATTTCAGCTGAACATAGGCATTGGCACCATTCTGGCATTGCAACTTGGCAGAGGTTATTGAAGAGTGTTTGAAACCATACGTTCCAAGCCGTCCTCTTTAATGCTATGGACCCAGCTTACTTACCCATATCAGTGGCTGTTGCAGTTCACATTCGATTGTTTGTCCTTCGAAATGGTTTGTTGTAATTGTAAACTCTCATCAATAGGTTTTATGAGGTTGATTTACTGAATTTTATCACCCTCCCACCCCGGATAATTTGCAAAATGGGCTGAGTTTGACATTGCACAGATGAGGTCCCTGCAGCCAGGTTAACATGGGTTGAATGATTTGGGATGGATAATTGGGGATTGGCAAAATTAGATCAATGTCCAGATTCCTGCCAAAGTTTCATTTTTCTGCCCAAAAGAAAGTGTCCAGAGATTTGATTGAAACCTAGAAAAGGGCCATTGCGCTGTGCAGTAAGGGTTACGTTAGTAAGATGATCAGATAAATGCTTTGGGTTTAAATTGTACAGATTTATGGCAGAATTTTTAACAGGATTTTGCTTGAGCTTCTTGTATACTCTCCCTGACTGTTAACACTTAAGGAATTTTAAGACCAACTTTGAGTACCACTTGGTGGGCACTGTGCACTGGATTAATTTTAAAAACTCTTGACTGTGGGAGCTTTAGTCAAAGGAGTTTGACTTCCCGAGCAAGCTGTCACTCTCACACTCCATTACCAGGGTAATAGGCATAGAAGAGAAGAAAGCCGCAGAGTTCCAGTTGGACTGTAATTTCATTAATACAGGGACTGTCATCCTCTGTACACATCTTTTTCATCGCGAACTCTATTGACACCTAACATTGGATGCTTCTGGAGCTCTGTTAACTGATAAGAATCAGCGCCAGAGCCACTCTGTGCATTTAATGAGCTTCTCCCCCCACCGCACTGGGAGCAGCACAGCATCTCAACCCTAATTAACCTTTTTTATTTTTCATTTTCCAGCACTCGCTCCTGTCTCACTGTTGCTGCCGCCACCTATTCAGCCTTTGCCGGCCTTTTCCAGCCGAGCTCCATCAATCTTGTCTTAGATTCTTGACGTAGCCATTTATCTAATCAAATTACTCTTGTTGCTGGGTCTCTGTAGGAACCTGCCTCGTCCCCTGTGCTCCAAGCTGTTCTACAGACTGTCACAAAATTAATTGCTGTGTCTTTTGTCTGTAACCTTATAGTGAGCAAAAAAAGGTCACTGGAGTTGCTGAGAAAAGACAGACCAATATTTTAATTATTTCGAGTACAGTAGCAGAATGTACTTAGTTCAAGGAATTGTGAGCAAGTTTCTAGATACGTTCTAAATGACATTGCTCAGTAGCTTTGCCACAGCGGCAATTTAAAGATATTTCCAGGCGTATTATGTGGAGATTTAAGGATGAATGGTGCGATTAATGCAGAATTGAATCGAGCCAAGTGTAGCCACAGCCAGAGGCAGGAGAGAGGAAGGAAGCTCCTGATACTGTAACCCTGGGTTACTAGCTACTATGAATGTGACATATATTTATCAAGCTAGTGTAAGAGTCTCTGAGGAGTGATGGATCCCTGTGAACACCCAGTGATCACGTGAGAAGCAGTGCCAGAGCTGGCTGTGAGCCATTCACACGTTTCCTCTCTTTCTGTCACAATCGTGCAATTGTTCACCATCATCATTTGCTGCCATTTGCTTCCTTCCTCCATTGCTAGATGGGATGCAGACTTGGAACACAAAGACCAGCAAATTCTGATGATAAATGTTCACGTTACACGATAAGGAGCAACAAATAGAGCGATCCGTAAGAGTAAATTTCAATAGGGTATTGGATATAAACTTGAAAGGCAAATTTTTGTGTGGCTATGGGGGTTGGTTAGAGTGGGAGGAATGGACTGATTGAATAGCTCTTTCAAAGAGCCAGAACAGGCACAATGGGCCGTATGACTCCTTCTGTGCCGTATGACTCTATGAGCAAGTGTTGGACCACACTGCACTTTATTGATAGGCATTGATAAGTGCATGATGCTAAAAGTTTGAGGAAGCTGGAGTGTCCAGTGTCACAGGATCACAGCATCATTTACAGCACAGAGGGAGGCCATTCAGCCCATCCCAGCTCTTTCTATGGAGCAGTCAAGTCAGTCCCACTCCCCCGCTCAGCCCCCATAATCCTGCAGGTTTGTTTCCTTCAAGTGCCCATCCAATTATCAATTCTGTGATTGGGCAGCACTTGCTGAAAAATCCCGAGTGTGCTGTTAGCAACACGAGCAACCAATTTAAGATAATCAGCCAAGCTCATAATGTGGCTCATTTATGCTTGCTAGAAGTGACGGACATTCATATGCGAGGACCCATTCTTTGCAAACAAAGGAATATGTATAGTCTGTTTTACTGAAGCAGATGGCTGAGATGTAACTGGTGTGAGCCTGCTGATCCAAGCAGCTAGAGCCCTCTGGACAATAAACAAAGGGAAGATTCTGTGTGTAACATAACTTGCCCTGGATTTCAGGCTTGGTGATGAGTTTCGCTGGAGCTAAAGCAACACTGTTGCACCACACAGCCAACCTGTTTTGGGGGGATCTGGGTGAGGATGCTGTAGTTCAATTTGTGAGAGGTGTATCTCCTCTCTCTTCATATTTTTATGCAGAATTCACCCCCATGGAGACATAAGTTGATCTTGAAAATTATAATTCAAGAAGAACACACAACAAGTATATTAGGAGAGGAAAAAAATAAAATACTGCAGATGCTGGAAATCTGAAATAAAAACAGAAAATGCTGGAAAACCTCAGCCGGTCTGGCTGCATCTGTGGAGAGAGAAACAGTTAATGTTTCAAGTCCGTGTGACTCTTCTTCAGAATCATCAGGTCTCAAAACGTTAGCTCTGTTTCTTTCTCCACCGATGCTGCCAGCCCTGTTGAGTTTCTCCAGCATTTTCTGTTTTTATTTAAGCATATTAGGAGCCTGTGGGAAGCTTTCCTTTGAATTTAACTTCCGTACCCCTGAGAGTATGAGTGTCCCCCGTCACAACTTATACCCCACTATACTGACACAGATCTGAAGGTGGTTTCCAATGTGAGGAGTAAGTATTGGCTTTCATACTCTGAGCCACAGTTTGTCTGAGTGGAGAAGGCATTTTTAAAACAAACCATGGCAACAGCGCAAGAACCCCGCCATTTTTTAAAAGAAACCATTAAATTTGGTGGCTATTGGTGATAATGTCCAAAATGTAGGACAATGCAGCATTAATAAAAGAATCCTACCTGCACTTGTTACTGTGGAAATCGCGCTTATTTTTCATGTACCATGTGGAAGATGGTCACTTCAGAAGCTTTACTGCATGTGCTGATTTCATTTCAAGGGGTAAATCCCAAAGAGGAGCAAGTTATATCGATAAATTAAGTGGTTTTTTTTTCAAACCTTCAAATGTGCAGGCCCCTGTAGGGGAGGGAACTAAAGTCTGCCTGAGTTGGAACAAGTGCAGACCGAGTTCTGTTTCTTCAGTCCCATCTAAAAAAAAAAATCCCTGTCACTTCAAAAAGAACTTGCTAGGCTGAGCTCTATTAAGTGTGTAGCCGTTGAAATTTGGATGAATTCTTTCTAAGGCCACATCTTTCAGTTCAGTTCTGGAAATTGGAGCTGGTAATAGCATTGAAAATTCCTGATGTAACTAGTTTGGTTTTATTCGGTTGATGAACTTGGCTTCAGTAGAACAATAGCAAGACCAATGGAAGACACGGAGTGAGATTTTCTCACAGTGGTGGAGTTCCTGTTGTAGGGGGTGTTTTTCTTGTGGGGGGGGCGGTGGGGTGCAGAACATCCCTCCCCCATCAACCGTTATATTCCCAGGCGGAGGTAATTAAGAGTTGGCAGATCAGAGGGAGGCAGCCTATTAGGGAAGGCCGATGGGCCTTCTGTGCTGTCAGCCCAGGGGCGCCAGTAACTCTGGCATCTTGGTGGCACCAATATTTGAAAAATATAAATCGAGGTGGCCCCTGATGAGGCAGCAAAGGAAACCTGAGGGTGCCTTAAAATGAAGGCCCCTCAGAGGTGTGGATCGCAAAACCACTTATTAAATTCTGGTAAGCTGACAGGCCACAGAGAAGGGAGGGGAAACCCCTCCTCGGCAACAGCGTTGTGGCCGCCGGAGGAGGGGGGGTGGCAGCATTTGATGGAGCCTCCGGCCCTGGTGCCCTGCCACCCACAGCCTTTCCCCCACCCCCTGCGGGAAGCCCCAGGGAGGCTGCTTCCTGGCAGCTGGTGCCCCACCCCCCCTCCCCCTCCGTCCCTCCAGTGACCCAGAGAAATGGCCCATAACTGGGCCTTTAAGTGTCTAAGATGGCTGCCCACTCTCGGCGCACTGCTGTTCAGGCACACGTCCCGCCACTGGGAAACTTCTGACTTCCGCCTTGGCGGGAATGAGCCGGGTGCAGCTCCCTGGCATTTAACCAGCCTACCCCCCCCACCAGAGCCACTAAAATCCTAGCCGCAGTGTCGGTCCCTTTTGTAAGGGGACAAGTTGAATGGGAAGAGGCAGGTACAAATAGGAGTTGGTGCTGCCCAGGATGGTTATCTTTATCGGGGAAGACCTGAACTGAACTGAACCGCTTGGTGGCAGATCTGTGCAGAAAGGAGCTCCACTGGGACGTTAACAATGTGAGGTGCACTTTTGTACCTCTCCGTTTCCGCCTGCCATAATATAACTTTTTTCTGGCCTCCTTTTAGGTTCCTCCACACAAGACAACATTCTCTAACTGAGAGAGCAGGGAGGTAACCTACTCGCTTCTATCTGCCATGTCACTTTGAGCAGGTTGATGAAGTATGAAGAGTATTAAGTAATGAAGGCGTTCGGGAAGGGATGATGGAAATCATCTTTACTTCCACCTCAAGAACAATGTGGTCTCATCTGGCAAGTGCCCTGATACCATGGTCCAAAAGGAAACTCACCGCGGCAGTAATTGGAAACATGAACTTACCTCCCATCATGTTTTATTTTATTCATTCATGGGATGTGGGTGTCACTGGCTGGGCCAGCATTTATTGCCCATCCCTAATTGCCCTCTCTCTGGCACACAATAATTGGGGCCAGTAGCTCTCTGCTGCCAGCCCCTCTGCAAAGCCACAACGCCAATGGGCAGCGTCGAGCAATGACATCATGCTGAATATACATCAGAGAAAGAGGAGAAAGCAACAGTACAATCTATTAGGGGAAACCGAATGCTCTTATAATTTAACTGCACTTTAGTCAGAGGGCAGATATCGTGGAGGGCTGTAGCACTGGAGGAGGTTACAGAAATAAGGAAGGGTGAGGATATAAAGGGAGTTGAAAACAAGGAGGGGAATTTTTAAATCGACACGTTGCTGGACCAGGAACCAGTGTAGATTCGAGAGCACAAGGGCGATGGGTGACTGGGACTTGGCATCAGCTTGTTTATGGACACCAAAGGCTGGGATTTTCTAGCCCCCACGGAAGTCAATGGACTTTGAACGGCTCACTGCACCTTAAAGCCGCGGCCCGGCTTCAATCACACCCAGTGTTTTGGAAGACCTTAAGTTCATGGAGTGTGGACAGTATGCTCTCTAAAGAGAACTATTTTTAATGTATTTCTATTTTTTTTTTGAGCAAGGAGGAATCATTTTCAATGCAATGTTACTTCTTCAATTACATTGACCTGACACCTTCAGAATAAAATCATAATCTGCTACCTTTGAAGTGAAACTGCCTTTGCTTTATCTTCAGGGACTAAGTTCTGTTTCATGGTCTAACATAAATCTCTTGGCTGTCGAGAGTCACTCATGGTTCATGAGGGGAAAACATAATGATGCTGGTTAGGGAAACTTTAACATTGACTTTCCCAGCAATCAGGAAATTACCTAGTACTGTACTCATAACTAATTGCTGTGTTGAGATGTTTGGTAAATTAAAGCACAATATGGCCTGTATTTAGACTGGCCATTCATTCTGATTCCTGTCACAGACTCTCTCGACTCAGAATATCATACTTCAATCAATGTGACAACCTGTTATCGCCTTAAGATATGCATCAGTGGAGTTGAAGGCAGTTCAGATGGTGCTGTGATAAAAAGTAGCAGAGAATTAAGTTATTTGCAACTACTGCTACTATCACAGGGATTAGAATAGTCTTTACTAAATTTACAAGCCTAATACTAAATCCCACTTGATCTAGTTGCATTTGATGGAAGAAGAATGTTCAAGAAAAATGACCAGTTAGATCTACACACCATAAAGTTGAAAGTCTGTCTGATAAGTGCCAATTCTTGACAAAGGAAGGTGTTTAAATTAGACAAGAGGAGGCCACAGCTCAGAAGGAATACCCCTCTTTCTGTTTTTGAGGGAGGCAGGCCCATCTAGGGCTACAATTGTGAAGGTTATTATTGCCCTCACGCTACCACATGACAATACTGACAGTTTAGACAATCTAGATTTTTGAAGATCTTCTGTACAGCCTCAATTGAGAATAGCTTATGTTGAAATACAAGCTTCTTTCTGAGATATTTTGATGAGAAAATGAGCCCAAAAAGCTAGGAACATTTTCAGTTGAGTACTTGGGGATTCTGAAAGGAGTTTAAATCCCACCCTGCGGTAGCAAAATACAGCCCGATAGTTTTATCCATAAAATTATTTTTTAAAGCCCTGCTAAGGGTCTTTCAATTCCTAGTAACAATCCTGCCTGCCAGATCTTGTAATAATTGAAATAGTCATAAAGCAGAATTGAATATGAATGTACCAGTAATATACAAACTGTATCTACCCAATAACACAACGTATTATTTTGATCTAAGTATGTTTGGGTTTTGTAATATGTGAAACAAATCAGAAAAGCTCAAGCTGATGATGGGATCAAAGAGTTGATGGTGTGTTTTGGCGGGTTGTTTTCTCCGTGTCTTTGACTTTACCGTGTGAGGTACACCATATAATGATTCATTCATTGTGTGGATATTTGTAAAACCTCAAAACACTCCTGGGGAGTTACAATTGAAGGCTTGAAGCAGATTCTGAAAGCAACCAAAGAGCAGTCAAAATATCGTACACACCACACAGATATGCAAGTGTACAGAGAAAAAGCTGTGTTCAAACACTTTGCACTATTTTTGCGTGTCTTTGTTTATTTTTCACTTCCCTTGACCACTCTCCTGAAGATGCTGACTTACTGTTGTGTGGGAGCGGGCACAGTCAGAGGTGGCTGCCATTTTACCTGGGCGGACCTTAATCAGCCCGCCCAGCGTGACGTCTGCACGGAAGCGCTATGCTCTCCCTGCATTGGGGTCGGTGGGGGGGGGGGGGGGGGTGGGGATCCCCGAGAGTGCGCTCTTTCACGTATGCGCACAAAAGAGCGCATTCATCTCCCTGAGGCTAAGTGCCGCTTCATGGAGATCATTGGAAGTTGTAAAAAACAATTTTAAAGGGTACAAAAAATTTTCCTGACATGTCCCCTCATGTGACACTGTCACATGAACTGGGACGTGTCCATTAATTTTATTTAAAAAAATTCTGAAATTTTTAAATCCCTCATGAAACCTCATCCCCCCCATGGATGAGATTTCAAGCATTTTCGGAAGGCTGCCTGGGCTCTTCGCTTGCTTGCGAAGGTTGGAGAGGCAGGTCCACTTATCATTTCAATTACTTTTTTAGTGGCCTTAATAGGCCTTTCACAGGTTGGCAGGTGCGCAGGAAAATTGGGAAAACTTGAATGACGCGGGGAGACGTTGGGAAGCACGCCTGACGCATTATACGTGTCGGCGATCGGGCCCCGCCCACCCCCCGTTCGCCAACCAGAAAGAGCTGCCCTAATGCTGAATTTTGATTGCATGTTCCTAGTTTCGACTGTCTCACCTACGTGACCATTCTTCTAAGCATGGCCCTGAGGCCGGGTTTTCTGACCCCGCCAGCGGTGTGAATTGGCGTGAGCGGGACCGGAAAATTTGGAGAGCAGCCAAAAGCCTGAAGACTTTTGGTGGGAATTCCAGTCCCACAGAAAACCCCACCCTCAGTGTCTTGCCACTAAGACTGTCAGAGCTTAATGGCTGAATCTATTTTATAGCGTCATGGCCCTGTTAAAGAGTGAGTTCCATTCCAGATAAGAACCTTGGAGGCCCAGGAAGGGGACAGTTGAAACGGTGGAGTCTCACTCTTGCAGAAAGTAAGTTCTTACCAGAGGTTATTAAATGTTTATTTTTTTGAACTTGCATTTCCTATCCGTCTCGCTTTCTGATCCATGCTTTCTCACCTCTCCGTATCCTGTTATTCTTTCTAATTTGACTCCAATTTGTTTACAGCATTTACTTACTTTCCTTTTCGGGCCTTAACTTTCACTGTTTTTGGTGAGTGACTGTTCGCGCTGTCAGTCACCAACTTGCTTGGTCTTGGTGTGCCTTCTATCTGCTCAAAATTCCAGCAATTTGCAGTGAAAAATTAACTAGAACTGAGAGTGAGGGAGAAAAACTCAAATTCAAAGTGCACATTGTGAGATGCCATGTTCCAGCAAATCCTGAGCTGATGCAAGGACATAAAGAAGGGACATGGTGGTGCTGTCACGGGCTAGTCACCAAAAGGGCCAGGCTGATGCCCTAAGGGCACAGGTTCAATTCCCACCACGGCAGCTGGTGCAATTTAAATTTAATTAAATTGAATTAATTAACAATTGAAAGCTAGTCTCAGTAATAGTGCCATGAACCTATCATTGATTGTCATTAAAAACCCATCTGGTTCACTAATGCCCTTTAGAGAAGGAAATCTGCCATCCTTACCTGGTCTGGCCTACATGTGATTCCAGATCCACAGCAGTGTGGTTGACTCTTAAGTGCCCTCTGAAATGGCCCAGTAAGCCACTCAGTTGGAGGGTAATTAGGGATGGGCAACAAATGCTGACCTTGCCAGCGATGCCCACATCCCAATAAAGAAAAATAGTTAATACTCCGTATTTCCCTTAAAAACATGAATTAAAATGAACATGGGGGCAGGGTGTGTGGGAATGTGGGTTTGAAGTAATCAGTCGACAAATGCTCAAAGAAGATTAAAATGGAGAAAGGCGAATTGTAAGTGAAAAGGATGAATTCAAAAAATGTAGTTTACTTTTTTGTATTGGATCTGTACATTTTTATTAAAGCACTTATAATGTAAAGATTCAGTAAATATGGGAAGACGAGATCCAGGAAGCATTTAAAATATGTGCCTTACAAGGTTTTTTAATATATTGTACAATTAAAATCATCTATATACTTCGATCAAACTGCTTTGTAAGTAATATTTATAGTCATTTTAAATAACAAAAATGGGCAACAAGTCAATCATTCAGAGGCAGCAGCTTAATTTCGTTGAACTGCATTGGTACCAAAGCCTGGAACTTCCTGGAAATTCAGGAAGTTGATATTAATTATGCGACCAAAATTGTAGAAATAAATGTTTTGTGAGGAAGTTTTAAGTTTCCACTGTAAATTATTAACATGATTCTAATTATTTTTTTTATTTTCCGTTCTGTTGGAAGATGGAAGAATATGTAATTTCTTGCCATATACTCATTCTTGCTTCAGGACAACCTGGTCATCTCAAAAATTAACTCTTTGCCAAATTTTAAATTGACTTGGTAAAGAAAGAACTTGTATTTTTATGACCTCAGGACATCCCAATGCATTTTAAAGCCACTAAAGTTTGACTGAATTATAGTTACACTTTAATGTAAGTGTCCTCCCCCTCTTGGACCATTTGAAAGTATCGTTATGTGATGCTCGTGCATCCAAAAGATAAACATGAGATCCTAAAGAGAGAAGTGAATTTTTTGTGGCAGTTTTCTCAGTGAGACTTTTCTGTGTTGTTTTTGGCCTTTTTACATATGATGTTGGGTACAGAAACAGGCCACTGAGCCCAACTGGTCCATGTGTTTCTGCACCTTCCACCCCACTCTCTCTCTTCAGGTACAGTGCCATGGACTTTTGTGTTGGTCCGTGGTTTTGTTGGCAAGATACTGCAGTGGTATTCTGTTGCCTTCTGCAGGTGACTGACGGGGAAACTCTCCCACTCTTAATGCCTGCCTTAGGCCTTTGGCCACATTATAAATACACCTTCCATCAAGCCCCGCAATGGGACTCGAGCCCAGGGCTTCTGGCTCAAACGCCAGGACCTGCACCACAGGACCTCTTCCCTCCCTACTACATCAAAAGTATCAGCATACCTGTAGTGTTTAATGGTTCAGTTGTTCTGTATTTGATTATCTGAGTCTGGTAACTGAGCTATGCTCACTGTGTTTGTTTGTTAAGCTTGGGAGTGGACTCAGAGAAAAGCAAGCAGACGCACAGAAGCTACTCAAAGTTGAGAGCTGAAGTATGGTCCACACATTTTAAAGTACTGTGAATAAAACCTGTTCCGCACATAG
Source organism: Carcharodon carcharias (assembly GCF_017639515.1). Lineage (NCBI taxonomy): Eukaryota > Metazoa > Chordata > Chondrichthyes > Lamniformes > Lamnidae > Carcharodon > Carcharodon carcharias. The sequence continues at coordinate 13,742,381 of NC_054486.1, read as the reverse complement.
AAACTGGTGTCATCTCTGCATAGATCCAAGATATATAAACTATGTAACAATATCCTATATTTTTTCGTCCTCATGTTTGTCTCGCTTCTCCATAAATGCTTCAAAGAAGATATTTTATAATGGAAAACACCAATAGAGTCCCCATTCCAGTCAATTGAGGAGCAATGGAATGCACAGAATGCTTGCATTTTTAGAAGCAGCAGGACCAGATAGTACAGATAAAACAAAAGCTAAGTTTGCAGATGATACAAAGATAGGTGGAGGGACAGGTAGTACTGAGGAGGCGGGGAGGCTGCAGAAGGATTTGGACAGGTTAGGAGAATAGGCAAAGAAGTGGCAGATGGAAAACAACGTGGGCAAGTGTGAGGTCATGCACTTTGGTAGGAAGAAAAGAGGCATAGACTATTTTCTAAATGGGGAGAGAATTCAGAAATCTGGAGTGCAAAGGGATTTGGGAGTCTTAGTCCAGGATTCTCTTAAGGTTAACTTGCAGGTTGAGTCGGTAGTTAGGAAGGGAAATGCAATGTTAGCATTTATTTTGAGAGGACTAGAATATAAAAGCAGGGATGTGCTGCTGAGGCTTTATAAGGCTCTGGTCAGACCACATTTAGAATACTGTGAGCAATTTTGGGCACCGTATTTCAGGAAGGATGTTCTGGCCTTGGAGGTTCACGAGAACGATCCCAGCAATGAAAGGCTTAATATATGAGGAACGTTTGAGGACTCTGGGTCTATACTCGATGGAGTTTAGAAGGATAAGGGGGGATCTGATTGAAACTTACAGAATACTGAAAGGCCTGGAGAAAGTGGATGTGGGGAAGATCTCTCCATTAGTAGGAGAGACTAGGACCCGAAGGCACAGCCTCAGAGTAAAGGGAAGACCTTTTAGAACAGAGATGAGGAGAAACTTCTTTAGCCAGAGAGTGGTGAATCTATGGAATTCATTGCCACAGAAGGCTATGGAGGCCAGGTCATTGAGTGTCTTTAAGACCGAGATAGATAGGTTCTTGATTGGTAAGGGGATCAAAGGTTACGGGGAGAAGGCGGGAGAATGGGGTTGAGAAACTTATCAGCCATGATTCAATGGCGGAGCAGACTCGATGGGCCGAATGGCCTAATTTCTGCTCCTATATCTTATGGTCCTAACATGTCGAAGACTACTGAAGAAAATAGAATAGAACCATTTTGTGGCTCATTGAGTCCAAGGGTGGAGTAATAAATCCTGAAAAATTGGGGGTATTATTCGAGCCTTTTGGAAATAAATTATTTGGCAGCGTATGATCGTAGAAATTTAAGGTCGGTTGACTTCAGAATAGCTGAAGCTTCTTGTAAAAGTAGCAATGACAAGGGATTCAATGAGTACAAAGGGAACAGTGCCAAGCTGCATTAGATTATGAAAGGCACCCTGTATCTAATAAGTTGATTGGAAACCTGTGTGACGGCCACTGAATTGATGGCTGGAGGTAATGTGGTTTATGGTACGTCTTTTCCCCCCATATTTAGAGAGCGGCTAATTAAGTACAACACACAAGAGATTTTGTGACTAAATTGGAAGCAGATGCAATAAAGGGAAAAGTAAATTAAATAATGAATTGGCAGGCTCAAGGAAACAAGTGGGAGTGATCAGTGATGGTGGAAATTCTTCTCAACAGCTAAGGCCCAGTGGGTGGGGAGAAGGAATATCTTGATCTTGATGAGGGTATTATAAATAAAAGCTGGAATCTTCTGAAAGCAGATCCAACTAGCATGGAAATGCAGAAAATGTTGAGCCCAGATGGTGTCCAATTTTACGGAATGTAACCAATATGCATTATAACAGAGGGAAGAACTTTCGGGTTGGCGAGTGGGGGCGGGGCTTGCTCGCCGACGTGTAAAGTGACGTGCGGTGACATCAGGCGGGTGTCCCGATGTCACCGCACGTCATCTAGATTTTCAGTTCGACGGGGGTACAGCTGAGTCGGTTGCACACCCGCTGAACTGTCAAAGGCCTATTAAGGCCATTAGGAAAGTAATTAAAGTAGTTAAGAATGCTGCCTATCCAACCTTAAGGTTGACGGGCAGGCGAAGAGCCCAGACGGCCTTCATATTTTTCATGAAACCTCATCCACTGGCGGGGTGAGGTTTCATGAAGGGTTTATTAACTAAATAAAAAATTTTCAAACATTTGATAAACATGTCCCAGCTCATGTGACGCTGTCACATGTAGCGTCAAGTCTAAATAATTTTTCTCTGTCTTTAATAAAAATTTTCATTCTGAACTTAATCTCCCTGAGGCAGCTCCGTGCGTCATGCTAGGCGGGCCTTAATTGGCCCACCCATTTAAAATGGTGGCACAGCATTCAAGCACCCCTTGCAATTTATTGGTCCTCAACTTACTAGAATGAGAACACCATTGACGTTTTCCATCATAAACTGTTAACTATTTTTTAAATTGGCAAGAATATGCTTTCCAAACAAAAAAAGACACGTTGCAGCCTAATGAGAGACCTTACGCAACGGCCCCCCCCCCACCACCCCCCCACCCCCCACCAACGGGGGCAAATTTCTGCCCAGAAGGAATTGCAAAAATAATAGTATATTGGGAATAAATGGATAAGTTACATGTGATGAAAACATCAATGCAATGCATATTGAAATCAGTTGTTAGCTACAATGTAAGTGCACGAGTTATCTACATGTGAGTATATTGTTATGATCAGGTGAGGAAGGGGTCGAATGGTTCCCCTATTTTTCCTCTCCCCTCATTAGACTGCAACATGTCTTTTTTGTTTGGAAAGCATATTCTTGTCAATTTAGAAAATAGTTAACTGTTTATGATGGAAAACGTCAATAGTCTTCTCATTCTAGTTAGTTGAGGACCAATAAGTTGCAAGGAGTGCTTGAATATTCAGAAGCACCAGGAACAGATGGAATATGTCCAAGAGTGTTGATCATAAAATAATCAATCAGATAGTTTTTTTTTACTTTAATAAAGAAAGAGGTTACCTTTATTATACTTGACCTGAGCTAAGTGATATAATAAAATACGCTTTGACTTTTCGTGCACATGCACACATGCTTGAAGTTCATACACACACAATTACACATTACAGGGTGGGGAATGATAGGTTAACTACATTAGAGTTCATAAAAAGTAAAAAGAATACACGGTTTGTGGTTTTGTGACTCACTAGTCTTCAGGCTGAACTCTGTGATCTAACGCCTTGCTTTTGGTGGTCCCAATGCTTCCAATTTAAATATGTAGAATTTATTGTTCTTCTGGTGACGGTAGTGCTGGTTTAATTCTTTTAAGAAACCTCTGTCTACTGCAGGGGCATCCCTGGATGCTCACAGTCAGCAAACAGGGCTTGAAGCTTGCCAGAAGGCAAGGCAGGAGAGAATACACTTGAGGCGTCTCTGTCAGTGGCTCAGTTACTTGTCCTCAGTTCTGCTGTGAAAACATGTGCTTAAAACATAAAGGGTTGGCTTGTCATGTGACCTAGAACTGCAAGGGGGATCTAAATAGGGTCATTGTCCATCTATTCCAAGGGCAACCTGTTTAGATCATGTCTTAAAAGCTCTCTTTGCCAGACTCATATTGTTTAAGTGATTAGGCTTATTAGTTCATCTCCAGCAGTTGAATACTTCAAGTGATTGCCTTGGCTGATGAGACAGTAGGTTCTGCACATTCCCCAAGAGTTGTTGTCTTTGCTGGTTTTTGCAGACCTGCTATCTCCATTCCCATGAATAGAATGTGGAATGTACAATAACGGAAATTGGGGTAGCTGTCTAGGGCAGTGATCTCAAGTTACCTTTAGTCTCTGTGTTTTAAATGCAAATTCCAAATGATACGGATATTTGGTGAAACATTTGTGGGCTGACAAATCATGGGACCATTGAATAATATGAAAAGGTGCAGAGCAAAATAAGATTCAAAATTTAATGAAGACCTCCTGAGTTTCTGAGCAATAATAGTAGGCTAATAAGTTTATTCTGATCAGAACTATTAGCTTCATATTGTGTGTGGCATTTTTAAATGATTACTCATCATAAATCCAAGATTAAATGCACAACTGAATCCATGCTTAAAAACACACAGGAATTAATAAATGGAATAGAGCATAATTAAATAATAAGACAGTGGTATTGTGGTTAAGCTAATGGATAAACTTTCAAGGACAATGAATGCTGGCAATGTAGAAACATATTAAAAGATAATAAGGGAAGATAGGGAAGGGTAAGATTAATGGTGAAGGCCACTAATGCACAGGCACCAATTCACTACAGCATGGTGTCTTCAGATGTAGTTGCTCCCTTGGTCTTTTGAGTTGAGAACAGAGTGCTGTGGTACCCATTAAATGATGTACAATTTCTTATGTGCTGATAGATCGACACTCATTTATACTGGGGCATTCAAATAGAATTTGTGCTCAGTACCCACTCACGCCATTTCAGAATGATGCTGTTACAAGCCTGAAGAAATGAAATGAGAGTTGCAACCTCTCAGCCACGTTGGTCCATCGCTCAAAAAAATGATGCTTTTGCTTCAGGCAATTTAGTGTGACCTGCCTGGTTCACAGAGTGGCTTAATATCCTGGAACTTGGTTAATGGCTTTCATGCTCCAAATATATTGGCCTCAGCAACGGTTTAACACCAAGGAGTTATCTTTTGTAGAAGCTATTTCTCGATAATTTTCGTGCCACTGTGCATGAACTGCAAAGGAAAAACGTTAACCTCTCTATTCATTGCCAGCTGTTGTGCAGCCTTCTTGCATTTATTCTTCTCCAATATTTATTTTAACCGGGGAAAAAAATCGTAAAAGCCAAACGACATATGGTCACTTCCACAAACAGTTTCTCCAACTCCCCAATGGGCATCACTTAAATCAAAAGCTGATGAAAGGAATGAGGTAGCTGAACAAGACTCTCTCCAGAGACTGAGCAGACTAATGAGGAGTAACATCACGTAACAATTTGATCGCAGTTAGGAACTCTGTAAGCATGCACATCATGCTTTGAAACACCATGCTTTCACCCTGAGGAAACTCTGCCTTGGCTTATTCTCAGCACACAAAATCGATAATTACTAAGTGCTCACTTAGTTAGCATGACAAGGATTGAAATATGACCCACCCACACAGAACCATATCTCAGAGCTCTCCAGATTATCAAAATGCAGTAAAAAGCAATCAGTGTCCGCTTCTATAAGCGTCCCAGTGTAAACCTCAAGCTTGTCAATCTCCTCTACCATAGTCTCTTAGGGTGGGATTTTCCAGCCCCTCCTTAGGGCAGGATCTTCCAAAGCCAACGGCTGTTTGAATGGCTCGTCTCATCGGCCATGGGGGTGGAAGGTGGAAAATTGCGGCCTTAGCATTGTTGCACTGCAGACTCGCAGTAACTAGCTCTGGTTTTCTTGGGTTTTTGAAAAAAACTTCTTTTGTTCTAAATCCAGCCTTTTGAAACCACTCGTGTTACGTAAACGTATCATTTGCTTAGCTGACTCACTGAGCAAAGTCAAAACACTGCCAGGATGAGTCCATGGTCCGCTCAGTTCTTTATTGGAATTAGATTTTATTCTTACCCTCCCATAGTCTGACAACACTCGGGTAATCAATGGCAACTAGTGTTACGTCACCAGAAATAACTTGCCAAGAGACCTTTAGGAACCGCAGCTTCTTGAAGCAATTTTCTTCATTCCAAGGTATTTTTCTCTATCCTCACTGCCTGCATCCCCCTTCCGATCCCCACCAATCCCCAATCCCCAAGTTCAAGTTACTTCCCTGGCTGTATTCGAAAAAGAACTAAGAGAGCAGAAAATGCTTTTATATTAGGACCTTTCACAACTTCAGGAAGCACTAATGTACTTCACGGCCCAATGTGTAAAACCAAAGTTGATCTTCATAACCTGAGACAAAAACAGAAAATGCTGGAAATACTCAGCAGGCCTAGGACAGAAAAAGGGGGGGATAAAAAGAGGTTAAAACCATGAATAAAAATAAAAATAAATGTAGAAAAAAGGGATTAAAAAAGGGGTGAGGATAGAGGAGAGAGTTCGTGGTCCGAAGTTGTTGAACTCAATGTTAAGTCCAGAAGGCTGTAAAGTGCCTAGTCGGAAGATGAGGTGCTGTTCCTCCAATTTGTGTTGGGCTTCACAGGAACGTTGCAGCAGGCCAAGGACAGACATGTGGGCATGAGATCAGGGTGGACTGTTGAAATGGCAAGCAACAGGGAGGTCTGGGTCAAAGCAGTCACCCAGTCTGCATTTGGTCTCCCCAATGTAGAGGAGACCACATTGGGAGCAGTGGACTAAATTGAAGGAGGTGCAAGTGAAATGCTGCTTCACCTGAAAGGAATGTTTGGGCCCTTGGATGGTGAGGAGGGAGGATGTAAAGGGGCAGGTGTTGCATCTTCTGCGGTTGCATGGGAAGGTGCGGTGGGAAGGGGATGAGGTGTTGGGGGTGATGGTGGAGTGGACTAGGGTGTCCCGGAGGGAATGATCCCTGTGGAATGCTGACCGGGATTGGCGTGGGGTGGTGGGGGGGCGTAACGGGGAGTTGTGTTTGGTGGTGGCATCATGCTGCAGTTGGTGGAAGATGATCCTTTGAATGCAGAGGCTGGTGGGATGAAAAGTGAGGTCAAGGAAGACCCTATCATGGTTCTGGGAGGGAGGGGAAGGTGTGAAGACAGAGGCACGGGAGATGCATCGGACACGGTTGAGGGCTCTCGCAACTGAAGTGGGTGGGAAACCTCGGTTAAGGAAGAAGGAAGACATGTCAGAAGCACTGTTTTGGAAAGTGGCATCATCGGAACAGATGCAACGGAGGTGAAGGAACCGAGAGAATGGGATAGAGTCCTTACAGGAAGCGGGGTGTGAGGAGCTATAGTCAAGGTAGCTGCAGGGGTCAGTGGGCTTGTAATGAATATTAGTGGACAGTCTATGACCAGAAATAGGGACAGAAAGGTCAAGGAAGGGAAGGGAAGTGTCAGAGATGAACCATGTGAGGGTGATGGAGGGGTGGAAATTGGATGCAGAATTGATAATTTTTTCCAGGTCCAAACACGAGCATGAAGCAGCACCGAAATGGTCATTGATGTACTGGAGAAAGAGTTGTGGGAGGGGGCTTGAGTAGGACTGGAACAAGGAATGTTCCACATACCCCCATAAAGAGACAGACATAACTGGGGCCCATAAGGGTATCCATAACCATACCTTCTATTTGGAGGAAGTGAGACAAGTTTAAGAAGAAATTGTTCATTGAGAGAACAAGTTCAGCCAGCTGGAGGAGAGTAGTGGTGGATGAGCATTGTTCGAGCCTCTGTTCGAGGAAGAAGCAGAGAGCCCTCAGACCATCTTGGTGGGGGATGGAGGTGTAGAGGGATTGGACGTCCATGGTGAAGAGGAGGCGGTTAGGTCCAGGGAACTGGAAGTTGCTAATATGACATAGGGCCTCAGAGGAATCGCAGATGTAGTTGGGAAGAGACTGGGCAATGGGAGAGAGAACGGAGTCAAGATCGGACGAAGTGAGTTCCGTGGGGCAGGAACAGGCTGACACGATCGGTCTACCAGGACAGACTTGTTTGTGGGTTTGGGGAAGGTGGTAGAAGCGGGCTATCCAGTGACAGGAGACTATAAGGTTGGAAGCTGTGGAGAGAAGATCATCTGAGGAGATGAGGTCAGTGACAGTCCTGGAAACACTGGCTTGATGTTCGGTGGTGGGGTCATGGTCCAGGGGGAGGTAGGAGGAAGTGTCTGAGAGTTGGTGCTCAGTCTCTGCCTTTGCTTTTAATCTTCATAACCTCCTTGCCTTCTTTGTTTGAAAGTTATATGCTCAACCCCAACATTTTTCACTGGATGGTTTTTCTGTGACCACTACTGCCTGGTTATTGTCAATGTGATGTGCTAGGTCTGATATATAAGGACAGCATTCCTGGCGACTTGCGCAGGACAATTGCTTCCCTTCAACAAATTTAATTTCCTGCTGCAGTTTTGTCTTGCCCTCTGCTTGAGTTTTCATGCTGGGGCCAAGACCATCCAGTATCTTACCCAGCAGGCCATTCTTTAACGTGGACAGTGATTGTCAGCGGAGTATTTGATTGTGAGGACATCAGAGCAGAGCCTGATTTTTTTCCCCCCTCCTTTCCTGATGTCACTACACGTTCACTATCCAGCTGGGTTTTCCTGGAGTCTTCCTGGTCTGCCCAGGGCACAGTACACTCAGCGACTGTTTTGCTCAACATAGTTTTGATGTGATTGTTAGATTTGTCATGCATTTTGCTGTAAGGACCCTCTAATTAATACTGACAGCCTTAGTGCATGCATAATCTTGAGGATCAGAAAATGCTTACACATAAATGGTGGGGGGGACGTTGCATTAATGATAATTGTAGTAATGCTGTTCAATAAATTTAGTTGAAGTGCAGGAGTGTAAATACATAGAGAAATAAAAGCTGGCCTGTAAATTCACCATAATACATTATAACGCTGCAAGAATTGTGTTGTATAAATGGATTATTCTGCCTTGTGTCACTGTGTCTTCATCCATATTCATGTTTGTCCGATCATATGTTCCTGTGTAGCTCAATATTAGATTACTGTTACAGTTCCACAGTCATTCCTGTCTAGAGGGAGAACCATGATCTATGAAGTAATTTACAGCTCCATAATGTCTGCCTCCACTGATGGAACTGATGGTTGCCAAGGGGTGCCAATTGTATTATTTTTCATCTTCACGGCTCACTGATACATCAAGAGAAAAGGACACCTACTGCCATCAGCTGCAATCCCCTCACATAAAGTAATTCTAAAATGAAGAAGGCTATAAGCTACCATCAGTCAAGAAAACAGATGCTATGGTACATCACATTGCTGGCTAGCCTTTCTCATTATAGATAACTAAACAGCTGATTTAGTCAGGTGCAAGCTAATGCAGATAACAGTGTCTGAGACCAATGAATTTTGAGTTGGCCAGAATCTTCTTGAGTTAATTAGAACCATAGTTGGTAAGTTTGAGGGCTTTTTGTTCTTAAGTAGGCTTTGTTTTTCTAAGCTTTGGAGAGGTGTTGGAGCCGGGCTTTGGGGATAGATTTTGTCGCTAGTAGTGCCTTGTTGTCCTGTCAAAATGTTGTCCTTAGGGAGACTTTGTAGGTTTGAATGAAGTAATTCAAAGACCAAAAGGGTGTGTTTTGTTTTACACTGGGAATGTTTACAGCTCTTTTCTGTGTGAACTTCACTTGCACAGAAATATCTTCTAACTTGAATAAATAAACAGCAGCTTTCATTTACCTGGCACCCTTAATGTTGCAAAGAGTCCCAAGGTGCTTCACAGGAACATGGTCAAACAAGATTTAATATTGAGCAGTGCAAGGAAGCACTAGAACAGATGATCAAAAGCTTGGTCAAAAGCTTGGTCAAATGGGTAGGTTTTAAAGACCATCTTAAAGGAGGTGGTGAGGTTTCAGGCAGGGAGAGTTGAGGAGCTTAGACTGAGTCTAGGCAGCTGGTAACACAATGGAGGAATGAATAAAATTCAAAATGTGGAAGAAGCCAGAGCTGGGCGGGGCACAGGGGGCTCGGAGGGTTGTGGGGCTGAAGGAGATTCCACAGATAGGGAGAGGTGAGGTCGTGGAGGGATTTGAAAACAAGGATGGGAATTTTTAAGGCCAATGCGGATCTGCGAGCACAGGGTTAACGGGTGAACAGGATTTGGTGTGAGTTAGGTCACGGGGAAGCAGAATTTTGGAAGAGTTCAAGTTTAAGAAGAGTGGAAGATTGGGGCCCTAGGCTCCAGGCTCTGCAATTCCCTCCCTAAAAACCTCTCCATCTCCTTTAAGGTGCTGTGTGAAACCTACCCAAGAGAACATTGGTACAGTCACAACTAGAGGTAACAAAGGCATGGATGAGGGTTTCAGCAGTTGATGAGCTGAAATCGGGCAGTATTACAGAGGTGAGAGTAGGCAATCTTGGCAATGGCACAGATGTGTGGCCAGAGCTCGTCCTGGAGTCCAATATGACATCAAGTTTGACAATGGTCTGGTTCAGCCTCAGACAATTGATATCTCAGTTATTTAGCCAACTCAAACACTTGGGGTTCATAACATCCTCCTAACATTTTCTATTCTTTGCTAACTTTTGAACATTTGATTTCTATGTCCTCTTAATTTAATCATTCGAGATGTGTTAGCACCTCAACCCCCCAATAAACAAGCCATGCTGAAGAAATTAATCAGCTGCCATTGGGTTTGGTTTAAAATAAGTTGCGTGTGGGCTCACACATTCAGTGGCAGCCACTTGAGTCTAGTACAGGAAAGCCAATGGCTCCTGTGGGAGGGTACACCACCACAGGCACTGGTTTTGGGGACACATTTCACCTGTGTTGTTGTCCTGTGGACCACATCTCATTGGAGTTACTGCCTGAAGGTCTGCACTTCATTAGTGTCACTGCCCGTAGGAGAGAAGGCAGGAAACTGGTAACATACACAACTGGCAATGATTCTGCCTCAGTGAACAAGAGGTACTGAAAAAAGTCAGCAAATTTATGAGCAATCTGTTGATAGCTGTAGCTGCAAGTGAGCTTCCACCGTGAGTGATGGCCAGCCCATGGGGCAGAATTTTCAGCTTGGTGTGCGCCCGACCTGTTCGAGCGTAAATTAGCGCTTGATGACGTTGGGGGCGAGCGTCCTGATGTTGTCCCGCGCCAGCGCGATATTTCAGTCAGCGGGCATGCATAATAGTCGGAAGCACACCCGCCAACAATTAAGAGGGCAATTAAGCCCATTAAAGTTCCAATTGTCCCTGATTTTTCATGGTCCGTCCAACCTTACGGTTGGCGAATGGGCGGATCTGCCAAACAGACTTTGCATTTTTGAGGAAACCTCATCCAAGGGTGGGGGGGGGGTGAGGTTTCCGTTATTAAATTTTAAAAAATTGTACGGACAGAATTTTCATCACTTATATGTTCGGGCGACTGATTCTGATGCGTGGACGTTTTTTTCCGGATTTTAAAATCTTTATTGCTTTTAAAATTCTTCGGCCCCCCTGAGGTAGCTCTCTGCCTTCGGAGAGCTTTCATTCCGCACTTGCCCACGCTTAACGTTGGCACCCACCCTCCTCCCACAACCCAACCCGGCAGCGCTGAGCCTTTCAGCGCACGCTTCCTGGCCGTTAATTGGCCAGCCAGCGTGAAATTGAGGCTGAGGGCCAATGACAGTCGGGGGCAAGTTCCCCAGCCGATCCCGGACCCACCAACCGCAGCCACTCGCTGAACTGAAAATACTGCCCATTGAGTGCCAAGCCGGGTACCCAAGCTTCTGAACCTTATGGAATTGGTGTTCTCCAGCAGCAAGGATAAAGGAACAGGCTGACCTTCTACTTCAAAGTCTTTTTTTTCAATATTGGTGTGAGCTTCACGAATGAAGAATATCACCAGAGAGCGAAATGTTGTTAAATTCTTGTGGAGCTTTCCTGAGGCATTTATAGTTGTCTGATAAAAACTCTATTTATTTTTGTTATTGAAAGGCCTGCCAGTTGGAATGAGGGGGTGGGTGTTGTGTCCATCACTGTCCGGAGCATGAGAAGAAATTAAGTTGGGATTTAGTAGAGTTGGGGGGGGGGGGTGGGGGGGAACGAAAATCGATCATTTGTTTACTTTGGGTTGGCCTGAAGAAGTCAAGATATTGAGATTGGGTTGGACAGGCTGATTAATGAAGGGACTGGATCACAGTGAGAGATTAGCTTGTCTGAATCCCAATTCTCCGAGGCTGCCTCAAATTTTAATGCAAGGAACTGTTATCTGATCCTGAAGGAAGAACTTTGAGTGGAATCCTCTCTAAGTGAAGTTTTCTTCGAAGGTGTGTTTTTGTGCTCTGTAGTAGTGTGATCCTGAACACAGAGCTCCAGTTCAGTCCTTGGCATGCGCTGCCTTTTTGTCACTGGACAAAGCAGCCAGTCGTGCCATTGCTTCTGTTGCCTTGTTTTGTGGCTGGCCCTACTGAAAAGTATACAAGAACTGGGCAAGGAGAGGCTTTGGGATGGCTGCTGTGCCCCTAACAACCAAACAATCTACCAGCTGTCACTGTTGATGCTCATATACAAAGAGTGACCCCTTGTGCGCTGGATTGGGGGGTGAGATGGGGGTGCTGGCAATGCCTTTGGAGCCACAATCCAGGAACTGTCTTCTGAAGAGGTAGGAAGTAAAGAAAAATTGGAAGCAAAACATTAACATAAGAAGGAGCAAGAATCAAAAACAGAACTGCATTCTGACCTGCCTGAATTTCAGGGGGTTCAGTCAAATAGCGGGATAATTTTGAACCTCCATTAGAATTTAGGTCGTTCGCTTGTGCAGTCTCCAGGTGACAGAATTGTGCAGCTGCACAATGTGCACTTGCAAATATCTTCGTTGCAGGCCAGGAGAGATCCAACACAACGTGCCAACTAATGGTGCAATATCAGCTTCTGGTTTCAATTCTGATAAGCTTCTCCAAAAGGAAGGAGGAAAATTGGATGCAGAGGTAACGCAAGGTAACCATTTACACACCTCCTCATGGGCAGCTCAAGAACAGCCTGCAAGCAGTTCCCTCTGTCCTTTCTCAGGCAATGCTGTATGCTACACTAAAGAGGAAGAGGGTGTTTTTTTTTGTTGTGCTCAGTTTCAGAGGTGAAAGTCTTAAAACCTCCATCTGAAAAACTAGATATTTTGGGCTCTTGCACAGTCCCTGTCAAGAGTGACAGAGATGAACTCCACGTTCCTAATATAAGATGCACACAGACGCTGTTAGTCATCATCTGGTACCTAGAAATCTTGTCCATCTTTCTCTCATCAGAAAATAGTACTGATGCAGCAATTCTGTTGCTAAAATTTAATCTGCCATCCTCAAAGAATGGTTTGAAATGGATGGATCCTCCGAGACCCAATTTCTGTGCTTTCACATTAAAGCTTGTTATCTTTTAATTTGAGCTATAGTACAGTAATAATCTGTGTAAGATTTGGATTGAAGAATTCTTATATGTTCCACACATTCTTTTGTCCCATCTTAGCCATTCCATTGTACACTCTGTTGAAATGAATTTTCATTGACTCGGAGAGTACTCTGAATTGTTTTCAATCTTCACTCAAATCCAAGTGTTTCTAACAATGCATGCCTTGTTATTCCAATATAATAGCTTAGGAATACCAAAGTGTTGGTACAGACCAGTCACCCACTCGAGCAGTGTGCCACAGAGTGTGTTCACGAGTTCACAACTATTTGCCAGCATAGTCTCTTAATCAGCAAATTGCCACGTTCAAATTAAGATGCAAGATGCGGCTTACAATGAGGGTGGAGAAAACTCAGATGGTTCCAGCAGATCACTAGTCATTTTGAGAGGCCACATTGCCTCCTCTCCAAGGCCAATAGGAACAGGGGGAGGCCATTCAGCCCCTCAATCTTTTTCCACTATTCAACTAGCTCATGGGCTGACTTGGATCGTAACTCCATTTACCTTCGTTGATTCCATATCACTCTTAATTCTCTTAGCTAACAAAAATCTTGTGGAATTTTCAATTGATTGAGTCTCAACAGCCTTTTGTGGGAGAGATTTCCAGATTTCCATGACTATTGGTGTGAGCAAACATGTCCTGTACTGGACTTTTTTTTTATTTGTTTATGGGATGTGGGTGTCGCTGGCCAGGCTAGGTAAATTGCCCTAGTTCAGAGGGCATTTAAGATTCACATGTACTCAGACCAGGTAAGAACAGCAGATTTCCTTCCCTAAAGGACATTAGTGAACCAGATGGGTTTTTACAGCAATCAACATTGGTTTCATGGTCGTCATGAGACTTTTAATTCCAGACTTCTATTGAATTCAGATTCGACCATCTGCCATGGCGGGATTGAACCTGGGTCCCCAGAGCATTATCCTGGGTTGCCGGATTACTAGTCCAGCAACAATATCACTAAACCATCGCATCCCTGGGGCTTGCCCACTAGAAAAAAAATGTTTCTCCCTATCTATTCTATCAAACCCCTTAGTTATCTTAATGATCTTAATTAATCTTCTAAACCCAAGGAATTACAAACGTCATCTATACAACCTGTCCTATAACCCTTCTCGCTGCAATATCATCCTATTGGTGCTTGGCGACAGATCTGAAGAAAGCGATATCTTTAATTCATGTCATAGATTACATTCAACACAAAACTTCAGATGCAAAGACGAAAGCATGACTTCTAATTAAGATACTATGCAAATAATTACATTTGTTGCCCAAGGTGTTGTGATCGATGATTCACAAGTCTGGCACTCAAACCAACAAGAAATGAGCTGCATTCGAAGTATGTTAGCCTCAAAAAAATTTTAGAGCTTTTAATTGTAAACAAATTGTACTCCAGTGTAGCACCCAGCCCTCACCAACCCCCACCCACCCCCTCCCCCACCTCCTTCTCTATGTTTATTCCGTGACAACTATTCTTGGTTAATGCAGCTTACTCAGGTACAGTTTTATTTCAGCGAAGTTTGTTTGACATAAAGCTGTGATAGAGATATCACAAATACAGATGGAGCAAAACATTGGGGAGCATGCACAGATGTTCCAAACTCCACATGTGACAGCATCGCATGCCTGTTAATGAAGTGCTGTGTGAACAAAGCAGTCTCATTCAAAAATGAGGCATCAACAGAGCAGTGAAGATATCAGAAATCGTTGGCCAGTGAATTGTTTAGCTAAAGCAACTGGAATGTTGATGAGGTGAATACCTTGGCTTAATGAACATGTTAACAGTTCTCAAGACCCTGGGGACTGGGTGGATGAATCTGATCTGCCACTGAATGCTTATTAATCTAGGGATAAAACTAAAGCTTTATGCGGTGAGTGGGATGGTGATAATGTACACAATTCATTAGCATAGGAATAAAAAGTTGATCCCTTCACAAGAAATCACCAGAGGCATCAAATCTGGTGACTCGCCACTGCAGGTTAAAATGAGCTATAGGTTCATCTCTTTGGGTAAAGTTAAACCAATCAACCACCATTACACGCCCACCATATCAGTAACAGATTGTCCTTAAAATGCCAATGTTTCTACATCTGCATTTTTCAAGTTAAAATACAAATAGGTTGTGTTTGTTTGCTCTGCTGTGCTTCAGTTCTCAGGCGTGCAATGAAGTTGCTGGGCACTAGTCAAGGCTGCTATGAAAATTGTCTCCAACACTGCCCATTTTTTTATAATCATAATTTTTATTGATAATCTTATGAACAGTGTTAGTGAATTCAGTGTTTTAGCCAAGACAGTTCACTGTATTCATGCAGTGGACAGCACCAGTCACTCAGTTTGTCATGGGTTAATGGCATTATGTCAGTTCTAGCTGGCAGAAGAAGTCTGTTTTTACAAGTGTTTATATAACTGATGTTAGAAAACTGAAAACTGCATTTTGAATCCTGTGTGACTGCAGCAGTGGTGTATTTATTAATGTGCAGACTTACTGCAGCTATCAGCAATGGCCCTACTCCATCGCTGCTGCAGAATATCAGCTTGTCCAAAACTGACTGTTGATCGCTTTGATAGTCTTGGAATTATTTTGTGTTTATTTTGCATTTCTACTGAAGTCTTTGCAGGAATAGAGTTACAGGGAGTGGATGCTGTGTTGCTCTTCGTATTGATCAGTAAGGAGGTGATTTTGACTCTGGAAGCCTTGATGGCTCAGTAGTTGAAGTTGGGTATCAGGCCAGGTCTACAATGTTGTGTGGGACTGGGTGAAGATGTGGCACAGCCGTTTTCAGAAGGCATTATCCATGGAAGCCATCTGCCGATTGACGATCTAGGTCTGGGCCTGAGGGGGGAGGGAGATTACTGCTGTGCAGGATCCGCTACAATGGTGATTGGCTTCGCATCTCCCTGAACGTCTCTTTTTGTCAACGTTTTGAGAGAAACGGCCTACTCGGTGCCAATCGTGCTGAATTTGAGAATACGTTTCAGCTTTATGCTCCAGTTCCACAGGGGCCTATGTTGAGATGGTCTAAACTCTGTTCACTTAAGAGCCTTGACAACCATTTGACAGAGATTTATCTCCCATCTGTCTCTGCTACATTTGTACAAACACTAATTATGTTCCTGGATTTGAGAGTCCTTAATTCAGCCAATTCATCACATTAGTTAGTAAGAGGAATAATGAAACTCAACTACAGGAAGTGATGAGACTGTATTAAATGCAGCAGAAAGCAAACTGGTGAAAGGGCTATTGGAACGTAATCCTTTTTTCTTTAACATGAATATTGAACACAACAAAGAAACAGCAGAAATAAACAATAGGAGGTATTTATCTTGTGGAAGAATCTAGAACTAGGGGTCACAGTTTAAAACTAGGGGGTCGTGCATTTCCGACAGAGATGAGGAGAATTTTTTTCTCTGAGGGTTGTGAACCTTTGGAACCCTCTTCCTCAAAAGGCAGTGAAAGCAGAGTCTTTGGATATTCTTAAGACAGATTTTTGATTAACAAGAGGTTAAAGGTTATCGGGGGTAGGCAGGAGGTTACAGTCGGATCAGCCATGATCTTATTGAATGGCAGAGCAGGCTTGAAGGGCAGAGCGGCCTACTCCTGCTTCTAGTTCGTATGTTCGTATTCACTGCTATTGTGCTGCAGGCTGTATGGGAACTCCTGAATCTTTTAAAATTAGCTAGTTTAGTGGTTGTGAGGTGTTCAGATCCTTAGGAAAACCTACATTGCAAGGAAGGCTATGAAAGTTGTGTTGATAGATAATTTGTTTGGCTGTAGAGGCACCAATTTGGATATATCTGCCCTGAGCCACTAGCTTGTCATTCAAGGGGTGCCATTGAGATCTGAAGCCTTGACCACCAAATAAAAGCAAAATACTGCAGACGCTGGAAATCTGGAATTAAAAAACTGAAAGTACTGGAAATACTCAGCAGGTCTGGTAGCATCTGTGGAGAGAGAAACAGTTCACTTTTTAGCTCTCAGCCAGTCGGTAGTCAGTAAAAGCTTTGAATGAGGTTTCAGGCCTTCATTTTAACAGAGTTTCTATTTTTTAAAGCATGAGAGTAGGTGAGACAAGGCCAGAAAAGATGGATCCACACTGCAAGTGCTTTTACAGCACTTCTTGTGATCCAGGGGATCTTGCGAGTGTTTCTTGTGAGCCCAACAAACTAACCTCATTGCAAATTAAAGATACCCTGCAGCTAATTTCAACACAACGTCTGGAAAATCCAGAATTCCAGCCCCCCCAGTAACCCGCTCTCTCCTCAGCCCTGAGCTAATATTGGGGCCAGTGTGCAGAGGCGGTAACAATAGACAGTAACCTGGCATGTGTCCATTGAAGATGTTTTTTTCATCTATTTGCAACTCTTGCTGTCGAGGCAAGGGAAGATAATTAATTCCCACGGTTGTTTCACAAACCCAAGCTGAGATTTTCACAATTGTCTCTCTTAAAGCACGAAAACACAGAGGGTGGGGATGCACAGTCCGTGTCCCTATCCCACCCACACACCGCGAGTGGCTTTTTTACTCATGAGGTGATTATTGGCCAGCTCACCCCAAAAAGATATTTTGTGATATCCCTTTGGAGGGAATGATATTGCTCAGAATACACTTGGCGGCACATTTTCTTCATCAGCTGAAGCAGAGCAGCTTGAGAGGAAGAGTGGATAGAATTGAATCCATCAGAAACAAGGGTCACCTGTTGCCCGGTAACAGGTCAATGTAAAAGCACAAGATCGAACCAACG
Organism: Carcharodon carcharias; assembly: GCF_017639515.1. NCBI lineage: Eukaryota > Metazoa > Chordata > Chondrichthyes > Lamniformes > Lamnidae > Carcharodon > Carcharodon carcharias. The sequence goes on along the minus strand of NC_054486.1, from coordinate 13,724,688 downwards.
TTCCCACGTGTTACTCCAAATACAGGTAAGTGCAACGAATGAATTACTCCAAGTGCGTAGATCAAACTTTTCTGTACTCATCATGTTGAAGTATACGAGCCCTGTAGAACTGTTCAAAAGTCACTGCAATCCGATTAATGCATTTGATTACGTTTTCATCAGAGGCCATAAATTGACTTTTGCTGGAGCATGGAAACTCTGCAGTGAGTAAAATGAAGCCTTGCTGCACTGAACAGGTTCTGACAGAAAGCCATGAAATTGCGGTGGCTTCCAATAACCACTGCATTCTCCGCTGCGCAAGCCTGTGAACCAGAGGCTGTTGGCTTTGTTTTACCACACAGCTTCAAATGGTTTGGAGCATCAGTTGTGGATCCAGTGAGCTTTATAACATGTCAAGCACAACATCAACAGATATAATGTGCCAGCAGGTCCCAGGAGATGAAACAGAACTAATTTCAATTTGAAATTCTCTCCAACCTGTAACAACACACTATGAAGTTACAACCCAGCAAACTGTAAAATTTGGTAACACTGCTGCTAGTACATTGTGGCCTCTTTAATGTGTTAATCGTGAGAATATGCATTGAAAGTTTCCCAGTCAGTGTGAAACTATGAGCACCAGGATCAGTTACAAATGCTGAGGTGTATTTTGAGGGCATTGATTAGAGGGGATGGGATATTTTAACTCCCTTCATACACAAGTAAAGACAGAGGCTTGAAATATGACATGTGGTTTTGGGTACCCTCTCTTCAATATGTAAGTTACACAATAATGTTCCCCAGCCTCCACTGAGGCAAAAGACCATAAAATTTTCTTTCTTCTCTGTATTTGTTGAGGCACTGGCCTGTTATTTCTGTTCCTAAGTAAACCGATGAAAATGTTCCCTGCATACACGTCAATTGAGGAAGGCACCAGCAGGTTGAAACAAGTTCAGACAAATCCAAAAACCTGACATAACCCACAGTAAGCTGATAACTCTCCTCCAAAAAGCTGTCATCACAGCTCTTATGACACACACAGACAAGCAGCTTGATTGTGTTCATAACGTGAGAAGCAGGAGTAGGCCATTCGGCCCCTTGGGCTACCCAGCCGTTGAATAAGATCATAGTTGACCGTGGCCTCAACTTGGCTTTCCTGCCTGCCCCCCAAATTACTGTTGCAGTCCTGTCACAATGAATTGCGTGTTCTAGTTGTAAGCGAGAGCAGCTGTTACTAATTGGGGAAAGGTTAGGGCATTATTCTTAAGTATATATAAGAACCGGTTTCCATTTTTGGGGGGGTGGGAGGAAAAGTAAATTTGTGCCTATGTTAAAGAAAGAGTAGCTCCAGATGTTTCTTTTACTCAGTGAATGAACAATGAATTATAACACCCATCTTCCCACCAACGCCTCCCCTCCCTTCAGCTCCAAATAAGCCTTGACTCCCTGTAGATCAAAAATCTGTTCTAACTCAACTTTGAATATATTTAGTGGCCCAGCCTCTACTGCTCTCTGGGTTAGAGAATTCCAAAGATTAACAACCCTCTGAGATAAGAAAGTCCTCCTCATCTCCATCTTAAATGGGAGTCCCTTTATTGCAAAACTGTGCCCCTAGTTCTAGATTCCCCTCTGAGATTCCAACACAATGAATAAAGAGGAGTTTGATCTACAGGGTAGTTCATTCACTGCACTGACTTGTATTAGAAGAAACACATGGCAGTGGGATATAGTCTTGTTGCTTAAGTAGTAAGTATGTCTGACATTCAATCACTTTCATAAAGTGAAAATCTAACAGCATACAAAGGAAAACTCTGAAACATGTTGCGTTTAGATATAATTGGAAAGGAATGTGAGTGCTGAAGCCAGGACATGTATTTTCTACACAGGGGTCTTGGGGTAATATTTTCTGGCATTATGTCTTCCAAGCTGAAAATTACTTCTGATGGAAGGGATACAGTTACAAAATGGAAATATGCATCATTATATTTAACTTCACTTATGATGTTGCAAGGTGAAGTGAAAATCGATGGGTAGCAGACTATATTACCTTAATGAATGGTTAAATGTCAGGTGGATGCTTTGAGCAGTCACAGGCTCATTCTGAGACCTTTGTTCCTCAAATTTGAGCCAACAGTTGGAGAAGGAATTGATTATTTTCACCAGATTTCTGTTTTGCCCTCCAATTGAACAAGCTTATATTGATGGCTTCCAATCCTGGTAAAAAAAGAACATTTTTCTCTTCTGAAAAGCAGGTCAGAGAGCAATGAAAGCTGTGACAACCTTTGACTTGGAAGCAGCATACTAAGGGAAATTTGTAATTTCTTTAAAAGTGGAATTTATAGTTTTTAAGAATGTTTGAAAAAGGACTTTTAAGAGTTTGCATATCAATTGTGAAGGGATCAATTGCAATTTTCTTCGACAATAAGAAATACTGGTCCAGGTGACCTGGTGACCCTTGACCTGGAAGCAGGAATGAAGTTAAGAGCAGGCAGTAAGGAAACAAAAGCAAGCTACATGCCGAGGAGCTGGAGGGCGATGGCACAAATGTGGACACGAAGAGAAGGTAGACAAAAGCAGAAAGAGGAACACAGAGAATTGCTCCGAGGAGAAGAAGCAAGTCTCTTTCAGAAAGAGTTTTTCTGTTTGGCAGAAAGGGAGACAGGAGCTCCTGGAAGTACTGTGCAAACTGGTTAGTAAAGGTCTAAACCTGGAAAGCTGTGTGAATAGCTTGGAGATGGTAAAGAGCTGGGTATTCTCCCAGAAGTGGCCAAACCACGAGTGGGGGGTTATTGGTTGGTAGCTTGGAAAGGAGCTCTGGAAAGCTACACTATCCACACTGTCGTGATCCAAAGGAGCGAGGGTTCATAGAAATGTGCTTTGCTGATGGTAATCATACCCGTGAAATTCAAAGGTGAAAACCGTTGTCAGATGGGACTCCTGGCTTACCCTGCATGAACAAAGAATAGAATATTGTGGAACTGTGTGGCTACATTGTGCCACATTTGTATAGGCAGTGACGCGAACGCTTGTGTAAGACATATCTTTGTTTTCTTGACTGCTCAAATTGAAATCTACCTTTTTTATTTGCAGTGTCCTTTGCCTGTTAATTTATGTGTGATTTGCGTTGGTACAGAAAGTGGAATCTTATTGGTAATTTCTTCATTTGATGGGGGTCATTCGGTAAATTTGGTTATTTTGGTTTCTGGTTCCAATTGGATCAGAATAGCTAAAAGTTCTCTTTAGGGCAGTGGCAGCAACTCTTGGAATTTCTGTCAGGAATCTCTTCGAGGTGTCAGTAATTGTGGGGAATTAACTGCAAATGTTTAGAAGAGGCCAGAAAGACTTCCGAAAGCTGAAAGCACCAAGAATGGTTCCAGCTACTTCAGGCTGTGAGAAATGCATTTCACAAAACTGAATGGATCTTTCGTTGAAGAAACGAAGATCGAGGGAAAGTTGTGATTCAAGTCTCTAGAGGACTGAAAGGCATGGATAACGCATGTTGAAAGGGATCAGTGCAAGTTCTATCTCTTTAAATGAAGTAAAAAAGACTAGCTACTGGAAAACTGAAGCAAAAGATAGAAAATGCTGGAGATGCTCAAATGGTCAATCAACAGCTGTGGGGAAAACAGATGAGTTTATGCTTTCAACTGTGAACACTTCATCAGCAATGGAAGAACTTACAATGAACAGTATTTAAAAAAGGAATGTGAAGCAGTCTGTTCTTTTGGCTCCCATCCCAACATCATTATCAAACACTGCTGACAAAGGAAACACTGCTGTTGTATGACAGAACAACCATTACCTTGCCGAGTCCCTGACTGCTTCTGCTAACTCCTGTGGAGCACAACCCACTGCTGAACACCGAACCATCATCTCTCAGGCCATTACTTGTATCATCTCCCTGAAGGACATTCCCTGACACATACACAAAATGCAGAATATGCTGAGCACTTTTTTTCAGCCATATCCAGGCCTCCACCCTTCTACGCCTCTTCCCCCTCACTCCGTCTCTCCCTCTCTGTCTCCCTCCCTCTCTTTCCACCTTTCCCTCTCTCTCTCCCTCCCCTCTCCGCCTCTTCCCCCTCTCCGCCTCTTCCCCTCTCTCCGCCTCTTCCCCCCGCCTCTTCCCCTCTCTCCACCCCACCCTCCCTCTCTCCGCCCCACCCTCCCTCTCTCCGCCCCACCCTCCCTCTCTCCGCCCCTCCCTCCCTCTCTCCGCCCCTCCCTCCCTCTCTCCGCCCCTCCCTCCCTCTCTCTGCCCTTCCCTCCCTCTCTCCGCCCCTCCCTCCCTCTCTCTACCCCCTCCCTCTCTCCGCCTCTCGCTCTCTCTCTCTCGTGCTCTCTCCTTCCCTTCCTCTCTCTCTCCTACCCATTATCCTGTTGGTTCTGCTTCCTGCTGTTCTTCTTACTGCAAGAATTTCATGAATGATGCTTCAAAAATGTCAGCTCATCTTGATATACTTTATCTCACCCTTCTCTTCCTGAACTTTCCATTGTCTATCTCTGGGGGCCCTACTGCAATATCAGAAATGTCATCTGTGGGTTAATAATGCAACTTTTAATGCATTAGATTAGCTTGGGAGTTCATGGAGAAACTTGGAAAGTATTATTTGGAATTTGTCACCTCTCAGCTGATTAACTAAGTTGACTAATGTCCCTAACAAGCCAATGGCCTATGGAAGCAGTGGCTTCATTAAACCAAATGACAATTACCTTACATGATATTTTTTTGTATGATAGCATTTCATATTCTGCGATGCCCTGCTAAAAATAACTATCTCTAGCCAGTACTATCAACACTGAAGTTTAACATTGTGATTTGAAGGACCTGACTTAATTTAATTTGATACAGCATTTTAATTAAATATAATTCATGGCCCACAACCATTAAAATGCTTTTAAAAATGGATACGGTGGAACTTACTTTTCCCCCCTTTTCATTTCTGCTGTTCTTTCTAACGCCCTCCCCACCCACATTAATTAGTCCATCGTATGACATCAATTCTATGAACATATAACCATTAGGGAGGCAGGTTAGCTCAGTTGGCTAGATGGCTGGCATGTGGTTCGGAATAATGTCAACAGCGTGGGTTCAATTCCCACTCCAGCTGAGGTGAGCTTGGGGCCAACCTCCTCAACCTGTCCCTGAGAGTGGAAAGTGCAAACCACCATTGGAAAAATATCCACCAAGGAAGCGGCTCAGGTTGAAGTATTAGCACACAATGAGCCAAGGGCCTGCCTTCCAGCAGAGTACACATGAATGAACATAACAATATGTTTATCCCGGTGTTGTGTCGTTTTGCTAAAGCATCGGTCCTGTGTCTGCCAATGATACAAACCTTCTTAGAGGAGAACTTTATGGCGCAGTGCACTGGAACCTCAGTACCCTGTGAAAGAGTAAAATCTGGGATTATCCCATGGAGATAAAAATCAGGTGATTTTAAAATTCTCTATGTCAAATCAGCATGGTTTGGAGCAATACTGATGGAGGTTCCAAATTGTCTGCCTGCCCTCTCATCTGTGTGCACAATAAAGGGAGAGTCCAGCAAGTTACATGAAATGGTGAGCAGAGTCTGATCACATGCAAGCCCCAATAACAACATAAGCGAATCCAGGCTTGGTTTATAAATGGCAAGTGCCAGACAATGACCATCTCCTTCCCTTGCCATTCTGCAGCATTACCATCACTGATTCCCTGACCATCAGCATCCTGGGGGGTTGCCATTAACCAGAAACTCAACTTGATCAGCCATGTGAATGCCAGAACTACTAGAGCAAGGTCAGAGTTACGGTTTCTGTGACAATTGGCACACCTCCACTCCCCAAATCTCCAATAATTTATATAGATTTTTCTTTTCCCACCTATTTCCATTATTTTTAAATCTTTTATGCTCCCCCACCCCCACTAGAGCTGTACCTTGAGTGCCCTACCATCCATTCTTAATTAGCACATTCATTTAGATAATATCACTAACTTCAACACATCAACTTCTTTTGTCTGTGACATCTTTTGATGATCTGCTCCTATCCTAACACCCCCCACCCTCCACTTCTCCCCACCAACCACCACCAACCCCCCCCCCCCCCGCCACCTTAAACCATCTTATATTTCCCTCCTTATAAAGAAAGATCAGTTCTGTTGAAGGGTCATGAGGACTCGAAACGTCAACTCTTTTCTTCTCCGCCAATGCTGCCAGACCTGCTGAAGTTTTCCAGGTAATTCTGTTTTTGTTTTGGAATAATCTCCACTTGCCTGGTTAAGTGCACCTACAACAGCACGAAGGAGCTTGATAAGATCAAAGACAAAGCAGTCCACTTGATGTGTACTTTATCCACTCATCAGACACCAACACCACTCCAACCTTATCACTGGCATACCATAGCTTCATTGTGTTCTATTTACAAGGCGATCTTGAATAATTCATCAAGGCTTCTTCAACAGCATCTTCCAAACCCACAGCCTCTACCATCGAGAAGGATAAGGGCAGCTGATGCATGGGAACACCACCACCTCCAAGTTCCCCTCCAAGTCACAGACTATCTTGACTTGCAAATATCGCTATTCCTTCATTGTCACTGGGTTAACGTTCTAGAACCTGCTCCCTAACAGCATTTTGTGAGCACCTTTGCCACACAGACTGCAGGGGTTCAAGAAGGCACATCACCACCACCACTACCACCATCTCCAGGGCAACTTAAGATTGGTAATGAATGCTGGCAACGCCACTGACATCCGCAGGCCAAGAAATAATTTATAAAGAACCATGTTATGATGCCAAGGATGGGGAAGTGATGGTTACAATGATTTTTTTTTTTAGCTTCAATCAAGTGTCAGAAGCTCTGAATGTAAACAGCCGATCGCGTGCTCCCTTCTCCCAGCTTGCAATGATGTTGTCGGAATTGAGAGTTAAGTAACTTTTTTCTGCCCCTGTCTGAAGATAAACAAGGTGTTAGTCAGGAGAAAAATCTGAAATGAGTTCTGAGTTCAGCACATTTCCTGGGAAATTCAGTTGCCAGTGGGGTAAAACTTTATTAAAAGGCAATGCTGAAGTGTGGCTTCCCGTTGCACATTCCATAAGAGAGAAGTAGCAGCGGTGGGAATGAATCGTACAAACTTCAAAGCTTCCACAACTTCTCGGGTCTGTCGGGAGCAAATTATTTTTAGTCTAAAGGTTTCTAACGGAGTGGCCTTTTCTCGGTGTCTGAGAGCATGTAAGAGCTGTGCTGGAGGGAAGCACTGCGCAGAGCTCCGCAGGCTTGTTTAATTTTGTCTCTCTCCCTGGCCATGGTCAGAAACATTATTATTCAAGATCTTGACGAGTAAATGTCAAGTGTCCTCATCAAAAGCTAATGTTTGTGGGAGAAGGTTTGGTTACAGCAAGGAAGTATTTCAAATACAGCATAATTGCTCCTTTTGGTGCACTTGCTGAATTGTAAATGCACGATGCAGAGATATGGTTTGTGTCATCAAAAAAAATCACTATTCAACGGAGGATGTAAAATTAACTTCTATTGGAGTGAAAAACCCCATTACAACAATGGCCCTTTAGGGTCAGATACCCGAGTACTAATGATCATTTATTGTTCTGTTTAAAAGATATAAAACAGAAGTTTTGTGGTTTATAATGAACATGAGCTCTGAGAATATTAGTTAATAAGGGACACCAGTAATCTAAAGATAGACAAAAGAAAACATTCTGGAGGCATGATGCTAGGCAAAGGAAGAGAGATCATTGCAACTAACCCCAGATGACTGCAAGTGATTGATACTGGCACTGGTTACAAATCTAATGCAGAGATATATTTGTTGTTTGTCCATATCTCTTGCCTATAACTCTTAAATTAGCCAGTGTTGGGCAAAGCAGCAGCAAGTCAGATGGAGCAGAAAGGAAAAGAAACATTTATTAAAACTGTGCAGAACCACTGAGGGGGAAAAATGTACATTGTATCTGAAGGCAATTTTTCAGTGAGTTTCTGTGATGCAGCAAGGAGAAATTGGAAACCCAAACCTGAGAATTTCATGCTTTTAATGTTGACCCATTTGTTTAAAGCTGGTTAACGTAGCTCCTTGTCAAAACACCAGTTATGTTATCCAAAAGATGCCAACAGAACGCTGTGCATAAAAGGAGCCATGGCTGTGTTTGGGAAGCCCTGAATTAGAACCTGTGCCGTGAATGCTCTGATTCAATTGGTGGCACCTTATCCTCACATTTTGCTCTCTTGAAGCTGAAATATTACAAGTCATCATTTCTGACAGCAGCTTAGTTTATCAGAGGTGGTATCTTAGAAATTATATGCCTAGGATGAAAGGAAGAACTTGCATTTAAATAAGACCTCAGGGTACCACACAGTGCTTAATTTGGTCACAGCTAGGAACCTACAAATGATAATGAGATAAATGATGAATTAAATTGCTTTGGTGGTGCTGGTAGAGGGATAAATATATGCCAGGATGTTGAGATAGCTACCCCACACTTCTTCATAAATTGCTTTGGGAGCTTTTAACTATGTTTTGAGTACAGGCATGACCTCAAGTTTAAATTCTCATCCAAAAATTGGCATCTCCACCAGTACAGCGCTCCTCAGCACTGTGGCGACAACTGAGGTTTTGGGTTGGATTGTGATGAGAAAATCAGGCGAGGAAGATTGGTGCTCACCCTTATTTCTGCACGAGTTGAACAGTAACTTCGGTGAGCACATATGCAGTTGAACATGAAAATCCAAAAGTTGCTGTTCATTGAGTTCTTAGAACAGAAACAACTATATATTCAGCCAGAGGCATTTAGAATTCAAACGGCACGAGCTATTGAACATGTATCCTTTATTATCTCTTTCTAATAGACTCCCTCTGCTGGTACATGTGTGTATGGTAGCAGTAAGTGGACAAAATGCACAATAATATTTTTAATGCACTACACTGTCCAACTTTCACTGACCCTCCATGAGCTGCACGAGCTTAGTATTTTGCTGTCTCCCTTTCCCACTGCCGCCCCCTCTCTCTTTCTCCCCCCCCCCCCTTACAGACACCTCCATTGTGGTAACCTGGCTTCAAAAACCATTTTTTATTTTAAATATGAAACAAGCTGGAGAGAGGGCACCTCCATTTTGAAGCACCTTCTCCTTCACTTACCTTAGATCATAAGAAAATAAGAAATAGGAGCAGGAGGAGGCCATTTGGCTTCTTGAGCATGCTCCATCATTCAATAAGATCCTTTGCAACCTGCTGCTCTTTTCATTTTGGAAGGCCTTTGATTGACCCTCCAGTTTCCAGAGTCCATCTGCTGCCCTTACTTGGATGGTGAGCCTGCCCTCTGGTCATTAGCTGGTCCTGAAAAATCACAGTGTGACCATTTTTCACACAGGGCTCCTGACCCACATTTCAGAAAAAGGGGAGGGGTTTAGAAGCTATCAGGGAAAATCCAGCCCATAGATCCGGACTAAACTCATCATACAAAGTTAGAGCTTATCCTTGGCCCAAGTAGCTTTTTTCTAACTTCCTGGTAAGTCTTAATTACTGCCAAACAATGTCTCTGACACTGAAAAAATAACTTTTAACAAGTATGGTGTTTTGCTCCATCAGCTTTTAACTATTGTTAGAGATTTAAGTTTTTGGTTTTACTTTTTTTGTTCTGGCTCCTTTATATACTTCAAAAGCCTCGATAAAGTCTCTTGGCAACTAACTGCAAGTCTAACAAACAGTTGGTATCTCCATTCGCTACTCACACCAAAGTCCGGCCCAATATACTTTTTTTAAAAATACTAAGGCCAGTAGGGTCAAAATAACTTGCTGCAATAAAACATGTTGGTCGAAAAAAATCAAAAAAGATCCACCCTTGCAATGTTTATTTCTGATGAATATAAATCTATATTTTGGGACCTAGTCAACTAAGATTGAAGTTACTTCTTCCTCTGCATTTGAGAGGGCCACATGATATGGCCTCAACCAAACCCAATTTTGTTCCCAGAACAAAAGGCTCTCAACATAAAATTCCTTGCCTCTGGTACTGAATCAATGTTTATCTACATATGCGTATGGTAGCATAAAGTGGACAAAATGCACAGTAACATTTTTAATGCACTACACTGTCCAATTTTCATTGACCCTCCGTGAGCTGCACGAGTTTAGTATTTTGCTGTCTCCCTTCCCCACTGCCCCCTCCCTTTGTTTTTTACTGACACCTCCATTGTGGTGACCTGGCTTCAAAAACCATTTTTTATTTTAAATATGAAACAAGCTGGAGAGAGGGCACCTCCATTTTGAAGCACCTTCTCCTTCACTTACCTTAGATCATAAGAAAATAAGAAATAGGAGCAGGAGGAGGCCATTTGGCTTCTTGAGCATGCTCCATCGTTCAATAAGATCCTTTGCAACCTGCTGCTCTTTTCATGTTGGAAGGCCTTTGATTGACCCTCCAGCTTCCAGAGTCCATCTGCTGCCCTTACTTGGATGGTGAGCCTGCCCTCTGGTCATTAGCTGGTCCTGAAAAATCACAGTGTGACCATTTTTCACACAGGGCTTCTGACCCACATTTCAGAAAAAGGGGAGGGGTTTAGAAGCTATCAGGGAAAATCCAGCCCATAGATCCGGACTAAACTCATCATACAAAGTTAGAGCTTGTCCTTGGCCCAAGTAGCTTTTTTTTAACTTCCTGGTAAGTCTTAATTACTGCCAAACAATGTCTCTGACACTGAAAAAATAACTTTTAACAAGTATGGTGTTTTGCTCCATCAGCTTTTAACTATTGTTAGAGATTTAAGTTTTTGGTTTTACTTTTTTTGTTCTGGCTCCTTTATATACTTCAAAAGCCTTGAGAAAGTCTCTTGGCAACTAACTGCAAGTCTAACAAACAGTTGATATCTCCATTCGCTACTCACACCAAAGTCCGGCCCAATTTACTTTTTTTAAAAATACTAAGGCCAGTAGGGTCAGACAAAATTAACTTGCTGCATTAAATATGTTGGTCGAAAAAAATCAAAAAAGATCCACCCTTGCAATGTTTATTTCTGATGAATAAAGATCTATATTTTGGGACCTAGTCAACTAAGATTGAAGTTACTTCTTCCTCTGCTTTTGAGAGGGCCACATGATATGGCCTCAGCCAAACCCAATTTTGTTCCCAGAACAAAAGGCTCTCAACATAAAATTCCTTGCCTCTGGTACTAAATCAATGTTTATCTACATGTGCATATGGTAGCATCAAGTGGACAAAATGCACAGTAACATTTTTAATGCACTACACTGTCCAACTTTCACTGACCCTCCATGAGCTGCACGAGTTTAGTATTTTGCTAACTATAGTTCCCTAGATGTATTGAACAGTCTAGGTTCAGGTACTGATACCGTAGGGCTTTGTTTTTAGGCCCCGTTGGAGCTGGGACCAGAGGCAGGTGGGCACTAAAAATAGTAAGTACCATTCCCCAGTTCCGTCCCGCACCTTGATGTTTATCTACTTTTTAAAAAATTCTTTCATGAGATGTTTGTTGCCCTTGAGAAAGTGGCGGTGAGCCACCTTCTTGAACCGTTGCAGTCCATCTGGTGCAGGCACACCAACAATCTGTGTACCATTTGGGGGAGATGATGGCATAGTTGTCATGTTACTACACTAGTAACCCAGAGGCCCAGATTAATGTTTTGGGGACTCGGGTTCAAATCCCACCACTGCAGCTGGTGGAATTTAAATCCAATTAATAAAATCTGGAATCAAAGGCTAGCCTCAGTAATGGTGACCATGGAACTATTATCGATTGTCATAAAAATGCATCTGCTTCACTAATGCCCTTTGGGGAAGGAAATTTGCTGTCCTTACCTGGTCTGGCCTACATGTGGCTCCAGACCCACAGCAGTGTGATTGACTCTTAACTGCCCTCTGAAATGGCCAAGCATGCCACTCAGTTCAAGGGCAATTAGGATTGCCTTGCCAGCAATACCCACATCCCATGAAGGAATAAAGGGAAAAAAATCCTCATCAGTTTCAATCAAACCTTTATCAGACTCTTTTTCTGAAGGAGGATGTTGATGAAGAGGCTTTTGTAATGGCTTTTGCTGAGTCAATTCCTCACGCCCATTATTTGGAGAAAATATGGTCTTATCTCAAGTCTTGCTGGAGAGGGCTGGAAATCCATTGCTGACCTGGTTGTGATGTGACTCGAGAACCCTTGGTGCTGATGGTTTTTGATGACAATGGAAATATTTCCCAGCATTGTCATCACGGTCTTAGTGCAAATGAGCCAACTCTGTCAGGTTGCTCCTAGGGAGGTCTTAGATGATATAATGCCACTGATATATTGTCACCGAATAAGTTAAATGTGACCTTGTCAAATCGGCAAATTTTGACTGAGATGGACTGAAAAAATATCTTATGGAAAATTAATGTTTCAATTAAAATAATTGTGTTCTCTGTACAAGATGTCAATAACTAACTAGTTAACATTCTGTTGTGTGGTACGTGAGAGTCAGTGTAGTCTTCAGGTAGATCAAAGTTAGAGGATGAGGGATAATTGCTCCTGACAAACACAATCCAGTCACCCTTTTAATTTTGTCATTGTTTTTTGTTAATATGCTCATTTAATATTAATAAAGTGAGTTCAAAGTGAGTCAGAGGGCATGCAATTTTTTAATAGAAAGCATTTATGTCGTGTAAGAGAGAACCCGCGGGGTCACAGATTTACAGTGAATGAATAAGTCAAATCCTGTTTATTAAAATGTATTCTGGAATGAGACTGGCATCTTGGGGATTGAATGTCACATTCAATTGACTTCAGTGGGACAGAAACTCAGAAAGTATCTGAAGGGCAGCCAACCTGATCGTGCCTATTTTATAACATCAATGAGGGTTGAAATTACCCCCATGCGAGTTAATTTGAATACCCAACACTGGATCCTGTCATTCATAGTCTAAACAGGGGGACTCTCAACTATCACTGTTCATTGACTGAGATAAATTATTTTTAAAAACAGATGGTTAAATGCTGTCCTTAAGTGACCGTATTTTTCATTTGATTTTAAAAATGGAGAATTTATGCTTTGTTCATTAGTTTATTTATAAATGAACAACTGTTCTCTCTCAAACTCCAAATTACTTTGGGATTTCATATCCTGGGCATGTACTGGCACCATAAAATCATAGAAATTTATGGTACAGACGGAAGCCCATTTGCTTCATTGTGTCAGTGCTGAGAATCCCAATCCCTATGTATGTATTTCCCATCATGTAGTGCCTCCTTGGTTGGCAACATTACACTTTTTGTTATTTTTATTCTAATGAGCTCCACATCATATGTATAATAAAAAATAAAGCAGTTTTGGCATTCTCTTTTTCTTTAACAGCTGGTTCCTTAAACAATAATCCAGATCGCTTATTTGTGTGCAATGTTGAATTGTTACCCTCTCACACAGTATGAATCATAAAGGATTTATTTTCAAAATTACTGTGGTGTATTGTTAAACTTTCTCAATTCCCCCTTTCCCATTCTGCAAAGTCGTTGTGCTGCTACCTTAGTGAAAATTGCTGAACTGTTTGCCATTTCAGCAGCAGCAGAAGCAGGATGATTGAAATGAACTTAAATCAGAAGATTTAAACTTGCCTGTCCACCTGTCTGAACAGCATCATACATCACAAAGCTGGTTTACGATTTTATTTCTGGTGTCAGACCCAGATTTTTTTTTAAATATTCTTTCAAGGGTTGTGGGAGTCACTGGCAAGGCCAGCATTTGTTGCCCATCCCTAATTACCCGTGAGCTTGCAGAAGGCAGTTAAGAGCCAATCATATTGTTGCTGTGTGGCTGGAGTCACATGTAGGCTAGACCTGGTAAAGATAGCAGATTTCAGAAACCTAAATGACATTCGTGGCAACCAGATAGTTTTCGTTTTTTTTACACAAAAATCAATGATAGTTCTCATGGCTGCCATTACTGAGATTAGCTTTACATTCCAGACTTACTAATTCAAATTGCTGTGGTGGGATTTGAACCCATGTCCCTAGACCATTAGTTTTGGTTTCTGGATTACCAGTCCAGTGACATTTCCACTTTGCTATCGTCTCCCCTTGCTGACTCAGTGGGCCTGTGTTTATAGTTGGTTCATGAATGATCACCCTTCTTTCCTTCTAAATTTTTTTTGTGTCGAAATTCAGGTGCCTTCAGTCACTAGTCCAAAATATTTTATCCTGTTGCTCTCAGGCAATCTCTCCCCTCGCCCCCCCCAAGAAAGGTTTCAAGTGACTTGGCTCAATATATGGAACTGGGCAATCCTATGCCTTGCCACCTGTCTCATTCCTTCCACCACCCCACGTCATCCTCATAGATTCTGAACTTGCTCCATACTGTCCCAATCCATGGCCTCATTGGTGAGACCATATGATCTGAACTATTATCATCATACCTTTCCAGCCAGTAAAATGTTACATTTTTGAATTTCTCTAATCTTGCACTATTAGAATCTGTTTGTAAGGGTCAATGTCTAATTTGCTATAAAGAACTTTTGTGTTTCATTTAAAACATCTAGAACCAGCTTCCTCCAATGGCTTGCCCCTCCTTATAACTGTACCCATCTCCGGTCCTACAACCCCACGAGAACTCAGCTTTCCTCCATTCTGGTCTGATGCGCATCCTCAATTTCCTTCATGGTAGCCATGCCTTCAGCTGCCTCGGCCCTAAGTTGTGGAATTCCCTCCCTTAAACTTCTTGATCTTTTACTCCTCTTGTAATCATACACTCAATCCTGAGGTTGGTAGATTTTTGGGAATTGAGGGATATCGGGATCTTGCAGGAAGGAGGAGTGGAGGTTGAACATCAGCCATGATCTTATTGAAAGGCTCGAGGGTAACATATGGCCTACTCCTGCTCCTATTTCTTTTGTACTTATGTTCTTAAAGAACTCCATAAAACCTACCTCTTGGACTTCTAAGGCCACTTGCCCTAAAAATCATCTTGTGTTGCTGGGTGTCTATTATTGTTTATTAACACACCTGTGAAGTGCCTCAGGATGTTTTTCAATGTTAAGCTGCGATATAAATCAGCGTTGTTGTGTGTGTAGGGGGGAACCTTTTCCTGTGCACTCGTGAAGAGAAAGCTGCACCTCAAAAGTTTGTTTAATTCTGAACTCTATCCGTTAAATTGCTCCTTTTCCCTGTCTGTTCCCAGAACCCCAAGGACTGCAGCAAAGCCAAGAAGTTGGTGTGTAACATCAACAAGGGGTGTGGCTATGGTTGTCAGCTGCATCATGTCGTCTACTGCTTCATGATTGCGTATGGAACCCAGCGCACACTCATCCTGGAGTCTCAGAACTGGCGCTACTCCACTGGGGGATGGGAGACAGTCTTCAAACCAGTTAGTGAAAGCTGCACAGACAGATCTGGCACCAGCTCCGGCCATTGGTCAGGTAAGAAACACTAGCCTGTATATGGCCCTTCCTGATGCTTCATATTTGGAGGCACCAGACAGTGAGTAATAGCAGAAGAACATCTTGAGAAATAGGTCTTGAGCTCATATTTCACAGCACAGTTCAGCCAGAGCTGCAGGTTTATAAATACTTGACTGATGATAATTCTCGTCCTGACACTAGAAGAAAATAAAGAAGTGCCTTCTGTTCATGGTATGTTAATTATAATGTTGAGATACACAGGTATAGGCAATGTTTAATTAAGTACTTAGAGCACTTATAAAGAGAGACTACTGGGACACCGGGTTGATGGTAAGAGGCAGACATATGTAATGCTACATTCTCTACATAAACCAATTATCAAGGAAAGGATTTGCATCTAGTTTCATACTTCATCATCTGGCTTGGAATCCATTTATCACCTTTACCAATTTATTTTTCTTTTGGACATCTTTGTACATGAGTTTTCTTACCAATGTCCTAATCCCTATTTCTCCATTCCTCTCCTCGAGCAGTGCAAGCTGTTTGTCCTCTGTCAGTGCTGGCCTATTACCATCCAGCAACCTGGGGTTACTCCTCTGCCTCATCATCCCTCTCTCCATGTGGGAAGTATCTTCTTTTCCCCTTGTCAGCTCCCCCACACTCTTGTCGCTTGAAAAGCCAGGCATTCACAGCAGAGAGTAAACGCACATCAAAGCTGTCACCAAGCAATTTGTGGGGGAAATGTTTAATTTCTTTTTTGAATAACGCTAATATCAGGAAGATAATCCAATCTTCCTGATTACTGACTTACTTTTGATTGTTACGGCGCCTATTGTAGATCATGATACCCCAGCAGTCACGAGATGGTTGAAGCACAACTATAAATCTTAGGAAAGGATTGAGTAGTTGAATAGGACTTTGTGCACAAAATTTGCTTATTTAATTTTCTCTTTGCCGTATTTCTTTGAGATTTGGACACATTCAGTCGCATAATCTCTGCCTCGTGGGCAGGCTACAGATATGAATGCTACCGGAGGAGGTTAGAATTTTCTTGCCCCATTTAGAATGTTTTGCTAATCCTAGGCTGATGCTGGATGCAGCTCTGTATGCCGTCCGAACTCTGCAACTTAAAGACAAATCAAATGGGGCCAATCATGTCCCACAGCCTTGCCTGTCTGTCACTGAACAAAGAACTGGTCGAAGAACAACTTCAATGGAAACCCATTCCTCTTCCCATTTCAGCCTACAACTTTCTGAAAGAGAAGCCATCCCAGTGACGATTAGCAGTGAAGGTGGAGAGACATTCCCACAAAAAAGGGTAGTTCTCCGGTTTCTTGCAGCATTTATTGATTCTATCAGTGAGCGGAGAGCTGCTGAGACACCGCTGTGGAGTGTGGGGTATGCAGCACCCAAGAGAGCATGCATGGATCACCTCATATTTTATTGCTGAAAAGAGAGAAACCAAAAACTACAGTAATTCATGCCAAATTCTCCCATCCTTGTGTCCAACTTCATCCACAGACTTGCCCCTCCCTACATCTGTAACCATCTTCAACCCCACAACCCCATGAGAAACCTTCTTCCCTCCAATTCCAGTCTCACGCATTCTCAATTTCATTCACCTCGCCAATGGCAGTCATAGCTTCAGCTGCCTTGGCCCTAAGTTGTGGAATTTCCTCCCTTAAAATTCTTGACCTCCTTCTCTTCCTGTAAGTATGCACGAGACTGAGGTTGATAGATTTTTTTAACCCTGAGAGAATCAAGGGATGTTGGGATTGGGCAGGAAAATAGAACCGAGGTAGAACATCAGTCATGATCTTATTGAAAGAGTTCTGGGCATCATACTTTAGGAAGGATGTGAAGGCATTCGAGAAGATACACACAAGATTCACAGGAATGGTTCCAGTTCAATTATGTAGATAGATTGGACGTGTTTGGACTTTTTGTTTTATTCGTTCACGGGATGTGGACATTGCTAGCTAGGCCACCATTTATTTCCATCCCTAATTTCCCTTGAGAAGGTGGTGGTGAGCTGCCTTATTGAACTACTGCAGTTAGTGTGCTGTAGGCACACCCACAGTGCTGTTAGGGAGGGAGTTCCAGGATTTTGACCCAGAGACAGTGAAGGAACGGCCGATGTATTTCCAAGTCAGGATGGTGAGTGGCTTGGATGGGAACTGGCAGGTGGTGGTGTTCCCATGCACTTGGTGCCCCTGCCCTACTAGGTAGCAGATATCACGGGTTTGGACGTTGCTGGCGAAGGAGCCTTGGCGAGTTGCTGCAGTGCATCTTGTAGATGGTACACACTGCTGCTACTGTGGGTCGGTGATGTAGGGAGTGAATGCTTATGGTGGTGGATGGGGTGCCAGTCAAGTGGGCTGCTTTGACCTGGATGATGTTGAGCTGCTTGAGTGTAGTCGGATCTGTGCTAATCCAGGCAAGTGGAGGGTATTCCATTACAATCCTGACTTGTGCTTTGTAGATAGTGAACAGGCTTTGGGGAATCAGGAGGTGAGTTACTCTTCACATAATTCCCAGCCTCTGACCCGCTCTATTGGCCGCAGTTTTTATGTGGTTGGTACTGTTCAGTTTCTGGTCAATGGTAGCCCCCAGGATGTTGATAGTGGGGGATTCAGCTATGGTAATGCCATTGAATGTCAAGGAGAGATGGTTAGATTTTCTTTTGTTGGAGATGGTCATTGCCTGGCACTGGTGTGGCATGAATGTTAATTGCCACTTAGCAGCCAAGCCAGGTCTTGCTGCATATGACACAGACTGCTTCAGTACCTAAGGAGGCGCACTACTGCCAGGTAGATGCCGGTGTTGTAACTGTACTAGAACAACTTGGCTAGGGGCAATGACTAGTTCTGGAGCACAAGTCTTCCATACCATTGCCAGAATGTTGTGAGGGTCCATAGCATTTGCAATATCCAGTACCTTCAGCCTTTTCTTGATATCACATGGAGTGAATTGAATTGGCTGAAGACTGGCATCTGTGATGCCAGGGGCTTCAGGAGGAGGCTGAGATGGATCATCCACTTGATACTTCTGGCTAAAGATGGCTGCAAATGCTTCGGCCTTAACTTTTGCATTGATGTGCTGGGCTCCTGCATCATTGAGGATGGGGATATTTGTGGAGCCTCCTCCTCCATTGATTTGCTAATTGTCCACCACCATTCACAACTGGATGTGGCAGGACTGCGGAGCTTTGATCTGATCCGTTGGTTATGGGATCAGTTAGCTCTGTCTATCGCATGCTGCTTCTGTTTGGCACGCAAGTAATCCTGTGCTGTAGCTTCACCAGGTTGACACCTCATTTTTAGGCATGCCTGGTGCCGCTCCTGGCATGCCCTCCTGCACTCTTCATTGAACCCCAGCTTGGTGGTAATGGTAGAGTGGGGGGATATGTCGGTCCAGGAGGTTACAGATTGTGGTTGAGTACAGTTCTGCTGCTGATGGCTCACAGCGCCTCATGGATGCAGTCTTGAGTTGCTGGATCTGTTTGAAATCTACCCCATTTAGCACGGTAGTAGTGCCACACAACACAATGGAGAGTATCCTAAATGTGATGACAGATCTTCATCTCCACAAGGACTGTGTGGGGGTCCCTCCTACAAATACTGTCATGGACGGATGCATCTGCGACAGGCCACTAGTGAGGATGAGGTTGATTTTTCCCTCTTGTTGGTACCCCTACCACCTGCTGCAGACCCAGTCTAGAAGCTCGGCCAACTCAGTCAGTAGTGGTGCTACCGAGCCACTCTTGGTGATGGACATTGAAGTCCCCCAGAGTACATTCTGTGCCTTGCCACCCTCAGTGCTTCCTCCAAGTTCACATCACATTTAGGATACTCTCCATTGTATTGTGTGGCACTACCACTGTGCTATGTTCAACATAGAGGAGCACTGATTTATCAGCTGAAGGGGGACAGTAGGTGGTGACAAGCAGGAGGTTTCTTACCTATGTTTGACCTGATGCCTTGAGACTTCATGGGGTCCGGAGTCAATGTTGAGGACTCCCAGGGCAACTCCCTCCTGACTGTGTACCACTGTGCTGCCACCTCTGCTGGGTCTGTCCTGTCAGTGGGACAGGGCACAGCAAGGGATAGTGATGATGGTGTCAGGAACATTGCCTGTAAGGTTTGATTCCATGTGAATGCCAATGTCAGGGTGTGGCCTGACTAGTCTGAGAGACAGTACTCCCAACTTTGGCACAAGCCCCCAGGACACCTTTGCCGGGACTACAGGTCTGAGTGTGCCATTGTCGTTTCCAGTGCCTAGGTCAACACTGGGTGGTCTGCCTGGTTTCATTCTTTTTAGATTTCATGGCAGTTTGATACAACCGAATGGCTTGCTGGGCCATTTCAGAGGGCAGTTCAGAGTCAATCACATTGCTGTGGGTCTGGAATCACATGTGGGCCAGACCAGGTAAGGACAGGAGATTTCCCTCCCTAAAGGACATTAGTGAATCAGATAGGTTTTACATTAGATTTATTAATTGATTTTAAGTTCTACCAGCTGCCATGATGGGATTTGAATCCGTGTCCGCAGAAAATTAGCCTGGGCCTCTGGATTACTAGCCCAGTGACATTACCCACTACACCACCATTTCCCCCTATTCTCCTTGGAGAAGAGAAAGTTGAGAGGAGATTTGGTAGAGGTATTCAAAATCATGAGGGACCTGGACAGAGTAGATATGGAGAAACTGTTCCCATTGTGGAATGATCAAGAACCAGAGGGCACAGATTTAAGAAGGAATGATGACATGAGGACAACATTTTCATGCAGTGAGTGGTAAGGATCTGGAATTCATTCAAGAAGGAGTTGGATTATTATCGGAACAGAGAGAATGTGCAGTACCATGGGGAAAAGGCTGCTTAGAACACTGGGTGCTTTGCTGCTTCAGAGACCTGGCACAGACACGGTGAGCTAAATGGTCTCCCTCTGTGTGGCATCCATTCTATGAAAGATTTGAGGGAATGTCTGGCCTACTACTTCTCCTGTTTCATTTGTACTTGTGCAAAGTGCCGGTCTCTGCCGCCTTGTCATTACAATCTTATGCTGTGTAATTGCCAAAATAATTACAACAGGGAGTAGTTTGAGCACTTTGATGTCATTATGCCCCACCCCTCCCCCCCTCACCACTCTCCCTCCACCATCCCCCCCCACACCTGGTTGAATTAGGAAGAGACCAGTAAGAAATGAATTTTCTTGCCCAAATTCCAAAGTCCAAAAACTGCTGGAAATAAATACTTAATAATTAAACCCACATGAGAAATATCAGCTCAATATCTTGACTTCAGTGTAATTGCATCTGTATTTGGGACTGAAGCAGCTAGGACTCACTGGATTTTAGTCACAGTGCACTTTTTCCCTACGATTCTGCTTTGGGCGTTACTGTCATAAAATACTTCTTTTCTCTCCCTGCACCTGACCTCCAGTGCTGAGCCTTAAGCAGAGCTGCTGTGATTTATCTCCAAAACAGTAAATCTGTGTACCACTAATGATAGCCATTCTATATACATGCAGGAGACCACAGCTTTAGCATATTAACTAACTGACCATCAAAGCTTTCTTGCCTGTAGCTGCGCTAGATTTATGTTTACTTCTTCCACAAGGCATTACAAGACCTTGTAATTCGCTACCAAGGCACATTTTTGCTCCTGCAGGTCGGACATCCAAAATCCGGCAGCCTCGGGACCGAGACCATGCTGGATCTCGGATTTTCCCCGGATTTTGGGCACCGGGGTTGAGTGGGGTTGAGGGTCGACTCAGAGCCCAGAGCTAGACTGTCGCACCACAGTTAACAAAGTGACGGAGCTGATAGCTTGTCCGGCGCACCATTGAGAACTAGTGCCCAGCCGACTTGTCCCGGCATTTGGACAATAAATCTGAAATTCGTTTAACTGAATGTCAATCAAAATATTTTCAAAAATGTCCAGTTTTCACACAATTCCAGTTTTCAGAGGTTGGATTTTGGACGTCCTTCCTATTTTAAAAAAGGTGCTAGTTCCAGTACTCATGGCAATCTGGCAATTTATCATTAATGGCATGTAATTGTTATTCGTTATTATGGATCTGTAGCTATTCCGATCAGTCTTCTACAAATTGGCCTTATGAGTACGGCTTTGCCAGTCGGAGGTTTGCTTGTTTTTTCTGGCTCGTTCGCGACCACTTGTTCTGCATCACTTGCTCTTGTCCATTCTGAATGAGTAATGTCAATCTGACTTCCTTCTGAAGCCAGGAACAGGAAATTCCAGATGGGATGTTTGATCAGGGAGGCGTTATTCATGTAATGAGGTTGGGGAATGCCTTTCTGAACCGTAAGGCACTGTGCAGGGCCATGGGGAAAGAGCCGGGCAGCGGGATTCTTTGGATAGCTCGAACAAAGAGCCAGCACGGGCAAAAGGTGTCAAAAGGTCACCCCCTGTGCTCTTATTGTTCTCTGATCCTACAAATAAAGTTTTAGCGCCTGAAAAGATGCTGCTGAGATTCAGAAATGACTGTTTTCAGATTAAACCTAACATTAAAAGCCGTCGGGAATAGAGCAACATTGTTCAGATACTGCCATTCAGTCAGCCTTTTGTCTGGAATGCATTTTATTACGTTGACTCTGGAACTCTCAGGGTCGCTAATATTTTCCACGAAGCCTCATTGTAGAAACAAAGAGCAGCCACCGAGTTTGCTGCCTCCTCCAAGCGCCATTAATTTTACAATGACAATTTGCATTTGCAGCCGTGCTTTTAACATAGGAAAATATCCCACACAGATTTACAGGAACTCAATGAGACAGAAATTGATACTAAGCCATAGGAGTAGGAGATAAAGCTAGAGGTCAAAAAAGGTAGGAGGCAATTAATGCAAATAATTGGACACATGGACTGGAAGAGATCTTTTGCTCTATCCAACCTGTACCACACAATTATGTGCTGCCTTGTGTACCACAATATATGTACCCTACCCGAAACCATGTGATGCCCTGGAAGAGCAGATAAACCAGATCAAAAACCCAGGCTAATTTCTGGGGGATGAACTAGCTGGGAGGTTCCCCCCCGGCCAGCATAGGCACTCGAAGCTAATCCAGGAGATCATTCCAGCCCTGATCTTCCAGCAGCACTTACATTTTGTACGATCTGAGCTCCGCTCCAGCCAGTAAGAAGTCCAGCTCCTGGCGTTGAAGATATTCAGCAAATCGGTGTTCACTGCATGAGCTGTCTGCCTGTTCCAGAGGACAGTGCTTAGTTCCCTGTCACTAAAATGTTGCTTGTTTTAGGACTTCATAGTTTCTAAATCCAACCAGTGTGTTTGCTTTCCATCATGTTTTGTATTTGAAAGTTATTTTTGAGGTTGCCCTATATTTAAACAGCAATATCGTCAGTATAGTCCAGCAGAGGAACAACAATGAGAAATGTTGGTGTCTGAGTCACAGTGCCATTGGGATGTGATCTTACTTCATTAGTGATGTATCATTTAAAAAAAAACAGTCTGTATTAGTATAAAATCATGGGGCTAATCCCTTCAGTTTCCCTGTCCTAAATTATCGGTGCCCATGATGAACTCAGGATGACAGATTAAACCTCATTTTACACAAATATCAACTTCGACTAACATTTCACATGTGCAGTGCAGCAACAGGGCTGGCACAGAAATGATACCAGTTTATCTCACACACATTTCATGACTCGAGAGTTCCAACAAGGCAAAATCAAGCATCAATTTACCTGCCCGTGATGAGGAGTACAGATTGATTTATTTACTCTCTCTGCTTGTTGCTCAAGTGTTCAGGAGCCTTTGCGGTTGTTCCATTTTCCGCAACAGCTGCTGTCTTCCCACAACAGCTTTTCCCATGGGATGCTCCCTTTAGTTCTGCTCTTGCAGGGAGAAGAGGTAGGCCAACGGAGGGATGAAACTCAGAACTGGCTGGACTCGAAGTGCTCCTCGTATGCCCAAATCCAGCATGGATGAGGATCTGCAGGCATAGCTGCACATTCAACCATTTCTTCCCTTGCAGACTGCATCAGCAATCCTGGCTCCTCCACGCACATGTTAACTTTGGTATAATTGAATATATATTGAAACATATAAGATCCTGAGGGGACTTGACAGGGTGGATGTGAAGAGGATGTTTCCTCTTTTAGGAGAATCTAGAACCGGGGGTCATTGTTTAAAAATAAGGGGTCACCCATTTAAGACAGAGATGAAGCAAATATTTTTCTCTCTGAGGGTCGCGAATCTTTGGAACACTCCTTCTCAAAAGGCGGTGGAAGCATAGCCTTTGAATATTTTTAAGGCAGAGGTAGATAGATTCTTGATAAGCAAGGGGGTGAAAGGTTATTAGGGGTAGGTGGGAATGTGGGGTTGAGGTTGCAATCAGATCAGCCATGATCTTATTGATTGTCGGACATGGCTTGAGGGGCCGAGTGGCCTACACCCACTCCTAATTCGTATGTTTGTATAACGTACTTGGGCCAAATATCATGGGTGTATGTGCCTATTGTTTTCTACTGCAGTGCTTCTCTGTAATGGTGGCACGTGATTAAAGTGCTTTGGTTCCCTGGAGTGGTGCTTCTTCCAGGTGCTACCAGAATGGCAGAAACACAAGAAGTGTTTTGCTGACCTCTGTACATAGGAGCATCTTGCAATGCAGGTTGTTCTTGCCTCATGACAACTGAGCTCTGTCACTGCTTTTGCTGTTTGTTTAGTTTACTTAGCTGGAGAGGCCTGAGTGAGGTGTGGGTGAGGGGTGGGATTATCCCTGCATGCTGGTGTCCATGCCCATTCCTGCCATGCTGCTGCTACTGGGTACCCTTGCCCATAGCAACTGATCAGCATGGCAGCAGGCCTACTGGTACTAATAAGATCAGTAAAGCCTTCTCATGGGGTTTCGTGTAATTAATCTTGTGGAGGGCAGAAGAGATGGCCTATTCCAACATGGCACCATTGGCCCTGTACAGGAGTTTAAACAAGGTCCCATGTGGGAGACTTATAAAGAAGGTAAATGCACATGGCATACAGGGTAATTTGATAAGGTGGATTCAAAATTGGCTTAGTTGTAGGAGACACAGGGTGATAATAGAAGGATGTTTTAGTGACTGGAATCCAGTGTCCAGTGGCATACCACAGGCATCTGTGCTGGGTCCCCTATTATTCGTCATTTATAGATGACTATGTTGGGGGTAGGATTAGTAAGTTTGCGGATGACACAAAGATTGGGCGGGTGGTTAACAGTAAGGTTGAATGTCATGGGCTACAGGAAGATATAAAGGGGATGGTCAAATGGGCAGATAAGTGGCAGATGGAGTTTAACCCTAAAAAGTGTGAGGTGATACACTTTGGAAGGAGTAATTTGACAAGGAAATATTCAATGAACGACATGATATTAGGAAGTTCTGAGGAACAAAGGGACCTCAGCGTGTGTGTCCATAGATCTCTGAAGGTGGAGGGGCATGTTAGTGGGTTGGTGAAAAAGGCATATGGGACACTTGCCTTTATCAATCGAGGCATAGATTACAAAAGTAAAGAGGTCATGTTGGAGTTGTATAGAACCTGGGTGAGGCCACAGCTGTGTGCAGTTCTGGTCGCCACATTATAGGAAGGATGTGATTGCACTGGAAGGGGTGCAGAGGAGATTCACCAGGATGTTGCCTCGGATGAAACATTTAAGTTATGAAGAGAGGTTGGATAGAATTGGGTTGTTTTCATTGGAGCAGAGAAGACTGAGGGGGTGACCTGATCAAGGTGTACAAGATTATGAGGGGCATGGACAGGGTGGATAGGGAGCAGCTGTTCCCCTTAGTTGAAGGGTCAGTCACGAGGGAGTATAAGCTCAAGGTGAGGGGCAGGAGGTTTAGGGGGGATGTGATGTCAAGGACTGGTAAATGGGATTAGGTAGGTGTATCAGCTGTTTTTCACGTGTCGGTGCAGACTGGATGGGCCTCTTCTGCACTGTGTGATTCTGTGATCAGTATGAGTGGTCTTCAGTCCCTTGCATGACAGGTGGTTTCACTGGAGATGTTATTGGCTCTCTCAGTGCATTAACTCTAAAATCATCATCCTCATGGCATTTGGGAGCAGTGAAGAATGAACTTAAATAAGCCTCAAGGGTCCAAAAGGTTGGCCATTGTGAGGAGTGCAGTAGCGGGTACTCCAATACGGCTGGGTATTAGGGAACTGTAGTAATTATAGTTTTGTTTAATGTACCTTTAAGAATAACACTTGTTAAGGAAGATCACATGATCTGTAGTAACCAATAGGAGAGTAGTGTGGGCTACCACAGCAGTCAGTGTAAAGATCGAGTTGGAGTTGAAAGCACACGTGTAGTTGCTGCTGAGTATGTTGTAAATAAACTTAATATTTCCACCCAGTAAGTATCTATGGATCAACTCTATCACTAATAGTACAACTTAGCCACCCTACAACAAACTGGTGATGAGGATAAATCAGATCCAGTACGGTCCCTCACTCAGTGATTGAGCATCTAAGATAATTAAAAAGAAAGGAAGGTATACTCACCAGGCATTGCTGTCACTTTAAGTTAAAGAAAATGTGGCCCCGATGCAAATGGCTGAGAAACTTTCCAGAACACTCTGCACATTTAAAAAAAACCAAAATTGCAAGACTCCAGTGTGAGAATCCACAAGATGGGTGAGCAATACAAAAAAAAAAGAGAATCTGTATTTAAATTGTAAAATAAGCCGCAGCCCCACAAACTCAGTAGATTAGAGAAGCTGCCACGCAGCTTGCAAGGTTAAAAAAAGAAGGACAATCAGCAGAAAGCAGTGCTGCAGTTTTACATTTAAAAGAAAACCTGCAGAATCGCCCAGAAAAGGGAGAAGAAATCACGGCTGTGTTTTTTTCCGAGCAGGAATAAAGTTTTACAAAGTGAAAAGGGAAGAAGGCCCATGATTGCGGGAATTGCACCAAAATTCAAAAAGTGCTGGAAACGCAGCACAGCAAAGCCGACAGCTGCAGAGACAGCCCAAGCCCGGTGACTGCTCACAAAGCAAGAGGACAATTGAAGTGGGAAATACAAGAAAAATGGCTATGGACAGAAAATTAGTAGAGACCCCAGAGCGAGGGCAATTCTCCAGAAGGCAACAAGAGACCCCAGAGAGAGAGGGCAACAAGAAATTAAACAGTTGAAAGAACAGTTGATTGTCCTTCAAGATCGAATGCAAAAGGAATGCCTAACCATTCAGCAACATGAAGAAATGAAGGTAGTCTCAAACAGTGGAATGGAAGCACAGCAGAAGAAACATGAAGGGGGCTCAGGGGACGCCCCGGTAATCAGAGAGAGCTCACAAGAAACCCTGGGAGTCATGTATAGCTGGATCCAGCCAGGAGACAGGAGTTCAATAAACTCCAAGGCAGTGCCAGTTCAGTAAAGCTAGCTGTCTAGCAAAGGGCTGAATAATCAGCTTAGTGAAGCCAAAGAGGCTTTGGAAGCAAAAAGTCACAGAATTTTCCAAGAAGCAGACAGATAATGAAATTTTGGGAGACTCAGCCACTGAGCTCAGACAAGTTGAGCTTGCATCTGAGAGAAATCTGGCCAATAGTGAAGTCAAAAAGAAAGCCGAGATTAAAGTCTGTGCTAGAAAGAAGAGGGCACATGGAAGGAAGAAGCAGAAATACTGATAGGGCTTCCACCCAGTTGAGGAGAAAGTGAGAGCCATAAGAGAGGCACCTGCACAAAAGAACACCTCAGAGCTCAGATCACTCCTAGGAATGATGAACTATTATGGGGGGTTCTTACCAATTTGTCTACAGTGCTGGCCCCCCTGCATTCTCTACTCAAAAAGAACCAATATTGGTCTTGGGAGGCACCCCAGAAAGAAGCTTTCATAAAGGTGAGACAATCGTCCAATCTATTAGTGCATTACGACCAGATGAAAGACACGTGATGCATCTCCCTACGGAGTGGGAGCAGTGGTCACTCTCATCAGATGGACAACGGCATGGAATGGCCAATAGGTTACGTGTCAAGAACGCTCACCACAGCGGAAAAGGAATACTCACGGATAGAAAAAGACCTGTCCATCATCTTTGGTGTTAAGAAATTTCACCAGTGCATACATGGCTGCCATTTTACAATCATTTCAAACCACAAACCATTGCTAGGATTCTTTAGCGAGGACAAGGCTATACCACCCATAGCCTCAGCAAGAAAACAGTGATGGGCCTTAACTTTGGCAGCATACAAATACACTTTTGCACATAAGCCTGGAAATCAAATCGCAAATGCCAATGCCCTTAGTCGTTTGCCTTTACAAGAAAATGATGAGCACGTCCCAGTTCCACAGGAACTTGTTTTACTGTTAAATTTCTTAGATTCCTCGCTGGTATGTGCTCGACAGATCAGAGACTGGAGAAGTCGGGACCCAGTCCTATCTCATGTACAAGAACAAGTGCTTCATGGTTGGTCACGAGCCTGTATCTGTTGAAATGAAACAGTGCTTCAACAGAAGGCATGAAATAACCAGTCAGGATGGCACCTTATTGTGGGGATCATGAGTGATAGTTCCTCCAAAGGGAAGGGAGCCACTTTTATTTGAACTGCACAGTGCCCATCCAGGAATTTCCCAAATGAAGACCACAGCACGCAGCTATCTATGGTGGCCTGGGATGGATGGTAAAATAGAGAGTTTAGTAAAGCACTGTGTACAATGTCAGCAACTGCGAAAGCTGCCAGTGACAGCTCCATTACACCTATGGGAGTGGCCAGGTAGACCCTGGGTGCAGTTACACATTGACTACGTTGGACCTTTCCTGGGAACAATGTTTCTGCTCATTGTCGATGTCCATTCAAAATGATTGGACATATATGAGGTGAAGTCACCAATGTTGGGTGCTACAATTGAGAAACTACATCAGAGTTTTGCCATTCACAGGCTACCCAGAGGCAGTCATTTCCGATAACGGCATGGCATTTACGAGCGCTGAGTTTCAGTGGTTTATCAGCCTCAACGGTATCACTTGTGTGAAAACTGCACCATACCACCCTTCCTCAAACAGACTGGCTGAAAGAGCGGTTCAAAGGTTCAAGCCAGGCATGAGAAAGCTAACTGGTGACTCCTGGGCAACTAAGCTAGCACGCTTTCTTATTTGGTACAGGACTACCCCTCACACAACAACAGGCGTCACACCTGCGGAGTTATTGTTGAAACGCCACCTCAGGACGAGATTGAGCTTAATAATGCTGACCTTTGAGGGGAAGGTGAAAAGGAACCAGGGAAATCAGAAAACTAGACACAACTGGCATAGTCGTGAGAGGAAATTTACCATGGAAGAGCTGGTATACGTGAAAAACGTCGGGCAAGGACCAAAGTGGTTACCCGGTGAAATAAGTGTGGTGACTGGATCTCTACTTTACCATGTGGAGGTGGAAGGCTGGATCATCTGTAGACATGTGGAGCGTTTAAGGAAGAGAGAGACAAATCTCGAGAGAGACAAATCACCAAGATTTGGCTCTGCCAGTGATCATGACTGGCTTTGCATTTCCTGTTGAAGATACTCAACCCGGGACTGGCATATCTGATGTTCCTGTAAGAGTTGAGGATACAGAACTGCAAGTGCCCACCGAAGCACCTAATGTTTAGGCAACTCCGGAAAAGGAGGCTCCTGACAAAGAATCTGAAGTTGTGGAGCTGTGACATTCCACATGTACCAGGAAACCACCTGAAAGACTGAACTTGTAAATTGCTTACGCAGTGTAAATATTATGTTGTCTTGAAAAATATGTACTTGTAAATATAATATGTATAGCCAAGTTGAAGAGGGAAGAATGTAGTAATTAGGGTTTATTTAGTGTGTAATGTACCTTTAAGAATAATACTTGTTAGGCAAGATCACATGATCTGTAGTAACCAATAGAAGAATAGCGTGGGCTACCTCGGCAGTCAGTGTAAAGATAGAGTTGAAAGCACACGTAGTCACTGCTGAGTATCTTGTAAATAAACTTAATGTTTCCGCCCAAGGAGTGTGTGCAGATCAACTCTATCGTTAATAGCTCAACTCGGCCACCCTTACAACAGGAACATTGCACGGCCAATGGAGATTTGGGGAACCTTGCTACGCTTCAGATCCATGGTATGCTTCCCTGGCCATATCGAAAGTTAATTTGGACCAAAAAAAAGACAAGCACTTGTGGCCGGTGAGACAGGCAGATGCAAATGTTGATTCACATCACTTAAGTACAGATTTTAACCTGAAAATGAAGTGAACAGGCAGCAGCCACATGTGAGCTGTGTTTTAGCCAATCTTGCTGAAGGATTGTGGAGCGTGCAGTGGGGGAGGAGAGGGTGCTGGGTGACGGAGTAAGAGAGTTGTAGAGAAGTAGGAGTTAAATTGCAAAAATGGCACAAGCCAGTAAAACAGAAAAAAGTTAATGTGGTTGATCGGAGTTGAAGTAAAAATGCTTTCCAACTGACAGAACAATCAAACGGGCACATAATTGTTTTTTGAGCTTTGAAGTTGCTGTGTATTTATAATGCAGAACATGAAGAGCACAATTTCTGGTTGTTGAGATGGAGTTCTGCAGGAGCTGTACTCAGGAAACAAACGTTAAATGATACACTTCTGGCTGCTCAGCGAGCCACTCAGTTCTTAAATTGCCAGTTGCGCAAGCTTTATTTATTGTGAACTATATCGAGAAACTCTGGTATTAATAGGCAGGCATTGCATTGAGGAAACCATGATTGTATGTGAAAATTGTTCAGAGCACTCATCACTCTCCATAAACCACACTTCAAACTGTCAAAAGTATATAAAGGAAAGGAAGGACAGTCATTTTATGTAGATTTATTCAAGTCAAGTAAACAAAATTTACGAGCGCCTCCAAATCTGCAAATTCCCCTCATCAAACAGCAATTAAGTTCTTGATTGATCAGCCAACAATTCGACTTTGTGTTCTTAAAGGAACAAACTGGCTTGCAAGATTAATTGCACACTAAATTCCAAAGAAAATGTAAGAAAAGTTGTATCAAAATCCCAATAAGCAATCAGTATTAATCAGAGGAATAGACAAACCTTTTTCCATTTTTCCTAATTCTTTCTTTGTTTACTCTTTCACAGGATGTGAGCATTGCTGGCAAGACCAGCATTTGTTGCCCATCCCAAATTGCCCTTAAACTCTCAGTTGGCTTGCTGGGCCATTTCAAAGGGCAGTGAGAAGTCAACCACATTGCTGTGGACCTGGAGTGACATGTAGGCCAGACCAGCTAATGGTGGCAGATTTCCTTCCCTAAAGGACATTAGTTGAACCAGATGGGCTTTTACAATGGTTATATGCTAGTCATCATGGTCACCATTACTAAGACTGGCTTTATATTCCAGATTTATTAATTTAAATTCCACCAGCCGCCATGGTGGGATTTGAACCCATGTCACCAGGGCATTAGCCTGGGCTTCTGGATTACTCATCTAGTGACATTACCACTACATCCCGATGCAGAGACCAAACACAGAGACATTGGAGAATTTCATTTGGGATTTACTAAGCTTGTCCATGGTTCATAACAAGTCGAAGGTGACCCATTTTGATTTCTCAAACTGACCCAACTCAATCACAACAGTTCTGCAGGAGATCATTGAGTGAAACATAATTGTCACATCTCAGGATATTTTGTGCATTCTTCCCTACAGATCATAACTCCGATGTCAAACTTATCAATGACTTTCTTTTTTAGGCAATCTGATATCCTCCAGTTTGGTGAGATAAGGCATCAGGATGATTGCTGTGTTAATTAAGAGTCGCTTTCTTCATAGATTTAACAATAAGCAATTCCATAACTTTTCAACAAAAACATATTTCTGCTTGAGCCATAAGCACCTTATGGCAGAATTGTACAGGCCCCCCACTTGCAGGCTTGAAGATGTGTGGGGCTCATAACATGTAGCACATGGCCCATCTTCTGCCTACCCTGACCTGTCTCCCATCTTATAGGGGGCAGTGGAGACACCAGGCAGCCTGTTGGCCCTTGAGCCTAATAAGGCCCTTAAGCGGCCAATTAGTGGCCACTTAAGTGCCTCATCATGCCCCTGCCACTATTTTCCCAGTGACAGGGGGAGGCCCATGCCACTTGGGTAGCCTGTCAGCTTTTACTTAGTGAGCTGGTGTCAGGAAAGAGTGGGTGGGGGGACCTTCTTTGGGCATCCCCTGTCCCCATCGGCGGCACCCCAGAGATCGCCAGTGCTCCGGACTCACCTGAAGCCCGGCCTCCATCAGATCCTCTTCTTCGGGGACCGCCTGTAGCCCCAGCAGTGGCCATCGTTCCAGCCTGGCACTGCTGGGACTGCAGAGGTGCCAGCCATCCCATTGGATGGCAATTCTCTTAAGGCAGGAATCCCCCACCACAATCCGCCCCCCCCCCCACCCCCACCCCCACCCCCACAGATTGGAGCGGGAGTCTCGCCCTTAGCCAATGAACACTGCTGGGTGTTAAATAACTGCGGGGCAGTAGGTATCCATAGGGATGGCATTCCCTATCGAATCTTTGGGTGGCGGGGTGGGAAATCTCACCATCTGAAAAATCCTGCCCTTAATCTTCTAACTTGTATTATTTTCCCTGCTTCTAAAGCAGCTCCCATTAACCTGCTGCTCGATCTGAATCGGCCCTTGTATCCAATCTGATCGTTCCCAAAAGATTCTAACCGGTCTCACGTGACTTTATCCTAATGGACAAAATGACACTTCAGTGACTTCACTGTGTTCTGTGGGAATACGACATCACAGTTAGTCTAATGGACTGCAGCCTTGACAGACTGGCACCTGGTGATGAGGGGAGTCGAGGAAGAAGTGATTGAAAGATTCATTGACAGTTCTTGTGTTGTGAGTGACAGCTTCAAGAATGAAATGAGCTGTCAGTGACAGACGCTCTGGCTATAGTTGGACAGCAATTGAAGAGGCACTTCATAAAAATAATGATTTTTGTACCCTTGCTGCTGATTCCTTGTGTTCAGAAAGATTGAGTGTGTCAACGCACTGTTAACACAGCTGGAGGTTTTAGGCAGCTGCAGATTTGTTTTGCGCTTTACAGCATTTGCCAGCACAAATCCGAATGCCATCTGACATGACCCAGTGAATCATTACAGATAAGTTGCTTTTCTCTATCATTCAGATTCAAAACCAGACATGCCCGTTTTTACGTAGGAAGAAAAATGTCTGCAAAACAAAGCCGTGTTTCACTGGTGAAAAATAAACAGTTTCTGTTAATAAGCTTGGTCTGTCAAAATGTATGAATTGTCTGAAAGGGTTTATTAAATATTAAATGGTTCATGCGTTGTCTTCCACTGGCCAAAAAATGGAAAACACTTCTTGGCAAATGTGTTGGCACATTGACAACCTAAAGTATGCGTTGTGCTTTCCGTATACAGATATCTTAACTCTTCCTGCAAATATAAGATGTTCAGTCACAGTAAATTAAGCATTTTTATTGTAGATCACATATTTATAACCAGCTGTCCCACATTCTTCTGCATTGGCGTTCTGTTTAAACTCCAAATTCAAATCTTCTGTCAGAGGCTGTAAAGTGATAATTCCCTAGGACTACAATACATCTAACATGGGAGAAATGAAAGTATTGTTACTGCATTAGGAAAGATGAGAAGGCTTAAAGAGAGAGTGTGTAGAAAAGACTCATGAGAATGGTTCCAGGGATGAAGAATTTCAGTTACATAGACTGGAGGAGTTGGGACTGCTTTTCATGGGGAGGAGATTTGATAGAGATATTCAAAATCATGAGGGCTCTGGACAGGTAGGGAAAACTGTACCAACTGGTTGAAGGATCAAGAATGAGAGGGCATAGATTTAAGATAATTGGTAAAGGAAGCAATGAAGACATGAGGAGAAACTTTTTCACGCAGCGAGTGGTTAAAATCTGCACTGCTTGAGAGTGTGGCGGAGGCAGGTTCAACTGAGGTATTCAAGGGGGGAATCTTGAATTAATATCTGAAAAGGAAGAATGTGCAGGGCCAGTGGGAGGAGGCCAGGGACTGGTACTAGGTGCATTGCTCATTCGAGGGAGCCGGTGCAAACACGACGAGCCAGCTAGCCTCCCTCTGTGCTGTAAAACCTAGGTAATTCTGTATTAGCACTGCATTGTCTATGCAATAATAGTTTTCCTTTTAACCTGCACCAGCTACTTTGTGATGATATACTCTAGAGTTAGGTCTCAAATCATGAATGCTTTCAATTTAACTCGTTGAGGATTGAGACATTTTTATTTTCCTTCCTTGATTACTTTTAGAAGAAGGTTTGTCCAATGGACTTGGGCCATCTGCGTCATAGATTGAAGCTGCCCAATCTATCAGATATAAAGTCCATAACTATATTAAAACAG
This sequence comes from Carcharodon carcharias, assembly GCF_017639515.1. Classification (NCBI taxonomy): domain Eukaryota; kingdom Metazoa; phylum Chordata; class Chondrichthyes; order Lamniformes; family Lamnidae; genus Carcharodon; species Carcharodon carcharias. Next base: position 13,691,012 of record NC_054486.1, on the reverse strand, counting down.
GAGACTTTTATGTCTACTAAATTTGAACCTGTATCACAGAACAACTTGCCGATTTCTCTCTATTACCCACTCACCAAGGTGATTTAGATGGTGACAGTTAGTGGCTGTCAAATTTTTTAAAAATCTAATTTTGTTTTTGTATCAAAAGCTGACTGATTTTAAAATGGAGTCTTTTGCACTGTGGGAATGCATTAACCCTGGTGAGGTTATCAATACTAACCATTATCATTGGAGTATATTAGATAGCCATTTCAGGCATCGCGCATGCACAGCTAAATGTGAAATCAGGAAGTTACTGCCTGGTTTGCGTTACTCCTCCACAGTCCCACTACACCAATTTTTCCTTGAGAGATTCAGCATTCATGAAGGTCTCAAAGTTACTTAATTTACCTACTAGATACCCACTAAAAATGCCAAAAGAAATTTAAGACCTGTCCATTCAAATGCAAGTGACTTTTTAATGGCATGCTAAGTCTTAATTACTACCAAATCCCTCTGACACTTAAAATTTACTTTTACAAATTTGAACTCTCATTCCTTAAGATTTTAATTATTGTTAGAGATTTTATAAAAATTAAGCTATTTTTATAACATAACGTAAGAGCTAGGAGCAGGAGTAGGCAATTCAGCCCCTCGAGCCTGCCCTGCCATTCAATACGATCATGGCTGATCTCATTTCGACCTCAACTCCAATTTCCTGCCCTCTCCCCATAACCTTCCGACATGTTACTAATTAAAAATCTGTCCATCTCCTCCTTAAATTTATTCAGCGTCCCGGTATCCACTGCACTCTGAGGTAGTGAATTCCACAGATTCTCGACCCTTTGAGAAAAGCAATTCCTCCTCATCTCTGATTTAAATCTACCATCCCTTAGCCTAAAACTATGGCCTCTCATCCTAGAAATCCCCAGAAGGAGAAACATCCACTCCATGTGTACTTTGTCTATCTCCTTTAGTATCTTCTATACCTCAATTAGATCTCCTCTCATCCTTCTAAACTCTAGCAAGTATAGGCCTAAACTGTTCAATCTGTCCTCATAAGACAAGCCCTGCATCTCTGGAATCAATCTAGTGAACCTCCTCTGAAGTGCCTCCAATGCAACTACATCCTTCCTCAAGTAAGGGGACCAAAACTGTGCACAGTACTCCAGCTGCGGTCTCACCAATGCCTTGTACAGTTGCAGCAACACTTCCCTATTTTTATACTCTATTCCTTTAGCAATAAATGCCAAAATTCCATTTGTCTTCCTTATTACCTGCTGTACCTGCATACTAGCTTTCAGCGATTCATGCACAAGGACACCCAGATCCCTCTGCACTGAAGCATTCTGAAGTTTCTCTTCATTTAAATAATAAGTTGCTTTTTTATTCTTCCGACCAAAATGGATAACCTCACACACATCCACGTTAAACTCCACCTGCCAAATTTTGGTCCATTCACCTAACCTGTCCATATCCATTTGTAAATTTCCTATTTCTTCATTGCAACTTACTTTCCCATCTATTTTAGCTATTGTACCTTCTATTCCTGAATCCAAGTCATTAATATAGATTGTAAATATTTGGGGCCCAAGGACCGAACCCTGTGGCACCCCACTAGTTACAGCTTGCCATCCAGACAAAGACCCATTTATCCCGATTCTCTGCTTTCTGTAGGTTAGCCAATCCTCTATCAAAGCTAATATATTACCCCTAACTCCGTGTGATCTTATCTTGTGTATTAATCTTTTGAGCAGCACTTTATCAAAGGTTGTCCTTTTTTCTCCAATGTGATTGGTTCGAGGAATATGATGTAGCTTGCTCTGTAACACATGTCCCAAATTCCTTGTTGAGGATGCTGCACTGAAATGGTTCTAAAGTTACCGTCAGTTGCCACAGCGAAGTCCATAAGAATTCTGTGGGTAGCTTTACGTTTAATGAACCGTGAGTATTGTTTACTCAGATAAAAGCAAAATACTGCGGATGCTGCAAATCTGAAACAAAGACAGAAAAGGCTGGAAAAACTCAGCAGGTCTGACAGCATCTGGGGAGAGAAAGACAGAGTTAACGTTTCAAATCTGTATTACTCTTCTTCAAAGCTCTGATGCTGTTAGACCTGCTGAGTTTTTCGAGATTTTTCTGTCTTTGTTGCATGAGTATTGTTTGTTCACCGTTGACTGCAAAGTCCGAGCCGTTAATAGGGCTAATTGTTCAGGACTTTAATGGAGAAAACGGTAGACCCTTGTTAAGATTTCCTTGTTGTGCCTTATAGCACTGCGATCCTTGATTGTTAACTACCATCAAATAACGAGCTTCTCATTTTACAGTTTGGTATCTCAAAGGTTAAGTGTTTAATCATGATTTGCAGCCTCTGCAAACTGAGTGCTATATAAAAGCAAAATACTGCAGATGCTGGAAATCTGAAACAAAAACAAAAATAGCTGGAAAAACGCAGCAGGTCTGACAGCATCTGTGGAGAAAAAGAAAGAGTTAATGTTTCGAGTCCGTATATCAGAAGAGTGCTATATAAACTCAGTTGGCAATAGTGGATCAGTTTTTATGGTTCTTGTTCAAATGCCTTGATATTGCTCTAGTTAGTAAAGTGTTTCATCAGAGGAAGCAATTAACTAATAACCAACCTGCCTCTCGATCTTGAATTGTGCCTTCTGCTGGCTTGGCAAACTCTGACATTATTTTGAATGGCAAACTCTTCTTTGTCTTGAAAAATAGGCAGTCAAAAATTCATGAATGATTTTAAAGTAGTTTATTAAGAAGTGACAGTTTAGATACGATGCATAAGTTAAATTGACAGGAAAAACATGCAACTCACAACAGGGTCAGAGCAGTTTACTCATCCCAGAGGGCGAATGATCAGATGCTACATCAGAGTGTGTTGATCCCTGTAGCTTGTGGTGGCAGCCTTCTGCTCTGCAGCTGAAGGGTTAGGAAACTCTTCCCAGGGTCTTCCTCCATCTTCCCCAGTTGCCTTCCATCTGAAGGAGGCAGCAGTCTGACAGCCACTGCCCTCTTTCTCTCCCAGCACTCGGGAATATACTTGAGCATTGTTGATTGCCCGATAGCAATCTACATGTTTAAATAGCTCTGGCCAATGATTGCGGGACAGATACCCAAGGTGTCACCACCCCTTGTCCATCACTTCAGCTCATGGTCACCTTTTAGTTTACCTCATGCTAGGTAGACACGAATATAGTTAAGGGGCGACAAAACATCATGCTATCGAGTTAGGAATGTCAACATGGAAACCTGACCCAGGAGAGCTCAACATTTCTCGGGACTGTTTGTGTTGTTGCAGCCAGAGAAGAGAAACAACTTTTCTTCCGGTTGGCCTCATGCTCTGTCCACGAACTCCAGAAGAATTCTGTACTGCCCTGAAAAGTACCAGTTTTTACACTGTTCAAATCAAAGTTACAGTCAAAATGTACTAAAGCAGTCAGGTGCTGTTGCAATCCGTTGACTTAAGCAAACATCACCATCAGTAAGTAATATGGATCAATGGTTTGATGGTTTTGTTTGACCATATTACACATTTCAAACTACAGTCCCATTCAGCACCTCAAGCCATTTAATTAGATTCTGGCTGATCTGTAATTCAATGTTGTTTACTTGCCCTTGATCCCCTGTCATCCTTATCAGATAAAAAATCTCTTGATCTCAGTCTCGAAAGTTTCAGTTGACCCCAGATCATATTGGATTGGCAATGCACTTTGACTCCATTTTTTTGTTTTTATTTTTTGTGACAACGCCAACACAACAAAATTTTTTGGCTGAGCAGTACAATTAGTCATGACATTCTAGCGATAGGTTAACCTTTACTTTAAACCTACAGTAATGAAAAAGGGCAGGTCCCGGATCAATGATCATGCAGTTGTTCAATGTTTTTACCAGGAATCCAAGACTGAAGGCTTAGATTGCTGACTGCCGAACGGTTAGTAGCAAGCGGAGTTCTTTCTTACATTGGATTTTCATTTGTCAATACGTAACCCACAACAGCTTAGCATTGGATTGGACGTGAAAATCCAGCTGCCTTGAGGATATCTTTAATGTTCACATCCCATCGAGTAACATTTAGAATCAAAAAACCAGTTGCCTGGATAATTTAAAATTAGCAGAGAGATTTGCACTGCCAAACGGAGTTGTGATCAAATATAGAGTGGCAAATTAAACTTATAGTAGGGAACTTCTAGAAGTAAGTGACATTGAAGGCCATGATTTAACTGAAAGACAAACTCAAGGTGCTGAATGGCTTACTTATATAGCAACTAGAGATAGCTGGGCCAATGAAAGCCACATCCCGTGAGTGAATTAAAAAAAAATTCTTATGGTTTACTTGCTTTCAGTCTGTGCCTCTTCAATGGATGATGACGAAGGTGCTGACAGTTTCTGCTGCAACAAACAACATTTGGAACAGCCTTGAGCAGGAACGTCATTTGAGAAAAACTATTCGCACTGTCAAAAGTCATTCGTACCACAGAAATCGACTGCTCTTTTGATGCACTGTGGGAGCTGGAAATCTGAAATAAAAGCAAAAAATGCTGGAAATACTCAGCAGGTCAGGCGGCATCTCTGTGGAGAGAGAAACAGAGTTAACGTTTCAGGCTGATGACCCTTCATCTGAACCCTTCATCTTTTGAATTCGCTGGTCTACCTCAGTTTTCTATTTTCCAAGCTGGTTACTCTGGCATTAATAAGTCGATCGGAATCCAGTATTTTCTATTAGTGCAAGGTGTTTGCTACCTACTAAACATATAGCTTTTGAATATCTGGAAGTTTTAGATTAAAAGATCCTAAAGCATTTAGAGCCAATAGAACAAAAAGATGTGTAAAATATAAGTGCAAAGACCAAATTTACTACAGATTTGAGAAATCCTGCCCAGCCTGGTGAGGGTCATATCCACTTCCAGCTCCTGACAAGGCAAGGCAAGCCAGCGTGGGCAGTGCCAGGGGTCAGGACTTCCTTAACTGGGAGTTCCTGCTCTTTAGCTTACACACAGAAAAGGAACCTGGGATACCGAGTCAGATCACAAGCATCAGAATCCAGAGTGTGCAAGTTGGTCCCATCAGAGAGGGAGGGAGATAAGGTCCAGAAAATAACTGAACCCCTCAAAGATGGCAACATTTTCATCTGAACCACCTTACACACCTTCTGTTGAAGGGTCATCCGGGCTCGAAACGTTAACTGTATACCTCTCCGCAGATGCTGTCAGACCTGCTGAGTTTTTCCAGTTTTTATTTTTGCTTTGGATTTCCAGCATCCACAGTTTTTTGCTTTCACCTTACACAAGAGTTGGAGAGTGGGATCTTTGAAAGAGTTGGATCTGACCTGCCTCCCAGAGAGTTGATAAACGCTGGAAGTTCTGACAACATGGAGCCAGTTAGTACCTGTAGCTGTGTGGGTGATTGTGTGCCCCATGCAAGTCATATGCTTTGCTGACTATACAGACAGGGCAGGTGTTGTTGGGGACAAGTGGCCATGATTTTAGTATATCCCCAGGACTGTACCCCGAGGATATCCCACCTGAGCCCCAAACAAACTTTGGGTTCCCAAAGAGTATCTTATGGGAGGTAAGTACAATGTGTTCAATTCAATTAAGATTCATCAGGAAATTCATCTCTTAGATAATTATATTGATGTCAAGAGTAGCTCAAAATTGGAAACTCCATCAGCACTTTCACTGGGAAAAATTAGACATGTATCTGTAGCTGCCAACTGTTCATTAGGAACCTTTATTTAGTGCCAGATGGCATGGTTTTCAGAGAGATAATGTTCCAGTTTTCCGTAGAATTGATCAGAGCTGCTAATTGATTAGGATCATTCTTGAGAGAACTGTCCACATTCTCGTGTAACAGCAGTCCTGGACCAACTGCCACTTGTTTTGGTATATCTTGTAATACATGTTAAAAAGAAGCGTCAAGTGAGTAATCAGCCAGTGGAAGCATCATATGTTGGTGAGGCAGGAAAAGAATGCACAATGCTCAGTGGCAGCTCTGTGATGAGCGTATCCAATGTGCTTTCCCATGGCAGACATTTTCAGGCAAATGCAAACTGGATCGTCAGCTTTGATTGCAAGTTTGTTGAAAGCAAAAACAAACCCTACATGGCTTCTCAATATGGGCTGACGTTCAGAGAATTCTTTCATGCTGATCAATTAAACGAATGGGTGCAGTACGGCTGGTGACTGTTCCCGGTGCATACTGGCAAAGTACAGCTTGCTGGAGTGGAAAGATCAGTGTTCATCCCAGAACTTTACAGGTGTGGATCCACTTCATTTCCCCAGTACAGATCCCTGTAGGACATCACTCATCACATCCTGTCAGTGTGCGTATCTGCCCATTAAGCATTCTTTCTGTCTCCTGGCCAATTTCCATAACCAGTCCAATAATTGGCCTTCAGTTCCATGAGCATCAACTCTAGTGAACTGTTTCTTCTGATATCGATACTTTCTAGACAGACAGTGGCATTGTGGTAATGTCACTGGACTAGTAATCTAGAGGTCCAGTCCAATGCTCAAATCCCACCAAGGCAGCTGTTGGAATTTAAATTCAAATTAATAAATCTGGAATTGAAAGCTAGTCTCAGCAATGGTGACCATGGCAACTATAATCTATTGTTGTAAAAACCCATCTGGTTCACTAGTGTCCTTTAGAGAATGAAATCTGCTGTCCTTACCTGGTCCGGACTACACGTGACTCCAGACCCACAGCAATGTTGTTGACCTTTAACTGCCTTCTGAAATGGCCAAGCAAGCTACTCAGTTCAAGGGCGATTAGGGATGGGCAACAAATGCTGGCCTTGTCAGTGACACCCACATCCCATGAAAGCAAAAAAAAAGCCTCCACCACACAGCAACATAGTGATGACACCCAGATGTGAGAAATGCACAGTGTTGTTTATTTTTGGTAATCCTGTATGTTTTAATGGAAAGTGCATCCAGAACAATAACTTTGATATGGAGATAAAGAATTAAGTACAGTGCTGGACGGAGAAAACCCAAACCTGAAAGATTATACCACAGGCCTCTATTTGGCGAATTGTTGAATATGACAGCAGTACCCTGTGAATATCTAGCCTCATGTTAGTCATTTAAACAGCACTTCATTATTGTTCCCAAGAAGCCTCTGATCTGTAGCTTATACATTTGGGTACAAAATACCCTTTTAGTTACAAGCACACAATTAATAACCCAAGTGTGTTTAGGCCTGGTTTTCTCCAATGGAAAGGAAGCAATGTTGGGATTTCGCATTCAACCCAGAGTTACAAAACTCTTATGACTAGTTGCCTTTATATGACTTAAGCTTCTGATTAGGACCATTCACCAATTGTTAGATGGTTTGGGGAGCTGTTAGTTAGCCTTTATAAATTTTCCCTTTAATGGGATTGCCTGGTTATTGATGACAGCTGTACGTACAGCACTCGAGATCAGATCATTAGTCTGACACCTAACATGTTGCTTTAACTCTCATCTGGGGGCAGCAAAACTTAACAGATTGATTTTAAAAACTGCAAACATTGCTTTAGGTCTGGAATTTTCTGTGTATTTGTGCATGGAGGAATAGACATTTGAGGTGCAAAGCAAGCCTTCAAATTCAAAGAATTTTAGGAGAAATGCAATACATCTAAGTCTTCCTGATCTCTTATAATAATATCTATAATAATTCTATCTATAATAATATCTATTGATTCTTCCCACTAAATGCCTCTCCATCCATAATAACAATCCTCTCTTAAATGGCGGAAAGCTAGGAGCGATGAAGGTCTAAAGACACTTGGGGATCAAGGCATATCAGGGACATGCAGGCACTAGAAAATAATCAAAAAGACTAATGGAATACTGAGCTTAGAAACAGTTCAGGGAAAGCTCACTCGACTCAATCCTGGCGATGAGGGGCTTATTTTATGAAGAAAGGTGAACAGGTTATACCCATTAGAATTTAGAAGAATGAAAGACAATCTTATTGAAACAGATAAGATCCTAAGGGCACTTGACAGGGTGGATACCAGGAGGATGTTATGCCTTGTGGGAGAGACTAGAACTAGGGGACACAACTTAAAAACAAAAGGTCTCCCTTTGAAGACAGAAATGAGGAGAAATTTTTCTCCGAGAGGGTCATTAATCTGTGGAATTCTCTTCCCCAGAAAACAGAGTCTGCGTCATTAAATTTTATTCAAGGCCGAGTTGGATAGAGTTTTGATAGACAAGGGAGTGGAGAGTCATGAGGGGAGCAGGCAGGAAAGTGAAGTTGAGACCACAATCTGATCAACCATGATCTTATCGAATGGCAGAGCACGCTTGAGGGGCCGAATGGCCTACTCTTGCTCCTAAGTCCTATATTCCTATGTTCCTTTACATCTAGATATCAGGGGCTAGAAGTCATACTTCAGCTGTACAAACTCCTGGTTAGACCACACCTGGAGTACTGTACTTCACACCATATAGGAAGAAACAGGCCTTGGAGGAAATGCAGTGTAGATTGACTAGATTGTTACCTGAGCACCAAAGATTAAGTTATGAGGAGAGATTTCACAAAATATGATTGTATTTCCTGAAATTTAGAAGATTAAATATTGACTTGATCAAAATGTTCAAGATATTAAGGGGAACTGATGGAATGGGGGAAAGAAACTATTTCCACTGGTTGGGGAGTCTTGACCATGGGATACAGTTTAAAAATTAGAGCCAACCATTTCAGGAATGAGGTTAAGAAACATTACTGTAAACAACGTGGTAATAATTTGGAACTCTGTTCTGCAAACAGCTGCTGATGTTGTTAATTTAACTCTAAGACTGAGAGTTTAGTTAACCAAAGGAGTTAATGTATATGGGGCACAGACAGGTATATAGAGCTAAGTTGCATGTCAGCCATGATTTCATTGAATGACTTGAGGGGCAATAGTGGCTGCCCCTCTATTTCCACATGCCTCATATAAGAGTTCCCTACAGTTGCAATTGCTCAGAGGGGGCATTTTAAATCACAATCCAAATTTTAGGCACAGCAGAAAACAGTCATTTTTTAGTATAAATAATAAAAAAAAAAGCGCTGAAAGAACTCAGCAGATCTGGCAGCATCTGTGGAGAGCGAAACAGAGTTAACGTTTTGAGTCCAATGTGAGTCTCCTTCAGAACTGTGAACTCCTTAGAGTCTGTTTCTCCATCAGCAGATGCTGCCAGACCGCTGAGTTTTTCCAGCACTTTGTTTTTATTTCAGATCTCCAGCATCTGCAGGATTTTGCTTTTATGTCATTTTTTAAAAATTCATTTATGGAATGAGGGCATCGCTGACTAGACCAGCATTTATTGCCCATCCCTAAATGCCCTTGAGGAGGCGGTGGTGAACTGCCTTCTTGAACCGCTGAAGTCCATATTACAATTCTTTGAGTGTTTTCATGAAATACTTTTTTTAAAAAAAACTGAGACCTGTTCTTAATTTCTCTTCCCTTGAATGCATTTTAGGGGCATCAGTATAAGTCATAGTTAAAAGTTGGAAAGCCTCCCTGATCGCAGTTTCTTAAACATGTTGTGCCTAATGACTCATAGTTAGGTAATTTGAAACATTAATTCTGGAACTGAAAGCAAGGATAAATGGTATGAGTTCAGTGCTTTCCTTAAGCTTCAGTTGTTTACAGTGGTTCGCAGCCATTTTTGCATCTGAGTTTATGCTAATGAAATCGGCAGGAAATTTGAGTGCAGTTGACATTGAAAGAATGGACACAGGAATGGGTGGAATTTTGGTTGCAGGAAATTCTGTGTGGTCACGTCATCGTGGAACCTTTAAGTTGAAGACAGCGCTGTGTTGTGATGCATTAAGGAGGAACGCGTTGTCGTGGAAGTGCTGCTGGACGAGTAACCCGGAGGCTCAGGCGAATGCTCTGGGGACGTGGCAGCAGGTTTAACTTATATTCCAGATTTATTCTTTGAATTCAAAACTAGTTTCAGTAATGGTGACCACGGCAACAATCGTTGATTGCTGTAAAAACCCACCTGGTTCACTAATATCCTTTAGGGAAGGAAATCTGCTGTCCTTACCCGGTCTGGCCTACATGTGACTCGGGACCCACAAGAATGAAGGAAAAAAACGTGCTCAACGGTTCAACAGGATTGATTTTTCTAGCAGCTGTTTTGCACATTTTCATTTGAAGTTGTGGATTGTCCCAGGCTGGTCAGGAACACTCAAAATCATCATTGCGTGACTGAATTGGGAATGGTTGGGGTTTCTGAATATCATTTCTCCTCTTGCCACCAAAATCAATGTGGCTGGTAACTTGTGGAAACAGCATATTTTGGCATGAATGCTATAATGCCATAAACTGGACTGTTGTGCACACGAGTCCTCCGATGACCTAAATTTGGCAGCGGACTCATTAGATTTTTTTAAATGCATCCTTTCATGGGATATGGGTGTCACTGACAAGGCCAGCATTTGTTGCCCATCCCTAATTGCCCTTGAACTGAGTGGCTTGCTAGGCCATTTCAGAGGGCAGTTAACGACATTTCTGGAGCCACGTGTAGGCCAGACCAGGTAAGAACGGCAGATTTCCTTCTCTAAAGGACATTAGTGAAGCAGATGGGTTTTTACGCTAATTGACAGCAGTTCCACGGCCACTATTACTGAGACTAGCTTTTAATTCCATATTTATTAATTGGTTTTAAATCTCACCAGCTACTGTGGTGGGATTTGAACCCCAGAGCATTAGACTAGGCCTCTGGATTATTAATCCAGTGATATGACCACTGTGCCACCATTTCCTCCTAATGTGTCACATCCAATGGTCAGTAGGTGATCAAGGACTAGTCGTTTTTTTTGGTGCTAGACTCCTTGTTGGTGTAAATCACTTCACCGTCTTCTGTGGGCTCTCTCGTGACTGGAGTCTGTTGTGAGATCGGCATGGACATCCACAGATCTGGCAGTTTATCTTGTCATCTTTGTTGCTTGGGGGAAATTTCTGTGGGTGTGCCACCTTTGCCCTTCCTCTGGGCACATCAGATGTTCCGAGTTTAGCATGGATGGTCCTTGAAACACGCTGAACCAAATTTCAGTGCCTGCCTTCATGCGGGCCAATCGGCTGCAGTGTTTTCCCGGCAGAATGGTCCACAATACAGAAGTTTGTAAGACTCTTGTTTGTTTTTTTGGAAGCGTGTCCTTGCATCATGGCACATCTGTAAATTATAAGAGTCCAATCAGACAGAGTGGCCAGAAAGAGGGAAGGAAGGGTGGAAAGGCTAACAAGTCAAACATACAGATCTTTTGCACACAATTCTGCCCAGAATATCCTTGCCAATGAATGTTAAGAGCATCTCGGACAGTCACAGTCCCATTTAATGTAAGTACTTCACACAAAACACTTGTGTACCTGAAAGGCACTGGACTATGACCTACTCTGCACTGCAATTCAAAACGTTAGCAGGAGCGTCAAGCCCCTCGTGAGACTTTGGCCCTTTCCCCCAGCCATCTGATATGTTAAGCTTGAACAGCACCTCTAACAGTGTACTCTGTTCTTCCTACGTGATTAAACTGGAAACTATTCAGTCCCATACAGTCCCAAGTTCCACATCAGCAGTCGTGACGGATGTGGGATGCCATTAGGTCGAGCAATGGGCAGGCTGAGATGAAAGGCTGCTCCACATTCAACTTCTGGGAGCACTCACTGTGAGATACTGCTGAAACAGAGCTGGCTGCTGAAACTGTTCACGCTGATATGATTTCCCAGTACTGAATTAATAGAAAGGGTATGTTACATGCTGGGTGCAGCAGAGCATTCATTCATGTCTGCGGCTGACTCGCTTATATTTATCTCGGTGTCAATCTCTAGGCATCTGTGCAATGAGTTAAGGGGCCACCTCAGTAAAGGAGCTAGTATTAGAATGGAGGGCAAGTTTCATTCGCTTGAAATGGCTCCTATTTCACCTTCACTATTCCGCTGGATTTGAATTGAGGGGGGACCTAATTTGGTGAATAGCCTGGTATTTGAGTGGAGGCTAAATGTCATTAGGTGAATTGGCTGATTTGTTTTTTATCGCAAGGAACCCAGCAGGGTCTCCGTGTGCCCAGCCTTGCTGATCTCAATGACAGGGCCTCGTTTAACGAAAACGCTGCTGTCTTCCGCCAGATCGACAGGCAGGAGCGCACACAATTGCCCTTCTCGAGGGCAATTAAGGGTGGGCAATAAATGCTGCGGCCAGCGACGCCCACACCCTAGAACCCATGGGGATGGTTGGTGGGCCTTGGGCCCATAACCTTGAGGAAGGCGGGGGGGGGGTCTGTCAGAATTAGCGGGGGATCTTGCCTTGGCCAGGAATGAGGAGGACTTAATGCAATCAGATAGTGAGGTTACCCCAGTGTGAGGGAGGCCCAAGGCTTCCACATAAGGCCTGAAAAAGCAATCCTTACCCAGAAGAAAATCTGGAAAATACATTCTAAACCGATCTCCTGGCCCAGGATCCAGCTCTCAGCAGGTTTTGCCTGCCTGGGAGTCAACACTGAGCCCACCAGCATGGCTCAGGCCTTTGGTTGATGATGCAGATTGGGCCCTGTTGACCTTGCCAAACATTTAAAAAAGGACCTTGCTCCCTTCCTGGGTTACTTTGGGACCAGGGAAGGAAGCTGAGTTGAGCAGTTTAGTAGGAATGAGGGCAAAATGAGATCAGGGTGGGCATGAAGGGAAATAGGAAAGAAACTAAACAGAAGTTTAAGACCAGGGCATGAAGAAGCTTTAGGAGGGGGTTTAGCTTGTGGGGCAGAAGATGGGAGGGAATCCCTTCAGTGATTTCCAGGCAAGCTGAGAGATCATCTGGCCAAACAAAATAATTTATTTCTCCAGAGTCCAAGATGGTTTCGAGCACTTGGGCTTGCCACCAGCAGTGAGGCCTTGAGCTGAGCACCACGCTCCTCCCAAGGAGTGAGTTGGTGTCTCAGATCCACCTGGAGCCGTCACAGTGAAGGAGAAATATCAGGATCCCCAGCAGGCAGAGAGAAATTAGGATGGAGAGGTTTCAGTCAGAAGGAAAATGAAGCCAGAAAGTCGAGGGTACAATTTCCACGGCTTCAAACAAACAAAATTATGCTGGAAGCTGAAATTGTCCTTTTAATTATTATATCCTGCCGGAGCCTGAAATTTCCCTTTAGTTATTATAGCCTACTGAGATAACCTCTGTTAATAATTCCTTCAGCAAGCACAAACGCTCCATCAGTCAGCACAATTGATGGAACAATTAAGAACAGCAGCAGGAGCCATGGGCAAATCAGCCTCCCTCTGCTCTCAGGTTATAGGGGTGGCACTGATAACTTGCTTGCATTGCTCCAGTAGGCTGCAGTGAACGACAGATTCAGTGTTCACACACACACACACACACACACACACACACACACACACACACACACACACACACACACACACACACACACACACACACACACACACACACACACACACACACACACACACACACACACACACACACACACACACACACCCGCCCCCTCGATGGTTCCTTTCGAGGCTGCTCACACAGCAATGGGGTACAAAAGCAGTCACCCCAATGTTAAAGCAGATGGCACTTGAGTACAGTAATTGGCTAGCTGTTCAATCAGCCTGGTTATCAAACAACCACAACCCTTGCTAGTGCTAACCACAAGATTGAGTTTTTATATTTGGTATGCAAATGTTGAACTTGGCAATAAAAATTGTGATTCCCTTTCAGTAGTTGTCAGTCTCATTTGACCTTTAGTGTAAACCCATAGATTTCCACCTCATTTACATAAAATACAAAAATTCTTGTTGATTGCTTAGAAACAGAGACACTTTCCCACTCACCATTCCCTTGTGTACTATTTCGTCACAGATTTTTTTTTCCCCAGACTCTCTTTGTAGGTAAAGCAGGTAGGCAGATCTAGTGGTAATATGCCAAGAGCCTCCTAAAACAGCACCGCCTTCAAAAAATCAGATGTTTGAGCAGGTTCAACTCCCTCTGCAACTCGCAGCAAAGACTTGTTTGTCCTGCTCGGCTTTTTGCCAGTGTAATTAACCGGCAGACCTTCCTGCTGTGACTCTCAGGCATCGCCATCCTCCACTCTGTACCCTAGGAATCAGCATTTCCCCCGGGGAAATCTCTGTTCCTGCAGCACTGCCCTGGGAATTCCTGGGACATTGCTCGTGTACTGAGATGGGAGGAGGGGGCGTTCCTGGATTCCTGGACTTTTCGCCTCAGGTCAACAGGCACCTGAGCAACATTTGGTGCCGTGTCCTGTTCCTGGATTTCCAGAGGGATGATGGGGTCCCTGGGCAAGCTGGGAGATCATCCAGCCAAACAAGATAATTTATTCCCCCAGAATCCAAGATGATTTCAAGCATTTAGGCTCATCAGCAGCAGCCTGAGAGGCCTCCAGCTGTGGACTGCTCTTTTCTCCTCCCATGGGGTGAGTTGCTGTATCGGGTCCAACTGGGGCTGTCCCAGTGAAGGAGAAATGTCAGGATCCCAGCAGGTGGCCATTTCAGAGATCTCTCCTCTGGGGTTTTTATTCAATTACAAGTGAGACATAATTAATAGATATACATCAACAGATGTTCTAACAGTGCCTTAATACCATCCTGTCACTGTGCTGTCTTTGTACCAGCCTAGTGAGCTATGTTGCCTTGCAGGCCAGTTTACCTCTTGGGAATGTCCTTTTATTGAAGCATAGACTCTTAGAATTTTACAGCGCAGGAAGCCATTCAGTTATTGTACCTGCGCCAATTGAGAAAGGTTAATTCATTTAGAAAGAAGAAAAAACAGAGAAATGAAGGCTGACTTGTATCTATGAAGCACCACTCACAATTGCAGGGTGCTTCAACAAGCATTACAGCCAATTAATCACTTCTTGAAGTGTAGTCTCTGTTGTGATATCCACATTAATCCTATAACCCTGCTCCTTTCCAAAACCCTTTTTTTTCTTTTTCAATTATTTATTCATTTCCCTTCTTGTTTCCCAAGAGGAATTCTTCAACTTAAATCCAAACTAGTCGAAACTGTATGGCCGCGATATGGCAGCAGAGTGGTTATATGAACTGTCAGGCTTGTAAACCTGGACTGAAAATCCAGAGAATGTAAGTTGGAATTGTACCATGGCAGTCTGAGAATTTGAATTCAGGTTTTTTTTAAAAATGGGATGAAAGAGTTAGTGACTGTTTCACTAACGTCCTTTAGGGCAGGACGGTTGGCTCAGATGGTGAAAGCATGGTGCCAATGTCATGGGTTCAATCCCCATGCTGGCCAGTGAGCCTCACTGGCCTGGAAGCTTGCTCATTGGTAGCTACAGTTCAGCTGGAGCTTGCTAGAATAAGGGGACACATTTTAAAAATAAGGGGTCACCCATTTATAAGACGGAGATGACAGATTTTTTTTCCCTCAGGATCATGAATCTTTAGAACTCTCTTCTCCAGAGAGCAATGGAGGCAGGTCAATGAATACTATTAAATCAGAGGTAGATAGATTCTTGACTAACAAGGAGGCCAGAGGTTATCGAGGGTAGGCGTGGAAAGTGGAGTTGAGGGCTCAATCAGATCAGCCATGATCTTATTGAACGGCAGAGCAGGCTCGAGGGGCCAAATGGCCTACTGCTCCTAATTCATATGTAAACCTTCTGGCCTGGCTTATATGTGGCTTCACTGGCCTGATTCGGCACTGCCCTCGGAAGTGACCTATAGCAGATCTTTCAGTTGTGTCACCACCTTCTTGGGGCAACCAGGGATGCACAGTAATTGTTAGTCACATCTCGAGAATGAATGTTTTTTTAAAAAAATGTAGCTAACCAGCCATTGGAAATGAGGTCTGCAGTTTCCTCCTTCTTTAAATGATATAAAAAATGCAGACTGAGCCACAGCCTTCTATCAAAAGGAGCAGCTGTTTAGAAAGAGGTTGAAAGGAGAGTACAGAAGTTTGGGCCGCCCCACGGAGCCTGTCTCAGGAGGATCATACCCATAGCTGCATTGAGTGGCCATTTTGAACAGTAAGTCACCAGCGCCGTTAACTATGGTCGGCTCATGCACCTTGGCTCTTTGCAGTTTGCAGAATGGTGAAATAAAATATGACCTTTCTTTAAAAAATAGGCTTGATGCACTGAAAACTAGCTGCAGAAATAATTGATAATGAATTGTATTGAATTGCCCGGTACATTTGTACCATTTTTCTTTGTTATCTGGAGTGCTGAAATGCAATTTGTCTCCAGCAGAAGCCAGGACTATAGACAGGAAGCTCTGATTTTACCTCATTCACTGATCCCTTCATTCAGTTTTGAAATTGGGCTGATGAACCTACAAGTAGGTGTGAGGAGATCCTGGTAGACAGAAGTGAAGAGAAGATCTGGTTTCCAAAACCATATATGAATATGTGTCATGTAGGTTTCTAAGACCTTTTTCAACCTATACCAAGTGTGTTTCCAAGACCATATCAACATTCTTTATAAGAGTTGATGAATAACTGCTGGAGACCAAAGCGGAGAAATGGATAACTCATTCATACGACATTCCTTTATTGAAAATAATGTCTTTCGTTGCCAGCTAGAATTTCCTGACATTAAGTGAGACTATGGTAGTTATATACGTTGTGACAATATGTCAACCATCTGAAGTGAGCTTTGCAACTCCTGTTATTAACAAGAATGAACACCAATCCTGCCTTCCAATATGGTGCAAAGCTGCTTGAAATAGAGTTTCAAGCAGAATAAAATGGATTCGGCTTTGACAAAAAGCATATTTGAGAAGGATCATGTTTTGCTTGGCTATTTCCCAGAAGGAGAAAACAGTTCGGACCAGTACTCTTATTTCCCAGTTTTTACGGGTGTTCCATTTTAAAGTATACATGACCAACCCAGACCAGTATTCTTATTTCCCAGTTTCTACTGTTTCTTCCTCCTGGGTTTGAAGAGAAGGAGTTACTCCCTTTAAATAGTTTAATGACGCCACGAAAAGTAGCTCTTTTCTTTGCTAACATCAAGAGTAGAGGCCAAGAACTGCCTAATGGATACTGTGGATAAGTATTTCAAGCAATGGGGCCAAAAGACGATCTTCTGTGTGTTTCGATGTTGTTACCGAGCTTTAGTGAGGCTTTACTGTCACCATGTCTTCTTGGCCTACCTTGATGAGGCTTTGCTTCCCTTTGACAGAATTGAATATTCGGTATATTGAACTTCAAACAATTTATTAAGAACTATTTACAAAGACATCAGGGTAAGCACACGGTATTCAGGACACAGACTGTTCTGCGCCTAGCTCTCTTGGAGTTTCGGCCTCCTGGCTACTGATGTCACCATTACATCGTTAATACCATCATGGTCACATGAACATATTAACTCATTACTCTCCACTGTGCTGCACCATTCTACAATTCCTTATCCTATGAAAATGTGTAAAATATGTAGGTTAAATTGTCATTGACTATAGTTATGGACTGAAGTGTTGCATGCAATGTTCCCCCTGTTCCCCCTCCCTCCACCCTGGTTCACTGGCCTATCTTACCAGAACCAACTATAGAAAGATGAAGGAGAGGCCAAAAACTACCCTAGAAAGGCTATGGATAAGTATTTGATATGAAAGGAAGCTCAGGACCATAGGAAAGAGAGCAGGGCAGTGGAATTCATTTGGATTACACTAACACAGAGACATGGATCTGTTATGATATGGCAGGTGGTATTTGCCAGGCTGACCAAATCCACAAAGGGAAACTTGGTCACGCTATCACAACAGTTTTGCAATTTGTATTTATTACGAGAAGATTTGTGCACTGAATTCAGAAGTAATGAGTCCACTAATCCATTTAGAGATTTCAGAAATTAAATTAAAACATTTATTAACAAAAGAAAATAATAAAGCACATACACAAGATTACAATTACACGGTTGTTTAATATTATAGCAATTACCAAAATTCCTGCTTAACTGGACTCCCAATGACGCACCCCCTTTAAGGCAACAATCCAAAATAGATTTTAAATTTTTAGAGACAATCCAGCAAGGTTACCACAAGCACCCACTCAACAGTGGAATTCCAAAGGCTTTGAACACAACTTTGATTACTGGAACAACAAACTTCTGCAGGGTGGCTAGAGGCTTTTCCCCAAGTCTGTTTCACACAGTCACCTTTCAGAACCCACATGGCCATACACACGTAGCCTTCCAATCCTTCTTTAAATATATTTCCCCCTTTTTAACCTGTAAATCCCACTGTTCCCCCATGTCTTTGGAATTTACTTGCCCCATAATATAGAATTCTTTAATGCAGTCATTGTGGTCAGCATTTTTGAAATAACTTTGCCCTATTTATCTTGCCAGCCATAAAAACCTTATCAAGTCTCTTTCAAAAATCCAACTTTTCTTTCCCCTTAGCTAAAAATTAAAATTTCATTCACACCCTATCCGCTGATTTTACCCTAGCTCACTCATTAACATTTCAAATGTCTTTTTACACCTAACTCTTCTGATAATTTCAACCTTGCAGTCTATCCATCTCTAATTTAATTAACTCAGCCACACACACAACGATCCACATACACACAAACATAATCCCACTTTACAATATCCCACAATAATATTATGAAAAATGTGATAGTTGCATGACAATACCCTCAGCATGAGCTGTAAACTTCTATGGTACTTATGGATATGGGAGATTTGGTTAAATCCTTGCACAGCCTTCCAAGCTCACTTAATTAAAGAACAGGGCGGGTATCAAAACATTGTTCCCTCAGACAGGGATGCAGTATGAAAACTGAAGAGGCATGATAAGCTAATCAAACAGAACTGCAGGAGGATATCCCCACCACACCGACCTCCACAATTCAAGAAGGTTATTCACGGCCACCTTCTCAAGGGCAATTACTCATGGGAAATAAATGCTGGCCTTGCCAGCAACACTCACAGCCCATGAATGAATAAAAGCAAATTAAACTGCGCGCATTTGCATCTTGAAACCAAGTATTAACTATTGAGCTATCCTTGACCATCTATCTGTGTCTAGCTACCTTTAATACTTGCAAATAATTTGTGTATCATGGTGCACATCCATGTGCTTTTGTTAAGTTCATTCATTTTGCATTGTGCACAATCAGTTGTTTGGCTGAATCGTGGATATTGGCACAAGTGATGTAAAGTTTTTAACTGAAGATGTACTCCGATGCAGAAGACTATGAATGCTTTCATATTCATTTTGCCAGTTTGCTTGACCATTGCTCTTGTGTGTGTTTGTAAGGAAGGGCAAGAGAGGGAAACCAGGGAACTACGGACCAGTTAGCATAACATCCATTGTTGGGGAAATTACTAGAATCTAGAGTTAATAGTTAGGTGACTGAACATCTTCCGCTGATCAAAGATAGTCATCAGGGATTTGTAACAGGGGAAGGTCATACCTGCTGAACCTGATTAAAATCTTTGAAAAGACGACTATGTGGTAGACAAGGGAATATCTATGGATGATATTTATATCGTTTTTTTTTTTAATTCTTTCATGGGATGGGAAGACCAGCATTTGTTGCCCATCCCTAATTGCCCTTACTAGGCCATTTCAGAGGGCGGTTAAGAGTCAACCATATTGCTGTGGGTCTGGAGTCAGGTGTAGGCCAGACCAGGTAAGGATAAAAGACATTAGTGAACCAGATGGGCTTCTACAACAATCGATGGTAGTCATCATGGTTACCATCACTGAGACTAGCTTTATAATTCCAGATTTATTCATTGAATTTAAATTCCAGCCGTGGTGATTTGAACCCATGTCATTTGCCTGGGCCTCTGAATTACTAGTCCAGTGACATGACCACTTTGCCACCAACTGGACTAGTTAGGAAATTAGTTGAGTGGGAGGAGGCAGAAAGTATGCTTAAGGGACAGGTACCGACATTGATAGGGGGTGATGAGTGGTGTCCTGTATTAGGACCTCAACTATTCACCATATTTTCTGATGACTTAGATGATATGATAGCCACATATCCAAGTTTGCCGATGGCATAAAGATAGGGGGTGTTGTGAATAAGTGTATATAGAACATAAAATTAGGAAAATATATTAAATGGATTAAGTGAATAGGCAAAACTATGGCAAATAGATTTCAGTATAGATAAGTGTAAGGCCATCCACTCTGTTCTACCTTTTTCAGGTCAAGAGTACTTTCTAAATGGTGCAAAACTAGAAACAGTGAGGTCCAAAGAGATTTAGGGGGCCGTGCGCAATATCACTATAATGTCAAGTGGAGGCCAAGTCACTGAATATATTTAAGAAGCAAATGGATAGATTTCTGGACTCTAAAGGCGTCAAAGGGTATGGGGAGAGCTCAGGAGTACAGTGTTGAGATAGAGGATCAGCCGTGATTATATTGAATGCCAGAGCAGTACCTCGAAGGACCGAATGACCTACTCCTGCTCTTATTTTCTATGTTTCTATGTCATGAACTGGTACAGAAAATAATCATAAAGGCTCATGGATTGCTAACCTTTAAATCCAGAGCCCTAAAACTCAAGGGGATAGTCATGTTTCAGCTACACAAAGCACTGGTTAGGACACACTTGGAGTATCCTGTTCAGTTCCAGGCTCTACATCTTGGAGGGATGTATTGGCCTTGGAGGGAGTGCAGTGTAAATTTCCCTCAACGATACCTGGACTCCAAAGATTGAGGCGGAGCTACACAAACTAGGGTTATAGCTTCTGGAATTTATAAGATTAAGGAGTGATTTGATTGAAAGTTTCAAGCTATTAATAGCAGCTGATGGGACAGATGGAGATAAATTATTTCCGCTAGTTATTGAATCTAGGGACGTAGCTAGGAGTTTCGGGAGTGAAATTAGGAACACTTCTACACACAATGGATGGTAAAAGTTTGGAACTATCTTCCACAAATAGCTATTGTTACTCGATCCATTGTTAACTTTGAACCTGAGATTAATAGATTTTATTTAAGCAAAGGTATTAAGGGATATATAGCAAGGTTGATATATGGAGTTAGATCACAGATCAGCATTGATCTCATTGATGGCAGTACAGGCTGAATGGCCACCTCCTGTTTCTGTGTTGCTTTGTTGTGTTACAGATTATGAGACTGGCAGAGAGAGAATTAAATCAATAAATGTTTAGATTCAAGCTGGATACAAAAGCTGAATTCTACAGGGTGGCTTGCATCTGCTACAGCATCCAGGCGGGCAGAGAGGGCCTCTGGACCTGCCTGGAGCACTATCCTTCAGGTCTGCAACTGGGTAGCTGCCTCCAAGCAGTTCGGCCCCTGTTGCCTGTGGGCACCTGGAGGCTGACTGGAAAATCCTAGCCAGCCTCAATTAATTGGCCTCAAGTGACCCTTAATGAGCCAACTCTAATTGGCCATTCACTGCACTGCAAAAATGGCTGAAGGCATACTGCCCAATAGGACTAGTATTAGCTCCTGCCTGCCTCTTATACCTGCCCCTGGGTTAATGGTCAGTGCGATGCGACAAGGCAACTTGGTCGAGTTTTGCACTATTCCCATGAACAAATTCCCATTTCGAGGACTTGGGCCTGCTGATCACCTGCAGCAGCATCATGGTGCTGGTGGAATCTCTCTTAAACAGGGAGGTGGAAGTGAATGTTCACTGTACTGAAAATCCAATTTAACAGAGAGAAGAAATCTTGGCCCAGGGTGTTAAGAGGGGAAACAGATTTCTTTTCCCCTTCCATTAAAAAGCTGTATTTTCGTTGTGAATAATTATTTCTATAAAACCTAACATTCTTGCCTATCTCCATGGTGATGTATCATTTGATACAGAAATGAGGAGGAGGAGTTTTGCTTGGTACATCTTCAGTGCAGTTTTGATCGTTTATACCCGTTAGTTGCATTCTTTAATCTTCTAACCTTTTTGTTTCAGGGTCAGTCAGAGCAAAAAAAAACATTGGGCAGAATTTTGCCCTTGGCTGGTGGGCGGAGGTGGTCGGGAAGCCGACTGATGCCCGCCCATCGTGAAACGCGGGCGGGAGCGCTGCCTGTGCAGGAGGGACAGCAGTGCGAGCGGTCCCATGGAGCTGCCTCAGCGAGATGAAGAGACATGTTAAAAAATAATAAAGAAAATGAAAATGTAACAAAACATGTCGCCTCACGTGACCCTGTCACATGAGCGGGGACACGTTATTAACGAAAAATTTAAGTTTTTATTTTATTTTTCATTTGCTTTTGGAAACCTCATCCCACCCGTGGATGAGGTTTCCCAAAAAAAAAATGCAAAGGCCGCTTGGCCTTTTCACCGTTAGGTTGGACAGACAGCGAAAAATTTACATTATTTGAATATTTAATGGCCTTAACAGGCCTTTTAACTGTCGGTGGGCGCACTGCCTACTGGACTATCGCACCACTGCGCATTGATGTCAGCACGCTCGGCCAATGTGAACGTACAGCATTTCACGCTCGAGCAGGTCGGACATGCATCCACCCACCCAGCGAAAATTTCTGCCCGTTAAGGCAGGACAGATTTTAACAAAGAAGTAACTAAAGTGCTTGTGTGTATAGAGCAATTAAATAATCAATGCTTAACAAGGAAATGAGATTGATACTGGAAATCACTCTACTGCATTCATTTTGCATTTACAAAGTGGACCTCCCATGACATTGCTCATATAAAGTGGCTTCACGAGGCCAGTAATGTTTCACCTTTGAGATACGTGGAGGGCAACCACCAGCTAGCACTGGTTGGGCTGAATGGCCTGTTTTTGTGTTGTCCATGTCTGTAATCTTTTCTTTATATTGTTCTGCTGCCGAAGAGAGGCTATGGGGCTGGATGTTCATCAGGGTTTGGGAAAACATGGAAGTTTGTTCCGGGTCCCAATCCCGCATGGTGTTGTTTTAAATATTTTTTCATTCGTTCATGGGATGTGGGCGTCACTGGAAAGACCAGTATTTATTGCCCGTCCCTAATTGCCCTCGACCTGAGTGGCTTGCTGGGCCATTTCAGAGGGCAGTTAAGAGTCAGAAACATGTCTGTGTGAGCCTGGAGTCACGTGTAGGCCAGACCAGCTAAGCATGACAGATTTCCTTCCCTAGAGGACATTTGTGAACCAGATGGGTTTTTACTGCAATCGATGGTAGTTTCATGGTCACTGAGACCAGCTTTGAATTTCAGATTTTATTAATTGAAGTTAAATTCCACCAGTTGCATGGTGGGACTTGAACCCCATGTCCTTGGAGTGTTGGCCTGATCTATGGATTATTAGTCCAGTGATGTTACCACTATGCCACACTCTCCCCTCTTTAGACATGCTCATTGCGGTTTTCAAAGATGCAGCCAATTAAAGGCAAGGGAGTTGTCTCCTCATGCTGGAGGGCCAACGGGTGATCCTTCCAGCCCTCGGTTCAGGTGGAAGCTGCTGATCTGAAGATGGGGGGAAGAGAGAGAGGGAGAACGGCAGCTAAGTTTATATTTTGCTGTTTTTAAAAGATAGTCACAGCTGCCTGGCCATGATCCTGGAGCAGCGAGCCCTCCAGAGAGCGGGCAGTGGCTGCCTGTGACCTGGTAACCGCTATGGGTTTGGTGTTTGGGGGGCAGGCAGTCCCCCACATGATCCATTTTCCCCCAGCTGCACCGCACTCTGCCCTGAGCCCACCATATTGGCCTGGAAATGGTCCACGCCGACAAGGGCTGCCTGCCTTGTGGACTCAAAATCTCAGTTGGCCTGGCAACAGAGCCCTTAATAGGCCTCATAATTATCAATAACTGCCCTGCTTGAAAATGACTCTGTTCTGGGATTGCCGTGATGAAACAACACCGGGGCCAATGACACCAAATTGTGCACTCGTCTGCTCCGAATCCGGACGCTGTCCTAATTTAAAAATCCCGGCCTATGTCTCTTTAAAGCCTCAAAGTCAAATTTCTTTTAAGTGAGAGAACCTGCTGGTGAAGTTTAGGCTTCTGGCCGGTGCCTGGCACTATTCCTCCAAAATTCCATCTCGATCAAAACACTTTGGAATACGATGTTTGGAATATTGCAAATTTAAGCTAGACAAATATTTTTCATTCGGAATTAAGCACCTTGGATCACAGCATATCAGGCAACCCAATTTCCTTGTCCCCATAAACCATATTTTTCCATATATTTGACATATAAGTTGACACCCCTCCCCACCACTTACAATTTTCAGGCACAACATGCTGTGCACACTAGAGCAGTCAGCCCCAATTTTCCACCCTACACATGCATGCGTTACTTATCAGTACCTTATAACGAGGCACAAGGATCAAGCAGGCAATATGGCAGTGCAAAGACACAAGGGAGTTTAAGACACGCCCACGTGGCAGACCCCACATGTCGAACGGCAAAGAAGGCAGCCACTCACATGCACACCGCCGGTTCACTTTTATACTCCGTGTATAGGTTGACCCCCCGCCCCCCCAATTTTGGAGTGATTTTTCAAGGCTTCGAAGGTCAACTTATATACCGACATTTACAATATTTATTTTGTTTTGATGAGTTCTTAATTTCGAAGAGTTGAGTGTCATGGCACGTTTCACTAGCGAGAAAATGTCGACAAGCTGGAGTGCAATGACCGTTTCTGTGGAGAATTAAAATTGTGCTGACTTCACTGAGCCTCCTGCAATTTAAACTCCAGCAGATTATCAAGCAACAAATGCCATTTTGCCCAAGAGAATTGTAGTTTCCTCTCTTAAAAAGAAGTTGGTATAATTTTTATTTGCATTTTTAATACAATTTTTCAAACATTTTTTATCTAATTCTTTTCATATTCTTTGCCCATGCTGCTTTCCTCTCTCTAAATCCAACTGACTGAAGGTCTGTGGCTCTTTTGGCAACAGATTAACTGCAACTCAAGCAGAAAAATGATAATGCTCTTGAACCAACCCTAAGTTCTTTGAGGTTCCAGTGCAGCAGCTGATAGTGTGCACTAAAAGCATCCTCAATTAGTGGTGAGTCAAGTCAGCTCTATTTAAGAAAGGGACTGTCTAGAAGCACACTAAAGTGTGCTTGCACAGGAACAGGAGACTGAGCACATCCTGAGTGGGGCACAGCCAGAGTGGGTATTCGGAATTTGGTGCAAAGCAGGAATTTTGTGCATAGGGGATGAGGTGCTCTTTGCACTCTTTCCTTGCTATCCAACTTCTTAAATCTTCAGTGTGTGCTGCAGCAGTAGAGGTTACAAGGGAAAGGAATCACTGGTAAGTAATGGGTAAGGTATTTACCACTTTATTAGTTTAATCGCTTATAGTTTAAGGTCCTTTTGTGGTTTACAGTTTGTATACTCTAGAGTAACAAAGATCAGGAAAAAAGGGCCCTAGAGTAATTGACTTAAAAGGTTTAATTTAAAGGGATAAATCATGGCAGGAGCGCTCAATGCCGTGGTGTGCTCCTCGTGCTCCATGTGGGAAGCCGGGGATATTTCCAGTGCCTGGTACCAGCATGTGTGCAGGAAGTGTGTCCAGCTGCAGCTCCTGGAAGCTCAGGTTTCAGAGCTGGAACAGTGGCAGGGGACACTGTGGAGCATCCGCGAGTCTGAGAGCATCGTGGATAGCACGTTTAGAGAGGTGGTCACACCGCAGCTAATGGGACTTGAGGAAGGAAGGGAATGGGTGACCACCAGGCAGTCCCAAGAGAAACAGGCAGGTAGTTCAGGAGTCCCCCGGGGTCCCACTCGCAAATTGGTATTCCATTTTGGAGGCTGATGAGGGCGCTGGTTCCTCCAGGGAGTGCAGACAAAGCCAAGCTTCTGGCACTATAAGCAGCCTGTCTGAAAAGAAGGGGAGAAAGGGAGGAAGAGCAATAGAAATAGGAAATTCTATAGTCAGGGGAGCAGATAGGCACTACTGTGGCCGTCAACGTGACTCCTGGATGGCGTGTTGCCTCCCTGGTGCCAGGGTCCGGGATGTCACTGAACAGCTGCAGGGCATCCTGAAGGGGGAGGGTGATAAGGCAGAGGTCATGGTACTTGTTGGTACCAGTAACATAGGTAGAAAGAGGGATGAGGTCTTGCATCAAGAATTCAGGGAGTTAGGCAGTAGACTAAAAAGCAAGACCTCTCAGGTTGTAATCTCGGGATTACTCCCAGTGTCACGTGCTAGCGAGCTCAGAAATAGGAGAATAGCGCAGGTGAATACGTGGCTTAAGAGTTGGTGCAGGACGGAGAGTTTTAGATTCCTGGATCACTGGGACCATTTATGGGGAGGGTGGGACCTGTACCAGCAGGACGGTCTACATCTGAACCACAGCGGGACTAACGTCCTTGTGGGCGGGTTTGTTAGTGCTGTTGGGAGGAGTTTAAACTAATTCGGCAGGGGGAGGAAATACAGAATATTAGCAGAATAGGGACACATCATAATACAGTAAAACAATCTAGTCAGAGAGAGTACAGCTGCATTAAGTTTCAAGGGAGTAAGGCAAGGCTGGATGGCCTCTACTTTAATGCCAGGAGTATTACAGGTAAAATGGATGAGTTAAGGGTGAGGATTGACATGTGGAATTGTGATATAGTAGCCATCACTGAGACGTGGTTGAGGGAGGGGCAGGATTGGCAGCTCAACATTCCGGGATATAGAATCTTCAGGCGAGATGGAAGGGGGTAAAAGAGGAGGAGGCATTGCGTTATTAGTTAAGGAGACAGTTACTGCAGTAAGGAGAGATGATATCTTGGAGGGGACTTCGAATGAAGCTTTGTTGGTAGAGCTTAGGAATAAAAAAGGGGCAACCACATTACTAGGTGTTTATTATTGACCCCCAGATAGTCAATGGGAAATTGAGGAGCAAATATGTGCACAATTTGTGGAGGTGTGTAAAAATAATAACAATAGGATAATTATATTAGGTGATTTCAACTTTCCCAACATTAATTGGTTTAGACATAGTGTTAAGGGCTTGGATGGAGTGGATTTCTTGAAATGAGTACAGGAGAACTTTTTAGGTCTATATGTAGAGGGTCCAACAAGGGACGGTGCATTGCTGGACCTAATTCTGGGGAATGAAGCTGGGCAGGTGGCTGAGGTGGTGGTGGGGGAGCATTTCAGCGATAGCGACCACAACATGATACAGTTTAAGTTTGTTATGGACAAAGAAATCAACAAGTTGCAAAAAAATGTTTTGGATTGGGGGAGAGTGGATTTTAGTAAAATAAGGCAGGATCTGGCCAAGGTAGACTGGGACCAGTTACTTGTGGGGAAATCTACAGAGGAACAGTGGAGGGTGTTCAAAAGGGAAATGGGGAGGGTACAGGCTCTAGGGTGATAGGAAGGAGTAACAAGCCCAGAGAACCATGGATGACTAGAGATATTCGTGTTACAATGAGAAGGAAAAGAGTGGCTTTTAGCAGGTACTAGGGAAGCAAATCAGCAGAGGCATTTGTGGAGTACAGACAATGCAGGGTGGAGCTTAAGAAAGCACTTAGGAGAACAAAGAGGGGATATGAGAAGGCTCTGGCTGGTACAAGTAGGGAAAGTCCCAAGATATTCTATAAGTATATCAATGGGAAGAGGATAACCAGGGAAAGAGTAGACCCCATAAGGGACCAAGGGGGCAATCTATGGGTGGAGCCAGAGGACATCGCTAGCGTGTTGAATGAATACTTCATGTCTGTCTTCACCCAAGAGAATAAGGATAAAGGTATCGAACTCGGGAAGAGAGACTGCAAGGTTCTTAAGCAAATTGATATAGGGAGTAACAAGTTATTGGAGGTGTTGGCAGGCTTAAAAGTGGACAATTCTCCAGGTCCGGATGATTTGTGTCCCAGATTGCTGAGGGGGAGGCAAGGGAGGAGATTGCAGGGGCTCTGACCCAAATTTTTAATTCCTCTCTGGCCACGAGGGAATGTGCCAGAGGACTGGAGAACAGCTAATGTGGTTCCGCTATTTAAGAAGGGTTGTAGAGATAAGCCAGGGAACTACAGACCAGTGAGTCTCACATCAGTGGTAGGGAAACTATTGGAGAAATTTCTGAAGGAGAGTATCTATCTCCACTTGGAGAGGCAAGGTTTGATCAGGGATAGTCAGCATGGCTTTGTCAGAGAGAGGTCATGCCTAACAAATTTGATTGAATTTTTGAGGAGGTGACCAGGTGTGTAGATGATGTAGTTTATTTGGATTTCAGCAAAGCCTTTGACAAGATCCCACATAGGAAACTTATAAAGAAGGCAAATGCACATGTGATACAGGGTAATTTGATAAGGTGGATTCAAAATTGGCTTAGTTGTAGGAGGCAGAGGGTGATGACAGAAGGGGGCTTTAGTGACTGGAAGCCAGTGTCCAGTGGTGTACCACAGGGATCTGTGCTCATTCCCCTATTATTTGTCATTTATATAAACGGCATGTTGGAGTTGTATAGAACCTTGGTGAGGCCACAGCTGGAGTACTGTGTGCAGTTCTGGTCACCACATTATAGGAAGGATGTGATTACACTGGAGGGGGTGCAGAGGAGATTCACCAGGATGTTTCCTTGGATGAAACATTTAAGTTATGAAGAGAGGTTGGATAGATTTGGGTTGTTTTCATTGGAGCAGAGAAGACTGAGGGGTGACTTGATCGAGGTGTACAAGATTATGAGGGGCATGGACAGTGTGGATAGGGAGCAGCTGTTCCCCTTAGTTGAAGAGTCAGTGAAAAGGGGGCATAAGTTCAAGGTGAGGGGCAGGAGGTTTAGGGGGGTTGTGAGGAAAAACTCTTTTACCCAGAGGGTGGTGACGGTCTGGAATGTGCTGCCTGGGAGGGTGGTTGAGGCGGGTTGCCTCACATCCTTTAAAAAGTACCTGGATGAGTACTTGGCACGTCAAAACATTCAAGGCTATGGGCCAAGTGCTGATAAATGGGATTAGGTAGGTAGGTCAGGTGTTTCTCGTGTCGATGCAGACCCGATGGGCTGAAGGGCCTCTTCTGCACTGTGATTCTGTGATTCAATTCTCCCACCAGTTCAGTATAGCCAAGCTGTCATGATTTAACAAATTGGATCCAAAATTCAGGTTTCTGCTCATTTTATTTGTAGGTGAGGCCAACGATAAAAATGTACAAGTGGTGGAACTGCCTATAGTTGACAGCCTGCACCCTCGACCGCCATATCTGCCCTTGGCTATTCCTGAAGACCTCGCAGGTCGACTAACTCATTTACATGGAGATCCTTCTGTCTGGTGGGTTTCACAGTTCGTCAAGTATTTGATACGCCCGCAATCTTGGTTGGAGAAGGAAATTGAAGAGGCAACAAGAAAGCTTGGCTTCAGGCATCCAATAATTGGGTAGGAACTTTTCTAACTCCATAAGCGTCATGTGTGTTACTGGGCAGTTGCTATTCAGGCAAATTCTTAAAGCTGCACCATTACCCCATGCAAAGTTGTAAAAGATTTAAATATAATGAGATATTCGATCATATCTGGCGTTAATGTCTTGTTAATTACACTTTTATGGTTTGTTAATGCCATTGTTAAGGTTAGGAGAAACAAGTGATAGGTATTAATTGTCTTTGAGCACATATAAATAGGGGATAGCTGGGACACTGGGTTGTGTTGAAGGAGAGCTGAGAGTCTTGGTTTCAGCATCACTAATCAGCTTGGATCCTATTAGCATCTGGATGGTGTCATCATGAACTGTAGCCTTCTAGATTCTGTATTTTCATACAGCGGCAATCCCCTTATCATTCACCTGTGTTTATTCTGTATCCATCCCTCATTCTGCACTCTGCACTGCTATAAAATTGCATTGCAAATCTGTTGAATTATCATCTACTCACAGAGGACAGCTCTCCAGCCTCCTCCCGCCTTTTAAAACCCCCTTTAAGGCCCAGTGGTCTGGCCATGCCTCCTGATCTCTCTTTCTGTCTGGGTCAGCACCTGTTCCTTTCCCAATGTCCCCATGTTAAAACATCTTGGTATAGTTTCTACATGAAACTCGCTGTATGGAACTCAAGTTGTTATTGGCTGGTTGCCTTCAGTTCAGCGACATATATTAAACAAAAACCTTTGCTTTTGCTTTTTTGGGAAGTTAAACAATGACGGCAAATGTTTATTTTTATTCTGTACAATTGAAGCTCAATGGGAACATAAGATATTTTAAGTCGCTATTCAGACTTTAGATTCTTATCAATTTCACTGGGGTAGCCCAGTTCCATTCTAAGTTCAGTGCAAACTGGAAACTTCTGTTAAATATGAAAAAACACACATCAGCAGCAACACAGTGTGCCCTGTTCCGCTTCACTGAACAAAAGTCAATATTACCTCGCCAACATTTCTTTATTTACATCTGGTGCTCCTTTTGCTGGCATGAAAAGGTCTAGAGAAGAGTTGGAAGTTTCCATTCTCCGTTGCCAACCCAAATCTTCCAGAATCCAGCCTTTGAATTTTGGCATCAGCTGCCCACCTACAAAACCTAGATTAATTCTGGCCATTAGCTCAAAGGCTGCCTGTTTAAAATGAAATCCGCAAGTGCACAGCGATTGATGCAAGTGAACACCCCAGTAGTAATGGAGGCACAAGCAGTTACATAGATACTGCTTGTTTGAAGAGTGTCACCAACATCCTGTTGATTGTAATGATTCAGTTCCCCCACCACCCCCAAATTTTAAAAAAAGCTGCAAACTTCGAATGTCTAAGGATCATTCAGTAGCAACACGGATATGAAATTGGCTGAGTGACTGGAAGCAGAGAGTAGTGATCAATGGAGGTTTTTTGGGATGGGGGAAGGTTTGTAGTGGGGTTCCCCAGGAATCAGCGTTGGGACCCTTGCTCTTCCTGATGTATATTAATGACCTAGACCTTGGTGTACAGGGTGCAATTTCAAAATTTGCACTTGATACGAAACTTGAAAGCATTGTGAACTATGGAGAGCATAGTGTAGAACTTCAAAAGGACATGGACAAGTTGGCAGAATGGGCAGACAGGTGACAGATGAAGTTCAATGTGGAGTGATTCATTTTGGTAGGAAAAACATGGAGAGATAATATAAAATTCTTAAGTGGGCGCAGGAGTAGAGGTACTTGGACATTTATATGTGCATAAATCATTGAAGGTGAGAGGACAGGTTGAACACGTGGTTAATAAAGAATACAGTATCCTAGCTTTTACTAATAGGGACATAGAGTACAAAAGCAAGGAGATTATGTATTTGTGTAAGACACAAGATCAGCCTCAGCTGGAGTTTTGGGTCCAGTTCTGGGCTTCAGGTAAGATGTGAAGGTATTGCAGAGAAGAGATTCATGAGACTGGTTCCTCGGATGAGGAACTTCAATTATGAAGATAGACTGGAGAAGTTAGGACTGTTCTTCTTGGAGGAAAGAAGGCTGAGAGATTGGATAAGAGTTATTCAAAATCGTGAGGGGATCTGGACAGAGTAGATAGGGAGGAACTGTCCCCATTCGTGAAAAAATTGAAAACGAGGGGTCACAGATTTAAAGTAATTGGCAAAAGGAGCAAAAGTGATATGGGAACAAAACTTTTTCACACAGCAAGTGGTTAAGGCCTGGAGTACACTGCCTGAGAGTGTGGTGGAGGCAGTTTCAATCGAGGCATTCAAAAGGCAATTAGACTGTTATTTGAAAAGGAACGACTTGCAGGGTTAGTGGGGAGAAGGTAGGCGAGTGGCACCAGGTCAATTGCTCATTCAGGGAGCCGGGGCAGACATACTGGGCTGAATGGTCTCCCTCTGCACTGTAACAATTCTGTGATTCTGCAGAAGCTCTGTACAGAGCAGAATTCTGCTTCAGACATACCGCTTATGTTCTCTGCCAGCTCAGCCCATTATCTGGTCAGTCGCTGAGCCGTGCACGGTAGCAAGATGCCCAATTTGGTCATGTGCTGAGCTCCGCCTGGTTTGTGAGAGAACTGCTACAATGTGCCTTGCCATCCCTCTGGCTTACAGAGGAAAATAAAAAATACTTTCCACAACTGAACACCAACTAATGACCCCTGCTGGAAGTGTGTGTGCCTGTGTGTGTGTCCTTGATGTGAGACAGAGAAAGAGACTGCCACATGAGACTCAAAGTATGATTGGACTTGACTGTGCAGCTGTAATGTCCCCTACAGTGAATTGCTAGCCTGTATCCACAGTCAGGACTCACACATGAATCATGGATACTTGAGTGAAATACCACAGGGTGCACGTTGCCATGGAACCACACTACAGAGAGGAGAGCAGGGGATTTGGAGAGAACAGCAAGAGGAGAAAAGAAGGTTTCTGTTAAGATTCTGCTCAGTGTGCATGTTTCTCTAATTAAAGTTGAGCTGTTTGCTTTTGCTGCCTTGATTTTGAAAATTACTAAGATACCAACGTATAGATTTCCCTTTGGTGTTTTTGGTCACTGTATCAGCCTCATTCTCCCCAGCCAACAGGGCCTCTTCACCTCACTGAATCGTTTATGAGGGTCAGACATGCAATCATTAATAAATATCACTTAAAGATGTAGTTCAATTAGCATTAACATCCCCCTCTGTCACGTCAAATCTGTACATTTGACTGTTAATAAAATATTTTTATTTATTCCCAAAAGATCTACTGGCGACAGGATTATTTACTTGTAACAAAGGTCGCTTGACATTAATATCAAAATGCTTCAACTCTTCTTCCTTCAGTGTTAGCCAAGCTGATGCCTCAGGCTTGAATATAAGATTGTGGGGGAGATAAACTCATGTAGGTCATAGAACGATACAGCATAGAAGGAGGCCATCTGGCCCATCATGCTTGTGCTGGCTTTTTGACCGAGCTACCCAATTAGCCCCACTACCCAATTAGTACCGCTCCATCCTTGTGGCATGGTGATTCTGGCCCTACCTCTGGGCCAGAAATTCTAGGTTCAAGTCTGGCCACAAAAGGCGTGATTGTCGGGCTGTTTATTAGCCTGTAAATCCTTCCAATACCCCTGACGGCGAGTGAGAGAGTTTTTATTCTTCGTTTGCCATAGCGCTGGCATTCTTTTCTTTTCAAGATATACCCGAACACAAACAAGAGTAATACCACACTTTTGTGCTGCATAGGAAGCTCAGTGAGAAGGGAGGGTGAGGCAATCGAGGTTGTTGCTTGTAAGGTGGCAGTCACATGGGTCCCAATGGGCCCTTCAGAGAATGATGAGAGAGCCACAGGGGTAAATGGAGGCTTGTTCAAGCCGAATTTGAGCTTTTTGCCCAAAGTTTTTTTAGCTCCCAAAAGTGTTGCCTTAACCACTTTTTAATGGTTTCGTCGTTGATCATATCTCCTGATTATCATGGGATGGCAGAAGACGAGTGAGATGGTTGCAGAGTGGTGATGGGTTGGGGTAGAATGGGGGTCAAGGTACCCGAGAGAGCAAGGTCAAAGGTGGATGGCTGGTTGACAGGGAGGGGAGAGGGAAGGACTTGCGAGACAGAGAGGAGGAAAAAAAGAGATGGGTGTAATGGGTTTGGGTCTGGAATGGCAACCAAAATAAGCACAAAGGTATTCCAGAGATTAGGAAATAATGGAAAGTTTAAACGTGATGCCTGTGATGGGAAATGACAGATTAATTATCAATGTGCAACCAGGTTAAAGCATCCACAAGCAAATGGTGAGCTTTGTGGCTGGTTGTGGAAAGATGGTGGATCTAGCAGTTGTTTGAGGGCCACAGTGCCAGTGGTTGAGGTTGTCCAGGGAATCAGAAGGCCAAGGAGCAGTTGGGAGTTGGCGATGAACCAGCGGCAGTTGATCCTGGTCCAGTGGAACTGGGCAGTGAGCTCAGGTGTTAGAACTTGTCCACCAGTGGATCTGATGGACCAGAAGAGGAGAGAGGACGGTGACAGTGAAATCAAGGGGCAAAGCACAGAGAACCGAGGGAGGTTAAAGGGTTAATTCACAAAATCAGTGCAGATGAAGGAGCTAGTCAAAGGAATAGAGCGGCAGGGAGCAAACCCGATAAGGAGCAGCAAAAGGGAGTTTAAGGAGCTGGTCCAACTCAGTCCTGCAAAGGATGACAGAGAAGTTCCAACCCACAGAAAGAAGCAGAGATGATTAAGCGACATTCAAAGCAGGATGGCACCCAGCAGGAATGGTTCACACAGTCGAGTGAGCATTCTCATGCATCCAACTTCCGCAAAATCGGCCGCATTCCATTCCTCTGGGAATTAAAATAATGTGGAAGAGTTCCTGACGGTGTAAAATGTACATACTGTGGTTTATTGGTGGGAGCTGGATCAAAGAGTTAAAGGTCTGTTCCATACAACATCACAGGCACTAAACCACCAACATCTGCCTTTCACCTTGTCATCCAGCTCACATCCTTTAATTCTACCAGTTAAAAAAAGCTCCTTTTTATATGATGAGTGTTGTATCTGCGTTATCTGAGCAGTCTATTCCATGAATACCTTTGAAGTAATCACACTTCATTGTTTTGCCCAAAGTTTTTTTAGCTTCCAAAAATATCGCCATAACCACTTTTTGATGGTTTCATACAGATCATATCCCCTGATTATCATTGCACGGATTATTGTGGCTATTCAGTTGGTACCGGAGGAGCCTCATCAATTTGTCATCTATTTTGGAAAAAAGCGGAGGTCTTGTGGCGCAGCGGTAGTGCCGCTACCTCTGGGTTAGAAGGTCCAGGTTCAAGTCTCACTTCAGCACCTGATGGCCATGGAAGGCATGATCATAATGTGACCAAACAGGTTGATTATCAGCCTGTAAATCCTTCCAATCTGCCCGACAGCAGGTGGTAAGAGCAGGTTAGGTTCCTGGTCAGCCATACTGCAGGAGGCAATGGCAAACCACTGCAGTACTTTGCCATTTGTAATCATGGACCAATCCGATGGAAGTCCATGGTCACCAAGGTCCTCGTGGGGCCAGGTACCTGAAGGTGGAGGAGGATTTAAAAAAGAGTTTAGGTCCTGTTTTTATTCATTACACCTCAGGAATAGAGTAAGTTTAGATAGGCATTTGGTATCCTCCTCCTCCCATGGATTGGTCCAGGATTGCAAATGGCAAAGGGCTGCAGTGGTTTGCTATTGCCTTCTGCAGTATGGTTGACCAGGAAGCTCTCCCGCTCTTACCGCCTGCCATCAGGCGTACTGGAAGGATTTACAGGCTGATAACCAACCCGTTTGGCCATGTTATGAACGCAACTTCCATGGCCAGCAAGCCCTGAAGTGGGACTCGAACCCAGAGCTTCTGACCCAGAGGTAGGGACACTACCCACAGCGCCACAAGACCAACCACATTTGACCTACAGTATTTAATATCGATAAAATATTTAACATTGGCAAAAGAAGCAAAGGCAACATGAGGAAAAGCTTATTCACGCAATGTGTGGTTAAACAGTGATTTGTGACACCCGCGCCCCCCCTACCACCACCAACCCCCAAACCCGCTACCCAAGTGGGGTCCCAAGACAAAATTTTTGCCATCACAGGCTTCCAGGCAGCATTGGCTGCTGCGGAGCTCCAGCCGAGTGTTAATAGCTCTGAGGCCCTATCAAATCCTCGGGTGGGCTTTTCTGGCCCCACCCACCACCGGGATCGTCCAGTCTCGCCAAAAGCCAATGAGCTTTTAGTTGGGCCGCCACAACCCCCGCGGTTGGTCCCACCACAGTGGGCGGGGGCTGGAAAATTCCCGCCCCTGTGGATTTTTTTTAATAGCGGACATGGCCTAACTGACCGATCTTTGAGGCCTGATCCCTGTTTCAGAAAAGCTAGTGAAAACATGGTGTTTTTTTTTTATTTAAAAACCTTCAAACAGCACCCCCTGCCCCCAAAGCTCTCCCCCACCCCACCCCATTACCCCCACACCATTCTCACAGCTCCACAACCCCCCTCAACCTCGCCCCCACTTCCCCACCTCCTCCTGGCTCAGCTCTGGGGGTCACAGTAATTTTCAAGCCCCAAAATGGGGTCACAGTGGGAAATAGTTTGGGAAGCACTTGGTTAGGGTCTGGAATGTGCTGCCTGAGTACCTGGTAGGGGCAGGTTCAGTTGAGGCATTCAAGAGGGAATTAGATTGTTATCTGACTGAGAGGGAAGAATGTGCGGGGTTATGGGGAATAGCACCAGGTGAATTGCTCATCCGGGGAGCCGGTACAGACATGATGGGCTGAATGGCCTCCTCCTGTGCTGTAACATCATTCTCTGATAATCTATATTATATTACATTTCTCATTGTTAAGTCGCCTGCTCAGTTGGTAATTACTTTGATGTTTTTTCAGACATGGTCCTAATAAATCTTCAATTTGCCTTCAATATGAACAGTGAGGCCCTCAGGTCTTTAATTGGAGAAGTCTGCTGGTCCCAGACATCCTATTACAGTCACTAAAACCTGCAGTCTGCCTTTTTGACACTTTTAAGAATCTAATTCACCTTCTTGATCATATGAGCTATGTATTCATAAATTATCTATTTTGATGTATCATCAGAACTCCTTTGCTGAATACCCAACAGGCTTTTATATTTCTTCATCTCTTCCATCTTTATAACACAAATCTGACCTATGAACATTGAGCGGTTTCCAATGGCAACCACCAGCTTCATAAAGCAGGGAATCAGACTGGGCTTGCAGCTTGGGGAAAACTGACCCTTTCTTATCTTTATTCTCACCAGTGTTCATGTACGTCGCACTGACAAAGTGGGGACCGAGGCAGCCTATCACCCTATTGAAGAATACATGGTACACGTGGAGGAACACTACAAGTTTCTCGCTCGAAAGACTGAGGTTGACAAAAAACGAGTTTACCTTGCCACGGACGACCCAACGCTACTTCAAGAAGCTAAGACAAAGTGAGCAGCTCCAAGCTCCTGTGATTTACGCAATGAGAGTTTCTTCAGATGCTCGAGAGCAGTAAAAGGTCTGGGGGGTTGGGGGGAAAGAATCACCCATCGCCTCTTTGTTTATGGCAGCTACATTACGCAGGTTTGTGAAAAGGCGTACACTTTGGGGAAAACATTTTCATTCACAGCTGTCTCAAACACGTCTGAGGGGGAACAATGAAGCCAGATTAGTAGAAAATGACTTCTTGATAGAGTTGGTGAATTCTCCAAAGTTGCCCATGTGCACACTCCTGCTCCCTCAAGCAGAAATCAGAAAGTGAATCACCAGTTGTTTTTGTTGTTATCCTCAGCCTGTTACTGAGATTATTTTTAAAAAAATAATTATCTCCATCCATTGTGATGTGCCCTGCCCCATGCCCACCACCAGCCAACTTCTCCCAAGTTTTGTTATCTGTCCTTGACTGGGGAAGTGAGATGGAAAATTGGCTCCAGGGGCTAACGTGGTGGAAAAGATCTGTAGAGATAATGCTGGGGAGAATATGGAGGGATTGTAGGACAAGCAACTGGAAGAGGTTCAAGAGCTGCAGCATTCTATTAAAGGCGGATTACAAAACAAACTCATGGCATCTTCTGTAGGGTTGCTTAAGGTTGGACACAGGGTGCATAAGTTTCTAAGGACAGAACATTGTACCATATAAAGTGACACAGAAATTTGGTACAGTAACGTCTGGGGCTGAATTGCCAGCTCTCCTGCCTGCTTGGCAGAAACTGGGCAGTAGTGCTCCAAATACAGTGAGTCATGAGCTATATCACCCTGCTCCACCTATCAGCCACAGCAGTTTTCCCCTCAGTCCTAACACTTGGAGCAGCCACACCCACCAACTTAAAATACAAACATGAGACCAGTGACCTACATAGGATACTAATTGCCCTTTTAGGAGTGGACTAGTCAAGGCTTCAACTAGGGATAGAGATGTGGAGATCCCTGGAAGGGTAAGTTTCACATTGTTATTTTGAGAGCATATGGAGCAAGCGTATGGGCTGATGTCAACCAGGGATGCTCCTCCTGCGGCCTCCCTTTCTCAAGATCTAATTCCTCTGGCCACAGCTGGTGAGCTGCCTTTTGGGACACCAATTCTTCAGTATTTGCTGCCCTTCACAAACTCAGGATGGCCCAAAGCATTTTACAGCCAGTAAGATGCTTTTGAAATATAGTCACGGTTGTAATGTGGGTAACATGGCAGCCAATTTGCACACTGCACAGTCCAGAAAAGTGTGCGGATGACCAGATAATCTGTATTTTACTGATTTTTTTTTTATTCGTTCATGAGATGTGGGCATCTCTGGCTAGGCCAGCATTTATTGCCCATCCCTAATTGCCCTTGTTCAGACGGCATTTTTAAGAGTCAACCACATTGCTGTGGGTCTGGACTTGCATGGTGAGGATGGCAGATTTCCTTCTAGTGAATTACATAGGTTTTTGCAACAAACATTGTCATCATTAGACTTTTAATTCCAGATATTTATTGAATTCAAATTCCACCATTGGCAGATGGTGGGATTCGAATCCAGATCCCCAGAGCATTACTCTGGAATATCAGTCCAGTGCCAATACCACACCACTACACTACCACCTCCTCGTGATGCTGATTAAAGGATTAGAATGAGACACAACACCAGGGATAACTCTCCCGCTATCCTTCGAAATGGGATGTTTTACATCCGGCAGAGAAGGGGCCTTGGTTTAATGTCTCACCCAAAGGGCAGGGTCTCTGCTGGTGCCGCAACCCCTGAAATGTCAGCTTAGATTCTGGGCCCACGTCTCTGAACTGGGGCTGGAAATCACAACTTTCTGACTCAGAGCCGAGTGCGCTACCAACTGAAGCCAAAGGCTGGCACTCTGGAATTCAAAATCGCCGGGGGGAACCACTTTGCCGGCGGAACGGACAATGGGAATTTCACTTTGCTGGTCAGGTGCATAAAATCTACCATCTGCATTGTGACAGCCCTGCCTTCGTATTTTGACAAATAAACTGTTAAACGATGTTTCACGGGAAGTTTTTGAGTTTTATCGAGGTGTCAGGAATGGGAAATATTTCCATTACTTTTTTTGAGCAGCCGTCCCAGTGTTGGCATCACATAATTAGATGTGGAGGAAAGCTCACTGTACGTTACTCTAACAATTAATTCTCAGCTCTGGATAAAGCTGCCACTGCAGCTGCCTGATGACTCCGTTTTCCACATCTGTGATGCTTCATAGTCTTTTTCCAACAGGCTAAACAATGTATCGCCATGTTAATGAATACCGAGCAGTAAACCCGAGATAATAAAACCGACTAAAAGCATTTCCCCTACAACTCTTACATTTTGATGAGGCAAATTAAGTCTTGGTTAACAGCAACCTTTGAGTACCAGATGTGAAGGAGCAACATTGTATCTTTCAGTATGTGTCATACAACTCTAAGTTATTCATGTTATTCATCAGAATATGTATTCTTATTGATATAGAAACTCCCACAGTAGATATAATGTAAAATGAAAAAAAATTCTGCTCATATCAAGCTTTAACATGTCATTCAGGATCTGGAAAGTGCGTTGGCAACAAATTAACTACCTTTAAAATACAGCTACTAGTGAATGGACGTGTAGCCAAAGAATTTTAGTTTTTAATCTATCAAGTGCATTAAAAAGTGGGGGAAACATCCAGTGACTCTTTCAAAATGACATAAGCGGTTCAGAAATCTCTAATCTTTAAATCAGTGCAAGCAGAGAGCGTGGTTTTTTTTCAATCAGGCATCGTAAGGAGCAACTCTCAATTGTTGGTGGGGATCGTAAAAGCAAATGTTAGGGCAGGCATTCTGGGATGTGAAGAGGCAGAGAGACGGGGAAACACATCAAAGAAAGTAAGAGCGAATAAATAGAAGATAAGTGAAACAGAGGGAGAGAGGAAGTGAAACAATGTCCAGATGAAAAGGGACCACAGAGAACGACTGTGAGAAAAACAGATTGCAGTTAATTTTATGCAAATCATGAGTTTGGGCCCATGTACTTTTTTTCCATTTTCATATGTGTAAAAACAACCCACAGGAGAAGTGATAGAATTTGTTCCCATTTTTGGTGTAATAACCTAAAGTAGCCTAATATGGTGTAGGAAACGTGTACCATGTCGAACTTTAATCATGCATGGCGGCACTGCATCATTCTACTCATCGACAGAAATGTATTATTCGATAGTGCAGAATCTGTGTTCAATCCCATCACCCAATCACAGCAATGCATTGTCACAACCTTGTAATGTCAACATGTATTTATTACATTCACAAACGTTTATTAACTGTTGAAACATTTCATTGGTGTTCTTATTCCCAAAAACCCAAACATTAAAGTTACACAGCTCATTAGCAGCACCAAGCAAGTCTGGAAATTGCTTTGAAAAATCTTTAAAGTCTTAACTTCAAACCTCACACTAATTGGCCAAATTGAAACATGAGGACTGAAGTGGCCGAAATAATTGTGGTCAGGCAGCTTCTTAGAAGGACTTAACCGATGTCCTACATTACAACCCATCTTACTGCCAGACACCCATTAATGGAACAACACTAATTCCATAATATTATGGAGTTCTTAATAAGAATAAGAGATCTTTGAACAGCTAGCAGTGAATTCATAACATGGCTTTTGGTGACCACGTTATACTCCACCCTTGGTCGACTGCTATGTTCAATTAGCTGTGGGCAGGATTTTATGTCCCACAGGTAGGTGCGCACCAGAACCAATCAGGCATAAAATAGCCCGTGATGATGTCAGGTGAGCGTCCTGAGGTCATCGCACGATATTTCAGCCAGCGGGCATGCGCACGAGTTGGCGGCGTGCCTCCTGATGTTTAAGAGGCCAATTAAGGCCCTTAATCAATTAATTGAAAGCAATTTTTCGCTGCCCGTCCAACCTTATGGTGAATTGGCCAGGTGGCCTTTGGATTTTTTAGGAAACCTCATCCACGGGCGGGATGAGATTTCCAACAGTAATTTTTTAAAAAGTAAAAATTTTTAGACATCAGTTTTAAGATATCCCTGTTCATGCGATGGGGTCATATGAAGGTTTATGTTTCTCTCATTTTTGAAATCTTTATTTCTGTTTCTACAAATCTCCAGCTCCCTGACTCAGGGAAATTTCAGTGCTTGCTCCCTGCGCATGCGCGACTTCTGCGCTCGCACTCCTCCCACCCCCAGCGCTGAGGTTCTCAGCTCACGTTTCATGCTACCTGACTGTTAATTGGTCAGCTAGCATAAAATCGAGGCCGATAGCGGTCAGTGGACCGTTTCCTGGCCACTCCCAGGGACTGCCCACCCGGTGACTGGAAAATCCTGCCCTGTATATTTTTTTTTTATCCAACACTGCCCTGTTATTTGTTTTAAATCCCACTGAACTCACTGACATAAAGCGAGCAGTATCTGCCGAACAGCATGACTGGCTGTGCAATGGTGCATTTCACTGTGGTAACACACACGTACCACTCAACGTATTCTGCCAACCTTTAGCTTTTTGATCCATCAGTGAATCGTTGTTTCTTCAGAGTTGTTAAGTTGTTCTAGAAACACATCCTGGCAGTTGTTTTTGTCAAAATTTAAAAAGAACAACCTTCATGTATTAACAAATGCAGAATACCTGCTGAACTGGACTGGCAGTTGTATAGTTGTAGGTACATGATTGTGGGACCAGTTATAAATGATGGTTACAGGAAAATAATATAGGACCCATACTTTGTGATTTGCATAAAACTATATTTTTGCTTGAGGTTGCTTATTGTGTTTGAGTAGTGAGAAGTTCTGTAAACCCACTTTGTCTGGTTTTGATTTTTCTGCCTCTTTTTCCACCTAATCCGAACTCCAGATACCCAGATTTCGAATTCATCAGTGATAACTCCATCTCGTGGTCAGCAGGCCTGCACAACCGATACACGGAGAATTCGCTGCGAGGCGTGATTCTAGACATCCATTTTCTGTCTCAGGCAGACTTCTTAGTCTGTACCTTCTCATCACAGGTACGACAGCTAAATAAATGAACAACGAAGCAACAAAAATGAACATCTTTGCGATGCCAAGGCACTCGATATACTCAATAATTTCAACATTTTAGAAATAGGAAACAAGAGCTCCTCATTTCTCAAAGGATGCTCTTTCTACCATTATGGGGCCTGCAGATACCAGTTAACAACATCCTCCGTTGACATTCCTCTGCATTGGGGTGACAGGCGATGCACTCCCAGCTAAAGCTTGATATCCCTGAACTGGTTTTGATCAACTGATGGGAGAGGAGAGGGATTTTCCAGAACATTTTTCCCTCATTAGGCCTCAATATTTCCCCCCTCTTTTTTTATTTGCTTCTTTCAAGACTAGAGAGGGTGGAAGGGAATGAGGGTGACATTTGTCGTCTTCACACAAACCTTTTTCCCCCTTTGGGAATAGTAGGGAAGTGTTAACAGGCTGATTATCAACCTGCCAAATGCAGCATGAATGCTCCTTCTGTGGCCAACATGTCCTGGAGCGGGATTTGAACCTGGAACTTGTGGTTCAGAGGCAGGGACACTATCTATGAGCCACAAGGCCTCCTCTCATGTTGGTGATGGTGGCAGAGGAGTAGGAAATGTCTAGTCATGATACTGCAGCCACCGTGAGCATGGGGTGGACTCGATGGACCATTTAATCTTTAGTATGTTCGGGCGGGTTTGCATAGGCTTGAAACCGGGAAAATCGGACACGTTTTGACAGCCACCAATTAGTCATCACATATTACAAAGCGTAGTCACATCTGCCTTGTTCTGATTGAGGAGTAGGATAGGCACTTTGGTATCTGGGGAAAAATTCTGCCTCTTTTTCCGATTGCAGTTGGGATTTGTATGGCTTGCTCATTCTGGACACTGTATGCTCAAACCAAAACTGTTTCATACAATTCTCCACCTTCAGGCTAGAGGTTATGTGGAAAGTTGGGAAGTAGATCTGCTATTCTTGTGCTATATACTTTCAGATGAATCGCTATATGCGCCTCAGTTGCACTGAAAGTATACAGTTGCTGGAATGAAGGATTTGTGCTCTTCCTATGATTTAACGTAACGCCCTGACACGTCCTGTACCATCAACCAACCTATCATGCAACAGGTGACAGCTCACCTGTGCTTATTATGGATGAGAAGGACGCCGAAGGCAATATTTTATTACAGCCATTTATAGTTAGTTAATTGTGATTTTGTAAATTACACTCTTGAAGCTGTAATTGCTGATGATTAAATCAGATTACTGTGGTGTAACTGGCAGTTAGGTTCATAAGTGAATGTTGATTTACTCTAGGGATGGTCATGTAAAAATGAGAGGTAGAATTCTTTGTAACTGTTGATTGCGCCATTCTATAATGCACAATTTTGTTTAGTGCGATATAAAAACATTGATCTGTTTAATAATTCTGGACCGGGCTTTATCAGCAGGGCTTTAGTTTTGCTCTGGCGCACAAATTCCTGTTCTCGAAATCTGAA
This sequence comes from Carcharodon carcharias, assembly GCF_017639515.1. Classification (NCBI taxonomy): domain Eukaryota; kingdom Metazoa; phylum Chordata; class Chondrichthyes; order Lamniformes; family Lamnidae; genus Carcharodon; species Carcharodon carcharias. The sequence goes on along the minus strand of NC_054486.1, from coordinate 13,647,849 downwards.
CCACTTGAGCTATTAATGGGCAGTAATCAGGAGCCAGTCCTTTCCAAAGGATAATAATAACCTGGAAGTGATTGCAAGACAATTGTCTGCTTGAGGAGCTGAGGTGACAGTGTCAACAGCAAAGAGTACCTTGTTAATTGTGTTAACTGTTAGTTTTGAAATTACTCCTCCTTATTTTTGAAATCAATCCTTCATTGTTTAAAAATGAAATCTGCAGCTATGAGGAAAGGTTAGATTGGCTGGGGTTGTTTTCCTTTTATCAGAGGGGGAGGTGAGGGGATATTTGATTGAGGTGTACAAGGTTGCGAGGGGCCTGGATAGAGTGGGTGGGAAGGGCCTATTTACTTTAGCAGAGAGGTCAGTGACTAGGGGGCATGGATTTAAAGTGATTGGCAGAAAGATTAGAGGGGAGATAAGAAATTCTTTTTCACCCAGAGGATGGTAGGGGTCTGGAACTCACTATCTGAAAGGGTAGTAGAGGCAGAAATCCTCGACTGGTTTAAAAGGTGCCTGATGTGCACCTGAAGTGCCGTAACCCGCAGGGCTATGGACCAAAATGCTGGGAAATGGAATTAGGCTGGGTGGCTTCAGCTGGTGCGTACACAATGGCAGAGTGCCCTCCTGTGCCATAAAGTTTTCTATATTTTCTAAATATCTGAAAAGGAAGAATGTGCAGGGATGTGGGGAGACAGCAGGGAGGTGGCAGTATGTGAATTGCTCCTTAGGAGAAGCCAGCATGGACACGATGGGCTGAATGGCCTCCTTCTGTGCTGTACCGATTCTATAATCCACCCTGTAAACTCTCTGTGCTTGGGCGGCAATTCCACTTCATTCCCAAGCCACAGGAATCTGCTTCTTTGGGTTTCTCGGTTTGTGAGGGAGCTGCTCATCCATTCATCTCAACCCTTGTATCATGACCATGGAAATGATGTTGGTTAAGGCATTTCTCTTCTCGAATGTCCTTTGGGAGGGCTTGCCAAGCTGGGCACATTCGGTAGCGACAGAGCATTGCCCTAGACTTGAATATGTCATGGGTCTCAGCACAGCACTCTCTGTATGGGGGCTGGTGGGGGTGGGGTGGTGTTGGGGTGGGTGGGGGGGGGGTGTTGGGGTGGGGGGGGGTTGCTGTTGATACTCATGCAATGTGCATGCAACTGAGGAAAGAAAAATCATACCCTGTACCTGCTTCCCCCCCCCCACTGCCAACTGCAATTTCATGCTTTAATGCCCCAATTGAACAGTTTACTGCAAACAGAGAGGGACTTTGGGTATCTTGCACCCTTGTTCCTGGCTACTGGTTGGTTGTCATGGTTTTCATTTTGCAGGGTGTATTTGGACCACAAAATAAAATAGTCCCACTGTGACGCCATGATGTTATGTTATAAAACATTACACAAAACGGAGATGCATATATGCATGTCATGAATGCAGTAATCTCTTCTTGCATACAATATCAGTAATGTTGTTGAGGCCCTGTTGCTATTTCCAGCAGTGCGCCGATGATGCCATGCTCCCGTCAAATACTTGCTGGAGAGCATGAACCAGGGTGTGGGTTTTATCTATCAGAGCAGTAGAAGGGGCCTGCGATCTGAGATGTGAGGGAGGAACCTTGGATTTAGCCATCTCAGTATCATTAAATACAAAAGCAAGTAAGAGCAGATGGAAAATCAGGTGACAGGCTCCCATCAGGTGAACTGTTTTTTTTTAAAGCATAGATGGGGATCTCAGCCTGTGATAATTCATGGTCCAGTTATCTAGAAGCTGGCTTTGATTCTGAGTATTGGGAAAGTCAAAGGTACTGAGGAGAAGATATTGGGTGAAGGAAGAAGGTCGCAGTCTGAGTGCTGCTTTCCTAGGTTCCCTGTAGGAATGTAGAAGTTCCTTTACGTGGTGCCCTTTGTCAAAGTTAATAATCAGTTTTAAAATGTGTCAAAAATTGCATCTTCCACAAGTTCTGTCTGACTGACTTTCCCAAAGTCAGAAACTCAGGGGAAAGCTGAATGCTTTAACCACTAATTTTGCTAAGGAAGCCCTCTCTCCGTGTGCCCCTATAGAATCTTAATGATGTTGTTGCCTGGTCATCGAATGAGAAAATGCTCATGAGAACCCAAAACCAAAATGCATAGTTGAAGAGATGGTACTTGATGCAATGAAGTAATCCAACAACGTGACAATGCTTATAATTTATTCACTGTGCATACACATACGTGCAGAGCAAGTCATTTGATGATCTTGTGAAGTCAAGAGCTGCCGCAGTCTTTAATCATGTTTGAAGTTTCTTAAATTACAAATTTAAAGCAAGCGATTAAATGAAATTCAGGAAAGAGTGAGGGAATTAATAAAGAGGCGGGGGGAAATGCTGCAGAACAGTCACTTGCTGTCAGTGACACTGTACTGAGTCTCATCAGAGCCTGAGATTTGCTGCTGTTCAAGACACATTTATGCCAGTTCTTATTTGAAGAAGCCGTCAGAAACAATGCACGTTTCGTTCTTTTAAAGCACAACTACCTGAAAGGATTGAAATATGACACTAATATTCCTGTCAAGCCTGAGAAAATATCTGAATATAAAATGCAAGCACTCAATAGGGCTGCTGTAGGAAACTCAAAAGAAACATGTATTGACAAGGAGCTTCTTCAGAAATGTTACAGATTTTTCTATAGGGAAGATGTAAACAATAGAAGGAACAGGGGAGTGGGACCAATTGGATAGATCTTTCAAAGGACCAGCATAGACATAGTGGATAAAATGGCCTCTTTCTTGTGCTGTATCATTCTATGATTTTATGGTATCATAAACGTCTGGCACCCTCAGATGCCCAATGTGCTGACCTAGACTGTGAATGGTGATAGGTAATTACAGCCAGTTCTTGTTCATATCCTCATCTGATCTCTGCACACATACAAGATCGAGTCGTGGTCAATGGGTTTCAATAGGATTAGGAACCCTGACTGGGGGGTCTTGACAGGGTGGATGTGGAGAGGATGTTTCCTCTTGTGGGAGAATCAAGAACTAGGCGTCACTGTTTAAAAATAAGGGGTCGCTCATTTAAGACAGAGATGAGGAGAAATGTTTTCTCTGAGAGTTGAGTGTCTTTGGAAGTCTCTTCCTCAAAAGGTGGGGGAAGGCGAGTCTTTGAATATTTTTAAGGCGGAGCTAGATAGATTCTTGATTAACAATGGGGTGTAAGGTTATCAGGGGTAGGCTGGAATGTGGGGCTGAGGTTACACTCAGATCAGCCATGATCTTATTGAATGGCGGAGCAGGCTCGAGGGTCCGAGTAGCCTACTTCTGCTCCTAATTCGAATATTCATATGTATCATTGATGCCCTTTAGAGAAGGAAATCTGACATCCTTACCCAGTCTGGCCTACATGTGACTCCAGACCCACAGCGATGTGGGTGACTCTTAACGGATCTCTGAAATGGCTCTGCAAGCCGCTCAGTTCAAGGGCAAAAAGAGAAGCTAAAGCACCAATTATCCTGATAAAACATGACACCGAGTTTTTTTTATTATTATTTATTGTTTCAGTTTTACTTCAAATTCAAATGGAAACCAATTTCTGACCATGGAACTCACAATCAGAATCAAAGCCACTTCAACAAATCCTATTATACAGAACATATATCACAGACTCCATAAAGTCTGTATCGCTAATAGAATGGCGCTTACACCGAGTGCATGTTTCAAGTGAAGGAGTTCGTATCTTGTTTTGCTTAAAGCGAAGAAAGAACTTGGATTTATATCTTATATATTGTTCATGACCACAGGATATCCCACAATGAGGTACTTTTGAAGTGTAGAAACTGTTGTAAGGTAGATCCTGAGGGCTTGTTTAGATAGGGTATCCGGCGTGTTAATAAAGTAGCTGCAAGCAGCAGGTACGCCAACAGATTTTATACTTTGGAGAGTATTGTGAAGGGTCGGCTATGAAGTTGGCATTTTATTTATGAGACAGCTATAAGCTGTAAGTACCATATCAGAAGAAATGATAGTAATATCAGAGAACCTTGTGGTGCCGCACTAACACACTGTAGTCATTGAGTTCCAAAGTTCAGAGTTTTCCTATTCCACTTATAGCTATTTTTTTCTTTGAAAGTCCCTATTTCTAATCTTAGTAGTGTTGTAACTTTGCAAAATAAATTATGCATGCAATCAAACTTAGTATCGCCACATTCTTCATTTATGCACAGAAATAAATCCACTGAGATATGCAGCATATCCACTAATAAAAGTCCATTTAAATAGTAAACAGCAGTTTACGTGGATTTGACTGCCACATATCTTTTAGGTGACTTAATCTGTAACCAGTGAATTATTGAGGTATGTTTATCGCTGATCTCTATGAGATTGTCCATAAGCTATGGAATATGCCCATCATTTTATCCTTAGACGTGAACACGCAAACTCACACTTTGTGCGCTTGCTATAGAGAGCTTTCGCTGCTAAGTTCCCAAATCAGTTTTAAACTTTCTCTCGGCAAGTGACACACAGACAATCAAAGAAACCCGAAGGTACAATAATTATTCAGCAATAAGTCGAAGTTAACCAACACTGAAATTGGCCCTTTTGTTAAGCAATCTCCAGATAGAAGAATTTACCATTAGAACCTTAATGTGGTGCTACACAGCAATAACTTCAAGCAGCTAACACAAATACAGTGACTTGTGATTTAATGTCACAAATGCTTTGAAAATTATACACTGAACACGACACATTAAGTCAATCACTTTATACCTGAGGCTAAGTCATGCAAAAAAAATTGGAAAAGAAAGGATCTGATTGATGAAATTACTTTTCAGAATAAGAAAAATTGAACCTTGAATAGTTCCTTACATGAGGTGTACTTCATGTAATTAATGAGTTTCTCTCCCCTATAAGTTTTCATGCAGGGATTGTCATTCGTGACCATGAGTCCGAGTCTGATTATTTTCTACAGTGGACAGAAATTGGTAATGTGTTGGCACCTATAAGAAATTGCAAGGTGGGTTGATGGATGTATTCACTTGTTGCAGCACAGAGAAATGGGATGTGAGCTTACCCCCACAATTCTGCAGCATTGTAGTATTGTCACTGGGCTAGTATTCCAGAGACCAGAGTAATGCTCTAGGGACCCTGTTTCGAACCCGGCCACAGCTAGTGAAATTTGGTGATGGCGAAATTTGAATTCAATAGAAATCTGGAATGAAAAGCCTGATGATGACCATGAAATCATTGTCAATTGTCATTAAAACCCATCTGGGTCACTAATGTCCTTTAGGGAAGGAAATCTGCCGTCCTTACCTGGTTTGGCCTACATGTGACTCCAGACCCACAGCAACCTAGTTGACTCTTAAATGCCCTCTGAGAAAGGGATGGTCAATAAATGATGGCCTAGACAGCGATGCCCACATCCCATGAACGAATTTTTTTTAAAAGTGAGCAGTGGCTATTGCAGAAAGCAGGATGTGTGCTGCCCCAGGGAGCAAAATGACCAGTCATCAAACCAAATCCTCAGGCTGTCGCCAGAGCAGTCCTGGCATGGCCTGGCAAAACCCAAAACTGTCCACTGTTAGATGTGATTCCGCAATTGGGTGGCACTTGCTGATTAATCCTGATTGTGCTAATAGCTACACTAACAACCAGTTTAAGGTAATCAGTCAAGCTCATAACATGTCACATTTACACTTGCTGGAAGCAACATACGTTTATACACGAGGACCCATTCTCTGCAAACTAAAGAAATATACTCAAGCCTTGTGCCTTTTTTTTGAATTACCCAGGAGCTAGTAGTTTCCCATTGTTTTCTCCATGGCAACCTCAGCCAATCAGAGTCGACTTGTCAACCAGTCAGCACCTTTTTCTCCTGTAATATAAATTGTTCTAATTGTTTGAAATTTGGCATTGTTACGTTTGGCCTGATGAGTGCAAGCCAAAAAGTTTCACCAACATTTCTCTCTTTTCAGCAATGTTCAAATACTCAGTAAATCTGACAGCATCTGTGGAGAGAGAAACAGCGTTAATGTTTCAGGTCAAGGACCTTTGTTCAGAACTGAAGGAAGGTAGCAATGGGAGCAGGAAGGATAAAAGGGAAGGTCTGTGATAGGGTGGATGGCAGGACAAATAAATGACAAAAGATTTCATGGTACAAAAGGCAAAGGGAGTGGTAACGTTTGTAGTAAGGAAACAATGGTGTGGAAATCAGAGGTCATGAGCAAGTGGCCAGAGGTTGAGTGATGGTCGGAGTTTGCGGAGGGTGTCTGAGATCACACGGGTTCAGAGATCGTGGGAGGGTAAGAGATTGGGGAAGGACAAGTACAAAGGTGGACTGGAAAGAAATGGTCCTGCTCCTCCCAGCCCACAAGGTGTGCTGTAAATACACTCCCTTTAGGAATCTGGCGCAATTATACTTTTTCCTATCAGGATTCCCAACCCTGGAAAATCCAGCCGTCATTAGCTAAAGATAAAGAGCCTGGTGTAATCGAGGTATGCCATCTCCTTAAGAGATTTCCATGACCAAGTGCCTCCTGAGAACAGATTGATCACAACCCATCTCTCTTAACACTTAAGGCTGGAGTCGAGTTAGAAATGTTAAAAAAGCCAACCCAAGCTCACCTGCACTTGGGGTTAAAGTTACCCACACAGGCACATGGGAAGTCAGAAATAGATGAAATTATTTGGTGTTCTTGAACATTTTCATATATTTCTGCATTCCAACATTGTTAAGTGTTAAATTAGTTCAAGCATTCTTTCGACAGTTGGACGCTACCCTGTCTCAGCAGAAGTAGAGCTTTGCAAAGGCAAGTGAACTGACCTATGAGGACCATAAAAGTCAGTACTAAGGGCACAATGAGCTGGAAATGTCAAATGGTGGTGGCCAATTCCTACTTTCTTGAAGTTACTGCTGTATTTTTTTTTAACAGTGGGATATAAAGTACAACATTTCACAAGACCATTACCTGCCCCATCCACCCTTAAAAACAATTCAATTCTTTGCCACCTTTGACCTGCTTCTCAAGAGATATTTTGTATTACATATTTAATATTTGCAGTAAATGCACTGAATGACATAATTCCATCGTAACATCCTCATATTTAGAACTTGTTTTAAACCATTTTTATTCTTTCATGGGATGTGGGCATCACTGGCAAGGCCAGCATTTGATGCCTATCCCTAATTGCCCTTGAACTGACTGACTTGCAGTGCCATTTCAGCGGGCAGTTAAGAGACAACCACATTGCTGTGGGTCTGGAGTCACATGTAGGCCAGACCAGGTAAGGACGGCAGATTTCTTTCCCTAAAGGACATTAGTGAACCAGATGGGTTTTTACGACAATCGATGGTTGTAATGGTCATCACTGAGACTACCTTTATAATTCCAGATTTTGTTAATTGAATTTAAATTCCACCAGCTGCCATGGTGGGATTTGATCCCTCACCCCCCAGAGGATTAGCCTGGGCCTCTGGATTACTAGCCCAGCGACATTACCGCTGTGCCACCTCCTTTGGAAGCACTTCCATCAACATGTTCTCAGTTGTTCTCATTTTACTTGTTGGAAGTGAGTGAATATTTTCTAAGATGGCCCTCCCCTGTTAAAGTGCTTATGACAAACGCATGAGAAGCGATGGAGCTTTCCTTGATCTTTTCCAATCTATTTATTTTTGTGACTCATTCAAAAATCTGTTTATGGCAGTTTTGACAAGTATGATTTTTAAAAATCAATCAAAGCAAGCATGCCCCATTTCTCACATCAAGTAAAACGGCTGCAGGTTTCTAGAGAAATGCAATTGTTGAAGCCCCCAGGTGGAAAAAAAATCCCATTTTTCTTTTCTTGCAGGATGCTTTATGTAATATACAACTTTAAGAAAGTAATTCCAGTTTATACACTGGACACCTAAATCCAACAACAGATGGCCAAATTGGTATTTTTCTTTTAGCTGCTATGAAATGTGTTGAGCTGGAGGTAGTTTTGTTTTATGGCCATTAAACAAAATGGGTTATAGTAAAAAGAGAAATGAACACCATCTCAGGTTGAAAGCTTTGCTGCTTCTCCTTTGTTCTCTGTTACTAGGGGTACACAAAGATCAATACAGATAAAACGAAATTGTGTGGACTCTGACTTTTGTTTTAATGGAAATACTGGTAAATGCAAGATTGGTTTTCGGAGGGGAGGGTACTCATTTCTATACCTAAAGCTTGTGGGAAGATTATACGAAACTGACCAGTATTACAAATTATGAGGAAATGGAAAGTAAGATTTTTTTGGACTGATTGTCTGTTAATGCCCTTGGTGTGTTCAGCCTGTTCATAAAACCTGATTTTATCGGGTTGGAAAAACATCCAATAATCATTTGAAAAGCAGTAGGACATTTATACCACTCATGCCAAATACACAGGAATGCTGAAATAATGATAGAAAATGCCCGAAACACTCAGCAGGTCAGGCAGCATCTGTGGAGAGAGAAGCTGAGTTAATGTTTGAGGTCAATGACCTTTCATCAGGATTGGAAGAAGTTAGAGGTTGAATGGTTGATAGGCCTCGAGGAGGTGTGAACAGTTACAGCAGAATCATCGGCACTTTATGCATTACTGTCATGATTCCCGAGCCCTGGAAATCCCAGCCACCGTTAGTTAAAATGAAAAAGCTAGGTGTAATGGAGGCATGCAACCATCTTAAGAAATTTTAGTGACTGACAGTGTCTGACAACAGGCTGATCACAAGCCACCTCTGTTAAAACCTGAAATGGGAACCATCATCAGAGTACAACAGCTGCCATCTGAGAAAATGGAAACATTTGTTATGACCTAAAGTTGGTGAGCTCAGTGTAAAGGCTGTAAAGTGCTTAATTTGTAAGATGAGGCGCTGCTCCTTGAACCTCCGTTGAACTTCATTGGAACAACGTAGGAGATTGCGGACAGAGGGTCAAAGTAGGTTTGATGATGGAACGCAGTCGCACTTGCGAACTGAAAGGAGGTGTTCAGCAAAGTGATCACCCAATGTGCGTTTGATCTCCTCAAGGTGAGCAGCGAACAGAGCATACTAACTGGAACAAGAACTATCTGAAACTGAAACAAGGTAAATCACTGTTTCACCTGGGAGTGTTTGGGGCAATGGGAAGGGAGGAGATGAAGAGTAGATGTTGCATCAGTTAAGGTTGGTGCACAGCTTACTCTGTGGGGTCTAAAGCTTAGCTTATGTGTTATGGACCAATGAAAGGGATGCTTGGGATCACCTCATTGGGAATATTAGCAAACTCAGATTAATGGTCAAAGGCCCTGGAGCAGGCTAATTCCATCAACGACAACCTCTACAATGGCTCGGCCACTTTTATTAGATGGAGGATGGCCATATAGCCCCAAAGAATTAGCTACTGGGCCGTGACCTACTGGACGCTTATACCTCCTCCACAAGGCCACCTGTAAACGAGATATGAAGATAGCGGCCATCGGCGCTGACAACTGGGAGACAGTCGTCAACAGTGAGGACCTCTGGAGGCTGTCTGTTTGGAGAGGAATCAGAAGAGGTGAGGAGAAAGGCAAAGCTCAGCTAGCTGAGATGAGGGCCCAGAGAAAACAGAGGCCAACGATCAGCCCACTGCCTTCGTCTGCAGCGGAGACTGTCTTGCCAGAGTGGGACTCCTGATCTACATCAGTCAATGCTTAACGCAGCGTTGATCACCAAGTTACAAACCATCATCTCCAGCGATAGAAGGCTGCCAGGAGTCACAGCCATGAAAACCAGCTACTCATATATGAGCCGTCAGTTCCTGTGACAAGAACTCTATTGCTGCAAAAAAAAATACACTTGTCAGCGAAATAATAATAAAGAAATCATAATCATCAGTTCAACAATATGTCAGTTAAGATCAGACAAGCATTTAAAGGGTGTCAACTGTAAAGGCAAAATTAAGCCAAATTCTGATTGTCCAAAGAAACTGTCATGAGAATCAGTAAAATCTTACATTTATATAGCGCCTTTAACATAGTGAAACATGACAAGGTGCTTGATAGGTGCAATTTAACACCAAGTCAGGGACGTAGCCATTCAGACAGTTGACTGAAAGCTTACCAGTTATTAATGGAAACAACGCAGGGTGAGATGAGGACAGTGCATCGTTCAAGTAGTCGTGCCATGCAGGTATGATTTTAAGATAGAACCTTTCAAGGAAAACCTCCCCAAATACATTGTCGCAAGCTAATATGATGTGTACCTTGCGGCTCATATGGTCTGAATGATGGAGCAGTACTCCCCTAATTTCATGTGGTACTTCTCTCAACTACGGGCTGTCATTTTTCTGACTGCCTCTTGGTGTCTTTCCTACCCCTGAGCCAGAATATTGCCGTTTGCGTGGGGGGTGGGGGGGGGGGGGGGTGGTGGGCCCGCCATGCCGACGCGCAAAATAACGCGCGGTGGTGTCGGGCGTGCGTTCCCAACGCCATCGCAGGTCATTTTGATATTTCGTTCGGCAGGCGCGCGCCAGAAGTGGCTGCGTGCCCGCTGAATTGTCAACGGCCTATTAAGGCCATTAAAAAACATAATTAAAGTAGTTAAACTCACTGCCCGTCCAACCTTAAGGTTGTGGGGGTGGGGGGGGGGAATCTCATCCACGGGCAGGAAGAGGTTTCCTGAAGGTTTTATAAAATAATTAATTAAATTTTGCAAAATTGGCTCGTCCATGTAAAATGGCGGCACGCAGCCGATCGTGGGCGGTGACCGGCTCCACACCAGCTCCCACCCAGCCTGCCTGACAAAAGTAAGATTCAGCCCCTGTGCTCTCACTATGATTAAAGAATTCATAACATTTGGAGATCAGATTGAATCAAGTAGATTGACGACATTTATTCTCTCCCTTATGTATTGCCCCTTTTTGGACTTTCCTCTCGAATGTCTCAAGTTTGTTGTCATATTTTTCTTCAATCATCTTCAAATGAAAATCGTATAGATTGCCATTCTATAATGATTGTTTCTTTTGTACTGTTATAACTGCAGAGACCAATAACGTTTAAAAAAGATATTTGATTTCCCAGTGACTGACTGAAAGGATCACATAACAAGATATCGAGTTTTAAGACTTTTACGATAACAAATTAAAAGCATTATTGACTAACAACTTGTTAGTAGGCAATTTATACTTTAAACAACAAATCCCCATGCAATTTTTAACATGACAATCACACACCACGGTTAGGCTTTACACTGTCCCTTAAGTGGACGCTTCATTCTCCAGGAACCAGTCCAAAGCTATTCTCAACTCCTGATGGCTTGCTTGCATGTTCATTTCCCAGCTGGGTAACTCTTAACCCAAGAGTGACATTCACTGTGACAGTTATACTTGAGGTTTCTTCCCTCTAGCTCAAGCTAGGCGAATCTTCCAGCCTCCTTTAAATCCTTACAAACTCAGTCTCTTCAACCTGAGCTTGAGCTCCCATCCCCTGCATGGTGACCAATAGAGTCAGCATTTTCTCTGCTCCTGACCACAGGACTGGTTGCCTCTATCTCCTGCTCTTTGTCTCTCAGACGGCTACAGACTGAGTTGTGTCTGTGAGGTTCAGTGATGCCTTGTGAAACCTGCAACTCGATGCCACAATGGCTTTCTATTGACCTTTCCCGTCTCAAAGCCCATCCATGACAATGTGAATCACAAGTGCCTTGTATCCAGGTAGAAATGCTTGTTGGCTATCTTCTAGACCCCCAACCCTATACTGTCTTGGAATTAAACAGACAGCCTGAAGTATAACCATTTATAAAGCCTGACATTCCTAAGACTTCCCTGTGAGACTTGTGGACTAACAGTCTACCCACAATCAGCACAATTACACTCACCGTTGTCTACAGCTGTGAACATCTTGCACCTTATTCCCGCGTATCAACTGGGCCCTCATTTAACTTTAAACTACCAAGCCATCCTGACTTCTTGTCCAGCAGAATGCAGAACAGGGCACATGACTCCCTTCATTCCTCCATTTTACTTTAATACAGAGGGACATTCCAAAAACATATAAATATCATATAAACTTTGCACTAGTAACAATACAAATACTGCAATGCTGGTATATTCTCCCTAGCACTAGTGACTACCAAATTTGTTTTTATATTTCATTTAGTGGCAGCTCCTATCTGCTTTTTAGAAGTGGATAGAGGTGCCTGGTAACAAGAGGCCATGCCTGCAATGTATCCTTTTGTGTTGCGATTTGTCAAGGAGTGTTCTGTCAACAGCTGGTTATTGGGATGTTTCACATAGTGTGTAGGCAATTACAGATACCTGGGAATGAGTTTATGAGGAGAGATTGTAGAATTCCATGCCACTAGTTGGCGTTGAATTAAAACTCTGGGCAAGGAGCTGAAAAGTTGTCGTTCCCTCACACGATGCCACCTAATATTGGCAGGTCTGTAAGCCCTGGAGTGGGACTTGAACCCAGAACCTTGTGATTTAGAGGCAAGCGTTTGCCAACTGAGGCACTGAATAGAACGTTGGCTATATATATTTTTTTTTGCCATGGCCAATATCTAAACTGAATCCTTTTATAAGCTCGCCAAATGAATTTAAACACATTCCAAATGAAGCGTGTAACATTTTCGTTGTTTGTGTTGTCAAGCAGCGTAGCTTTAAATGGAGCATCCCCCAACAACTAATCTCTGTTTCTGCTTCCCAGGTTTGTCGTGTGGCCTATGAGATAATGCAGACTTTACACCCAGACGCTTCAGCCAACTTCCGTTCTCTGGATGACATCTACTACTTTGGCGGGCAGAACGCACACAATCAGATTGCAATTTACCCTCACAAACCACAAACTCCAGAAGAAATTGTTCTGGAGCCTGGGGATCTGATTGGAGTCGCTGGCAACCATTGGGATGGTTATTCTAAAGGTATCAATAGAAAGAATGGAAGAACAGGCCTGTACCCATCTTACAAAGTGAAAGAAAGCATCGAGACTATTAAGTACCCAACCTACCCAGAGGCTGACAATGAGAAGCCACAGTAGCTACAAAGACACTCCACGGTCTCTGTGAATGTATCTTGCCATAAATCTGGAATCCAGCCAACTTTTCGTTGAAACATTATGGTCTCTGCAGATGCATCCGTCTCCCTCCATTGTCCTGCTGTTGATCGTGTTTGGTTGTTTGCCATTAATTCACTGTAATCCTCAGTGATTGACGCTGCCCCCGTTGTGCAGGCTAGAGCATGAGCAAATGTGTGTTCAATCATGGTGCCTAACAGTCTTCGACCTTTAACCTTCTGGAAGAACCATGCCCAGCATTAGCACTGAGGTGCATTTGAACTCTGACCTTGAAACAAAGAGGTTGGTTGAACTTATCAAACGCAAGATTTGATCACAACGACTTGAATCCATTCCACAGCCTGTTCGAGAGTTCTCATTTTCTCGAGAAGTGGTAGAGTTTTTCATATCCGAGGGTAGACAAAGGAAAAGCCTGAATAATCCAGTGCCCATCGTCATTTCACAAGTTTTTTGTAAAAGCAAAATCATGGACAGAAACTTTAATACATAATGTTTCCAGACATTGTCTTTGATAACAAAAATAAATAAATCTAAATGAAACCAGTTAAGCAGACGTTTTTCATCTTAGTTGATTGCATGGCTAGGAGTAAGGTGGCATTCAGCTGCAACATTAGGCTGCAAAACACCAGACCATTTGTGATCTTCAATGTTTTAGCTACTTATTCCTCAGCTCACAACGCTTAAGACAGTTTGTTTATTTAGTCTCTTGTTATTAGGTTAATAAGTCCAGCATTCTCTAACATATGATCTCAAGCAAAATATACATTGTTTTTAAAATTCAAAATGAAATGGAAAACAATCTAATGTTGAACAAAAACAGAATTACCTGGAAAAACTCAGCAGGTCTGGCAGCATCGGCGGAGAAGAAAAGAGTTGACGTTTCGAGTCCTCATGACCCTTCGACAGAACTTGAGTTCGAGTCCAGGAAAGAGCTGAAATATAAGCTGGTTTAAGGTGTGTGTGTGGGGGGCGGAGAGATAGAGAGACAGAGAGGTGGAGGGGGTTGGTGTGGTTGTAGGGACAGCTCTTTCCTGGACTCGAACTCAAGTTCTGTCGAAGGGTCATGAGGACTCGAAACGTCAACTCTTTTCTTCTCCGCCGATGCTGCCAGACCTGCTGAGTTTTTCCAGGTAATTCTGTTTTTGTTTTGGATTTCCAGCATCCGCAGTTTTTTTGTTTTAATCTAATGTTGAATCGTTTTATGGTCAACTTAAATGGAGATGCATTTTTGCACTTCTGCAGTAGTCGTCATTCCTTCAGCATCCTTCGTGTTTTCTAAAAAAAAAAATTAGGTTTAAAGAGGACGCAAAATTGAGTCTCAAAATCTGTTTCCCTCAAATGGTTGGCTGATTTTAGGAGTTCTCGTTGTGTGTCACAACCTCTCCCAAGTGACCGTTTGCTTGTGCATGAGCCCTGACAATGAGTATTTGCCAGTTACTTGGTCACACTCAAGGCCAATGCTATAGCATTCCAGCAAGGGCCACAGGGTAATGACCAGGAGCAGAAAGCCTGGATATTTCCCTCCTTAGCCCAGGGCAGCTTACTTTTGACATGGTTGACATTGGTAAACTTAGCATAGAGTGGAATCAAATCCCTCCGGGGCTTTCTTGTTGCATATGGATGGCTCAATTGCTCACTGTCCTAATTGGCTGAGCCAAGATTTGAAACTTCTGTTTGCATAATCCATGCGGATAACACATGGTATTGCTCACGGCAGATGATGCATTGTTTCAACATTTTTTAACTATTTCATGTGATGTGGATGTCGCTGGCAAGGCCAGCATTTGTTGCCCATCCCTAATTGCCCTTGAACTGAGTGGCTTGCTTGGCCATTTCAGAGGACATTGCTGTGGGTCTGGAGTCACATGGAGGCCAGACCAGGTAAGGACGGCAGATTTCCTTCCCTAAAGGACATTAATGAACCAGATGGGTTTTTGTGACAATCGCCATTGCTGATTCCAGATTTTTAAAGTTAATGAACTTAAATTACATTAGCCTGAATCTCTGGATTACTAGCCCAGTGATTTTACCACTATGCCACCATTTCCTATGTGTAGCATGCATAGTTCTGCTGCTGTGAAACTATCTCTTCTCACCTGCCCCTTTGTGGCCACAGATTCTAACACCATCTGAGATCAACAGGCACTCAGTTACCATTTGATGCAGACTGGAGGTCTCCAGTTCGAGGTTAAAGGAAAAGTAAATAACCAGCTGAAGTGAATACTTTCGTTCCTTGCTCTTTTCTTTAATTTATTGTGCAGGTTTCACACTTTGAACTGAGACTCTCTAAATATTTATATTTGTTATGTCAGATCTCCTGCAGTGTTGCTCATGGTAAGGCGATGCTGTTCATGCAATATGTAATATAGTAGCGGGGCCACTTCTTGCAGTCAATGAATAAGCCCAACCGCATATTTTGTTGAGTATTGCAACATGCGTGACGTTTTGTGTTTGCATTCTATGATTATGTGCGTCTAGACTTTTACAGCGCAGGAGGCCATTCAGCTCATCGTGCCTGTGCTGGCTCTTTGAAAGATTTATTCAATTAGTCCCACATTCCCCATAAGTCTGCAATTATTCTCCCCTTCAAGTATTTACCCAATTTCCCCTTTTGAAAGTTATTATTGAATCTGCTTCCCCAACCTTTTCAGGCAGTGCCTCCCAGACACGACGACTCGTTTAGTAATTGTTCTTTTATCCCTTTCTGTTGGTGCCAAATATTTTACAATTGTATCCTCTGGTTACCAACCCTTCTGCCTTGGATTTCTTCTTATTTATGTCCTTCATCACTTTGAAGGCTTCTGTTAAATGCCCCCTTTCTCCTTGTCTTTAGGAGAACACTCCCATTTTCCCCAGCCCCTTCACATACCTGAAGCCCCTTATCCCCGGATACCATCTGAGTAAAATCTCCTCTGCACCCTCTCCGAGACTTTGACATCCTTCCTAAGTTGTGGGACTCAGAATTGGGTACAATCCTCCAGGCTGAGGCCTAACTGGTGACTTATAAAGGTTTAGCATAGCTTTCTTTTTTATTCATTCACAGGATGTGGGCTTCACTGGCTGGGCCAGCATTCATTACCCATCCCTAGTTGCCCTTGAGAAGATGGTGGTATCCTGCCTTCTTGAACAGCTGCAGTCCATGTGGTGTAGGTACACCCACAGTGCTGTTAGGAAGGGAGTTTCAGGATTTTGACCCAGCGACAGTGAAGGAATATTTCCAAGTCAGGTTGGTGTGTGTGTCTTGGAGGGGAACCTGCAGATGGTGGTGTTCCCACCTGTCTGCTGCCCTAGCTTCCTTGCTTTTTTTAACTCGATACCTCTCTATATAGCCAGGCACTCTGGGTGCTCTTCACCAAATGGACTGCAGTGATTAAAGAAGGTGGTTCAACACCACCTTCTTGAGGGCAATTAGGGATGAGCAACAAATGCTGGTCAGCGATGCTCAAGTGTCATGAAAGAACAAGAAAAAGGATCCCAATGGCTTTATTAGCAGCCTTATCAGCATTTCCTGCCACCTTCAAATATTTCTGTACATAAACTGCCAGGTCTTTATGTTCCTCCATCCCCTTTAATATTATGTCATTGCCTTGACCTCCTCATTAATCCTCCCAAAATGTTTCACTTCATGTTTCTCAGCGTTAAATCCATCGGCCATGTGTCTGCCCATGTCGCCAGTCTAATTATAGCTTCTTGCAGTCCACTACTATCCTTCTCACTGTTTGCTACTTTTCTGAGTTATGTGGATATGTCTGGAAACAATAAATCAGCGGCTTTCATTATTGTTCAAGGTTGTTTAGTTATGCAGTTAATTTTGCCTTAACTTTCTTTTGAAAGCTCAGCTTGAAGAATTAAGATGGTGATGAGGATGGTCCACGTTGCAGGTGGGTAGGTTGTAAGAAGTGTGCACAGTTGTAGTGGACATTTAGTGGCCTCTGGTAGTGAGAGACAGCGACCCTGGGAGTGGAGGTCATGAGGCGAAGAGAGGGGGTTGGCAAATTTGGGAACTCTGTGAGGGTAGTGAGGTGGATGAGGAAGGGATACAAAGGTCTGGTAAAATTAGGAGGGGGCTATCTTATCCCTTCATGGGATGTGGGCATCACTGGCTAGGCCAACATTTATTGCTCATCCCTAATTGCCCTTCAGAAGGCGGTGAGCTGCCTTCTTGCACCGTTCAGTGCATGAATTGCAGGAACACCCATGGTGCTGTTGGGAAGGGGGGTTCCAGGATTTTGACCCAGTGACATTGAAGGAACGGCCATATAGTTTTAAGTCAGGATTTTGTGTGACTTGTAGGGGAGCCTACAGGTGGTGATGTTCCTGTGCACCTGTTGTCCTAGCTGATAGAGGTTGCGGGTTTGGAAGGTGCTGTCAGAGGATCCTTGGTGAATTGCTGCAACAGATTATTGTAGGATTTGGAGAATCCTGGCTTTGGAAGGAATGGAATAGGTTCAAAAATGTTCTGGGGACAAAAGAGAAAAAGAAGGGACTGAGGATAGTTCTCTGGTAGACTCCACAGGGCGGCAATAGAAGCCATCACAGGAAATTTCCTTGCTATGGCTGGACAGACAAGCGTGGAAGCAGGTGGATGCAGCTTTCCTCAGCTGGACAATTTCAGAGAACCATTGGAGAGTTGGGAGATACTAGCGCTTGCAAGGAATTTGAAGAGGCGAGAGAGGTCAAGATGGGACAATAGTTTGCAAGGGCAGAGAGGTCAAGGGTGAGTTGAGAAGAACCCAATTGAGTCACTTGATTGGCCAATTAAGGGCCTTTTCCCACCTCCGTTGGCATTAACCTACAGCAGGAGGGGCCCTCCACTGCATGGGAGGATCACCATGTTAACACAATTGGCCTCGGGCAGGCTTCAGGGAGGGGCCCTCCTTTCGTGCACTCCTGGTGCCATGGTGGCACCCCCTGGTGGTAATGGCACTGCCTGCCCCCACCAAATCTCGCCCCCTCGTCAGCGCCTGCCTGACTGGGCCCAGTGCCCTCAGGCCTCACTTACCAGGTTGTAAGGGGATACGCCCATCAATGTACTCTTTTTCCAGGTGTAGCCCCAGCAGTGGCCACTGTTTCTAGTGGTGCTGCTGAGCTGATGGCCCTCTGAACGGCTGGCAACTCTTGGGTGGGAGAGGTGCATGGCTGTCCTTAATATTAATTGGCTGCTGCTGACAATATGCAGCCCTGAGTCTCACTGACCTCCAAAGCAGGTTTGCCCTTCTCTCCCACCCACCACTTTTGGCACCATGGGAGGGGCCCTTGCCATCAGCACTAAATTTGGCCCAGTGGATCAGATGACTGCAAGCTTAGTCAAAGTAGTATGTTTTAAGAAATGCCTTAAAGGAGGACAGAGAAGTTGGGAGGGAATTCTAGAGCTCAGAGCCTAGGCAACTGAAGGCACAGCCACCGATGGTGAGGAGACTAAAGCCTGGAATGTACAGGAGGCTCGTATTAGATGAGCGCAGATACCTTAGAGGGTTGTGGGCTGGAGGAGATCACAGAATTGTTACGGTGTAGAAAGAGGCCATTCGGCCCATCATGTCTGCATCGGCTCTCCGAATGAGCATCATGACTCAGTGCCATTCTCCTGCCTTTTCCCTGTAACCTTGCGCACTGTTTCCATTTAAGTGATCACCCAATGCCCTCTTGAATGCCTCAATTGAACCTGCCTCCACTGCACTTCTAGGCAGTGCATTCCAAACCCCAACTACTCCGTGTGTGAAAAAGTGTTTTCTCACCTCATGTGCAATTACACAGACAGGATGGGGTGAGGCCAGGGGAATTTGAAAACAAGAATGAAAATTATAAAATCAAGACATTACTTGACCAGGAGCCCTTGTAAGTCAGCGAGCGTAAGAGTGATAGGTGAATGGGATGTGGTGGAAGTGAAGACATGGGCAACAGAGGTTTGGATGACTTCAATGTTACAGAGGGTACATTGTGGGACACCAGCCAGGAGTGTGTTGGAATAGTCAAGTCAAGAGTTGACAAGGGCATGAACGAGGGTTTCAGCGGCAGAGGAGCTGAGGTAGGGGCAAAGCCAGGCAACATTACAGAAGTAGAAATAGGCGTCTTAGCGATGGCGCAGATATGTGTTCAGAAGGTCACCGAGGTTGCAAACAGACTAGATTCATCTCAGACTGTTGCCAAGGAGACAGGTGGAGTTGGCACCTAAGGAATGGAGTTTGGAACCGAAAACAATATGCAGAATCTTGCCCTTGGACGGCGGGCAGGCTGCCGACCCCCTCCACCGAAACGGGGCCCCCCGCCATTTTAAGTGGGCGGGCCAATTAAGGCCCACCCAGCGGCATCCCCGATGAGAAGCGCTATGCACTTCCTGTGCGTTGGGGGGTGGGGAGGAGGGAATTCCCAGTTGTCAAAAGTGCGCTCTTTCACGCATGCGCACAAGTGAGCGCACTGCTCCCTGAGGCAATGTCCTGTCTCAGGGAGATACTGATAGTATCAAAAACATTAAAAATAGAAACATTAAAAAATTATTAACATGTCCCCCTCATGTGACAATGTGACACGGGCAGGTCTTTAATTACTTTAAATAGCCTGTCAATTGGCCATTGACAGGTCAGCGGGCGGACAGCTGATTTCGCTGTCCACCCGCCTTCCTAAAAATTTAAATGGACTGGGATGACGTTGGGGATTCTTCCTGACGTCATCCCGCATCATTTTCCCCTCAGCAAGCAGGCCCCGCCCCCAAATCGCTGAGGGGAAAATCCTGGCCAATGACTTCAGTCTTCCCAATATTTAAACAACAGCAACTTGCATTTATACAGTACCCTTGATGCAGTAAAATATCCGAAAGAGCTTCACACGTGCATTTTCAAACAAAATTTGACACTGAGCTGAAGGAGATATTAGGACAGATGACCAAAAGCTTGGTCAAAGAGGTAGGTTTTGAGGAATGCTGTGAATGAGGAGAGAGTGTCACACAGGTGGAGGGGTTTAAGGGAAGAATTTTCAGAGCTTCTGGCCAAGGCAACTGAAGGCACAGATGTTAATGGTGGAATGAAGAAAATTGAGGATGCAGAAGAGATCAGAATTGGACGAAGGCAGGGTATATATTTGGATTTCCAAAAGGCGTTCGATAAGGTACCGCACATAAGGCTATTTAATAAGATAAGAGCCCATGCTGTTGGGGGTAGTATATTATCATGGATAGAGGATTGGTTAACTAACAGAAGACAGAGATTTGGGATAAGGGGTCATTTTCAGGATGGCAACCTGTAACTAGTGGAATGCCACAGGGATCAGTGCTGGGGCCACAACTATTTACAATAAATATCAATGACTTGGATGAGGGAAGTGAATGTACTATTGCCAAATTTGCGGATGATACAAAAATAGGTGGGAAGGCAAGTGGTGAAGATGACACATAGAGTCTACAGAGGGATATAGGCAGGTTAAGTGAGTGGGCAAAAACTTGGCAGATGGGATATAATGTGGGAAAATATGAGGTTATGCACTTTGGCAGGAAGAATAGAGGAGCTGACTTATTTAAATAGAGAAAGACTGCAGAAAGCTGCAGCACAGAGGGATTTGGGGGTTCTTGTGCATGAATCACAAAAAGCTAGCATACAAGTTCAATAGGTAATAGGGAAGGCAAATGGAATGTTGGCCTTTATTTCAAAGGGAATGGAGTATAAAAATAGGGAAGCCTTGCTAAAACTATACCAGGCACTAGTTAGACCACACCTAGAATAGTGCGAACAGTTTTTGCTCCCCTTATCTAAGAAAAGATATACTGGCATTGGAGGCAGTCCAGAGAAAGTTCACTAGGTTGATCCTGGATATGGAGAGATTTTCTTACGAGGAGAGGCTGAGTAGGTTGGGCCTGTACTCATTGGAGTTTAGAAGAATGCAAGGCAACCTTATTGAAACATGAGGTACATATCTTTTTACTTTCTTTTGGACTATGGATTAAAATTACAATGGCTATAGTTTGAAAGACATATCCACTGGAACAGGATGAGAGATTTAGATAATGTTGCAGTCCTGGAACAGAGTGCGCCATGAAAGACAGGATGGTGCTAGAAACGAGTCCTGGACCAAGGCAACTGCCTGGCAATGAGGTTTTAATTGGCTCCTGGTCAAGTGACCAGGTTTTGTGTGAGGGCAGTGTGGCTGAATAATAGCTCCTTGCCTAAAAGGAAAAAGACCTAAAAATTATTTCTTCTGTGTGGGAAAGATTCCAGTAATTCCACAATAATAGCTAACTAGCTTTTTGTCCTTGTACCTCTATAACCTGCTCTCTGTCTGAGGAAACCTCTGTCAAGAGGGAAAGGGGGAAATCACTGTTAGAGACATTGAAAGGCAAGTGCTCAACCAGTGAACTAAATGCTGAAAGTGCTGAACGACCACCTCGTGTCATCAATAAGAACTGAAAAGAATTTGGAAGACTTGGATCAAAAGCAACCCATCGAGTCCTGTATTCTGGAATTGGTGCTATTGAACTGTTTTATCCCAACCTTAAAATCCATGTTTTTGTGTGTCTTATGTGTCTTGTGTGTGTGTGTGTGTATAGGGATTTAAGAAGGGGGTAGAGTTTAAACTATCGAGTTAGAAATTAGCAGATCATATTTCTTTCTTTTACCGCTGGTTAACGACAATTTGTTCAATAAACTGTTATTTACTTATTAAGTTTACAAATCTGGTGCTCGTATTCTGTTAACCTAAATTAAACAGTTAGGTAGAATGGGGGCCATCTGGTGGTTTGATCAAACATTTCACATTTGTCGCTGCTCAGGGAACAGTGGGGCTTGATATTACAGCGCACTATCCCCAGTGAGTTGTAACAAAACATATAAGATTCTTAGGGGACTTGACAGGCTAGATGCTGAGAGGTTGTTTCCCCTTGTGGGAGAGTCTAGGACCAGAGGGCATAGTCTCAGATTAAGGGGTTGCCCATTTAAAACAGAGGTGAGGAGGAATTTCTTCCCTGAGGGTAGTGGATCTGTGGAATTCTTTACCGCAGAGGCTGTAGAGGCTGGGTTGTTAAGTATATCCAAGGCTGAGATAGACAGCTTTTTAATCAGTGAGGGAATCAAGGGTTATGGGGAAGAGGCAGGAAAGTGGAGTTGAGGATTATCAGGTCAGCCATGATCTCATTGAATGGCAGAGCAGACTCGATGGGCTGAATGGCCTACTTCTGTTCCTATGTCTCATGGTCTTAACTCAGGATTGGAGGGTTGCAGGAGATTACAAAGATGTGGAGGGATTTGAAAATGGTGATCAGAATTTTAAAATCAAGGCCACATGGGAATTCGGTGTGATCGGTGAGCTTTGGGGTCTGCACACGAGGATGACATGAACCAGGGACCATAACAATGTTGTGTACACTCTAATGTGTCCCCATGTGCATTCCTGTTGGCTTTCGGGAAGCAGTTTAATAAAGACTCCCTTGTGGGGTATGGTCAATTGTGAATCAAGAAGCTAGTTTATTAAGGTAATAACAAACGAGCATTACCAAACTGCTTCCTGAATGCTGTTCATAACAGAAAATAACTAAACGTACTCGTCTGTCCCTATTGAATTCAGTTACAAACTAATCAATTCCCGAAAGGTTCCAGCCCTAACCTTTGAGTAAGAGGTCCCTCCCTCTGTGACTGGTTTCACTCCAAATTTCAGCACACTACCACATACGCCACCTAGACATGACCTCGGACACTCCTCCAGATATGTGTCAGGATTGTTTAGTTCAGCTGCCAAACGAATTAAGAAGCACAATCCTGTGAAGCCTGTGGCCGAGTTCCCATGAATAAGTGCAACGATTTCAATATGATACAAGTTTACTTGTATTAACCAACACCATTGTCGTGACCCAATGTGAGAAACACCATTCTGTCAGTCACTTTATCTAGTACCAGCTGCTGTGTTGCATAGGTTTTCCCAAAGAGATTGGGGTGAATATTAGCTTTGAATAATAATATGAGCAAGTAGCCAGTTTTATATCTTATTGAAGGCAATGGAAATAAAAACCAAGGTGAGATGTAACTAGGCTTCCAACTTGTTATCACTAATTTTACACTATTGGCTAACACTAAGGTCTTACCCCAATATTCTATGGATTTAACCCCCTTGTGTGTGGAATTTCAGCAGCACGTTAACCTAGATCAGTCTAAAACTGTTTTTCATAATTCAGATAGTCAAAATCTCAAAACCGAACTATTAATAAGGTGTAAATCAAATAAATATGAGCCAAATGCAAATGTAGAGTCTTTGTTTGGTAGCTTGTCCAATTTGTAAGTCTCATTCTGTGTGGCACCTTTCAGGACAAATGGATTAGTGGGTGCTAAATTACATAGAATATACAGGACAGAAACAGGCCATTCAGTCCAACCAGCCCATTCTGCTACTGATGCTCCTTCAAAGATAATGAGCAGTGCAGTAAGGGCGGGACAGGAATCTCACTCTCATCCCCATTAAGGTCAATTATACTTGCTAAAAAGCTTGTTTAGAGATTGTGGAAGGAAAATGATGGGGGCGGGGGGATATTTAAAGGGACGGGCAGGTTGGAAAAGCTGTCAGTTTCAGAACAGCTGAGGGGTGGCATATACACGGTGGGGAGCCAGTCATGGCTACCCCAGGACATCACCCTGGCATAAGGCAGTCAGTGGGGCAAGGGGGAACTGGATATTTGGTAATGCGGAGGCACACTTAGTGCTGTGCTGGTGCAAGGAAGAGTGGGAACTCGGGGCTTTGGATGTGGTTGGCAACACCCCTCCCTGGCCGTCTCAGGGGCAGCAAAGCAGGGGGATCAAGGCTGCCAAGGACAATCGGGCCGCCCATCCAGAAGGAAGGCTCCCCTGGCAATGGGGGTGAGAGTGCCAAATCTTGGGCCCAGTGGTGATGAGGGGGACAGCATCCTCTGCAGGAAGGGTGAAACTCCGGGCACCAGAAGGGCGCTGGAGAGGAAGGAAGGCTGAGATGGCAACAGAGGCCATCCCCGCAGTGCAGTGCCTCCTGCCAAAGACAGAGCTACCTGGAGTTGACCAAGACCCAGTGCCACAGGGGGCTGCAATTCTCCAGGCAAACAGTCGGAGACATCTGTGTCCCCACCACCGAAGATCTTGCACCTCACAGCGTTGGTCACCATGCCCTGTTAGTAGCCGTCAAAGTCACTGCTGTGGCCTTCAACGTCTGCACTTCTGACTCCTTCCAAGGATCAGGTTTGGAGCTTAGTGGCACCTTAAAAATGGCTGGACACCACTGCATCTCACAGCAGGTCACTGACACACATTTCGCCAGAGCTGGACAGTACGTTCCTTTAACTACAGAGATGGGCTTCACAGGAACAGAGGGCCGTTGGGTTTTGCCACCATCACTGGATTCCCCAGGTTCAGGGCATCATCGCTTGCATCCGGTAACCAGCCAATGAGATTCATCAGCAGGACGGCCTTCCACTCCCTCAGTCCTGTGACCAGGCAAGAGTTTCCTCAATGTGTGTGTTCACTTTCCTGGTAGCTGCCATGAATCCTTCATCCTCCATCAGTCTAAGCTGTCCCAGGCTGTCTCAGATCTTCACTCCAGCCCCCAGAGATGGGTCCTAGGGAACAAGGGGATCCCTTGAAGAAATGGCTACTGACCACTCTGTGGGAGCCCCAGACAGAGACACAGAAGCGACACAACTGATGCTGCCTGCTCAGTAGGGCAACCATTGAGCATACCATCGAGCTTCTGAAGATACATTTCAGTGCCTGGACAAGTGGGGCAGTATTCTCCAGTACCCTCCTGCAAGGATCTAAGAAACTGTGGTAGGCTGCTGCGCTCTCCATTATGTTGCTGTCCAGAGAGGTGTGGAACTAATGACAGTGAGGCCCTGGTAGGAGACAGCTCATGACAGAGGAAGAAGAGGTAAGAAAGGAGGAGGAATGGGAAGAAGAGGGAAACGAAAACAGAATTACCTGGAAAAACTCAGCAGGTCTGGCAGCATCGGCGGAGAAGAAAAGAGTTGACGTTTCGAGTCCTCATGACCCTTCGACGGAAGAAGAGGGAGATGATTCTGAGCAGGTAAAACTTCTGTCCTCATCCTTCTCGCACTGTCTGCAGACTTTGACATAATTAACTACACCATCTTCCTCCAATGGCCCTCTTCTGTCATTGAGCTAGGTGGGAATGTTTTCACCCGGCTCTTTCCTTTTCTCTCTGATTGGAACCAGACTATCATTTGCAATGACTTCTCTTCCCACTCCCACACTGTTACCACTGGTGTCCCTTAAGGATCTATCCTTGGAGCGCTCCTATTTTTCATCTATATTCTGCCCCTCAGTGATATCATCCCAGTTCCTCCCCTGGCACTGAATTATCAGACTGCTTATCCGACATTCAGTACTGATGAGCAGAAATTTTCTTCTGTTAAATTTTGGGAAGACTGAGGCTATTGTCTTCTGCCTCAGCTACAAACTCTGTTTCCTAGCTACCAACTCCATCCCTGCCCCTGGCAACTGTCTGAGGTCGAGTGAGACTGTTTGCAATCTCACTGTCATTTTTGACCTTGCAATAATCTTCTGAACACATATTCCCACCATCATTGGCACCACCTATTTCCACTTCCAAAACAGTACTGAAACCCTCATTCATGCCTTCATTATCTCTGGACTAACTATTCCAACACACACATGGCTGGCCTCTGACGTACTGTAAACGTGAAGTCAACCAAAACTCTGTTACCCATATCCTGACTCACGCCAAGTCCCCTCACTTTGCTGACCTACATTGGCTCCCGCTTAAACAACATCTTCATCTTGAAACTCTTATCCTTGTTTTCAAATCCCTTTGTGGGCCCACCCCTCCCTGTCTCTGTAATCTCCCCCATCCCCACAACCCTCCAAGACATCTCCTCTCTTTGGCCTCTTTTGCGTCTCCGATTTTAATTTCCACCATCGGTGGCTGTGCCTTCAGCTGCTTTGGGCTAAAGCTCTGGAATTCCCTCCCCAAACCTCTCCACCTCTCCCTCCTCCTTTAAGATGCTCCTTCAAACCTACCTCTTTGACCAAGCTTTTTGGTCATCTGACTGATAATCTCCTCATGTGGCTCAGTGTTATATTTTGTTTTGCCTAGTCTTAGGAGTCACAGTTTAAAAATAAGACAGAGATGAGGGAAAAAAAATTCTCTGAAGGTTGTGAAACTTTGGAATTCTCTTCCTCAAAAGTGGTTAGGGCAGAGTCTTTAAAAATCTTTAAGGCAATAGGAGATAGATTCTTGATAAGCAAGGGGATGAAACGTTGTTGGGGATAGGTAGGAATGTGTTAAGGTTAAAATTAAATCAGCCAATGTAATAAACATGAAGTACCAGACAGGTGTCTTATTAGAAACAGTTAACTTTATTTACAGGGCTCATAAAGAAATTACTTGCTTGAATCAGGTCCACAACTAGAAAGCTCTGGCCCTAAGATTACCAGTGTTTAGGGCTGATTCGTCAGTACAATCACATGATCTCTAAAACAGTATGAAGGGTTTTACTCACAATCACTACAGCCATGATCTTATTGAATGGCGGAGCGGTCTTGAGCGGCTGAGTGGCCTACTTCTGCTCCTAATTCGGATGTTCGTATAAGGCTATTGTGAAGTATAGTATAATGGAGTGTGCTAGACTAATTCCCTCCCATAAAGGGTTAACTGTAATAGTCTGTGATTACATAGAAGGGAGTGACATACACTGATGTGATGTGAGACTCTGGGACAGTGTAAAGTGAAAATAACAGGAAATCAAGCATGATCAGAATCTGGTGAGAGTGTTCTCCATAACCTGTAAACATGTTAAAACAAATGTTAGAGTATTTATAGCTAGCAGTCTTCAGAAATCATTGAATCTACTCCAACTCAACAACACAATAATATATGATGCACCTTGCAACATTTTTTTAGATTAAAATTGTTACATAAATACAAACTGTTGGTCTAAACAACAACAATAACTAATTGAACCTGAATAGATCCTGAGTCTCTGCATTGGAATGTACTGCCTGAAAAAGTAGTGGAAGTGGTTTCAATACTAACTTTCAAAAAGGAAATTGGATAAATTTTGCAGGACTATGGGGAATGGGACTAATTAGATACCTCTTTCAAAGAGCCGGCACAGATTCAATGGATCAAATGGCCTCCTTCTGTACTGTGTCATTCTCTGAATCAAACCTGGACTGTGTGGCTTCACAAAGCACCAGAGAGTGCTTCTCCCTATTAGGTAATTGTGGGGACTGAGGAAGTATCCTCAGTGTTTGCACAAATGCAGCCCACAATTACTAACTGAGCTTACAAATTCTAGGTAATTAATTTGCGATTAAAACGGTTGTACCTTGTAGTTAATACAGGATTGATGCATTTTATTGGGCTTCAAGACTTTGGCTTTGGAACCAGATGCCCTTTTGATAGAAATTGTTAAATATCTGAGTGATTGTAATTAGATTTAATGCAGTTAGGAAGGACCATTGAGTTTTAAAATGCTGATAATTGGTATTGTGAATGAATGTGCTATATCATGTTTATTGGTGCAGTAACACAAGCACAAGCGCTCAAATGTATTATTTCACCTATCTTTATAACAACATTGGCTGCCAGATCAGCATAGTAATGTTTTTTTCCCCTGAAGAGCTACTTTCAAATGTGGCAAGGTTAATTAAATTACATTTTAATAAAAGCCACTGATTTTATTAATGCAGTAGATTTGGCACCCTGACCTTTTAGCTCTGGGACCAGGGTTAAATCCAAACACAGCCTGATATGGAATGCACAACCTCTCTCCTCCAACCCACATCCCCATTCCTCCCCCACCCAACAAGCCCTCCTTCTCCCTCTCCCTCTCTCTCTTAACCTGATTTGCACAATATCAAACCTGCTCCTGATGGGCCTGGTACGTAACTGTTTCTGATTTGCTACTGAGAACTACAAGGGCAGTAATGTGGTGGACATCTCTTCACCCCAAGCTTCCCCTCCAAGTTACTTACACACCATCCTCACTTGCTCATTAGGGTTGCCAACTCTCCAGGATTGACCTTGAGTCTCCAGGAATTGAAGATCAATCTCCAGGACACTGCTGTGTGCAGCCCTGGAGAAAAATCATTGGGACATTAAACAAAAAATGGTTATTGTTTTTTCTCATTTTCTCTGAGCTTTTCTTTTCACAAGATATAAAAATATTGAAAATGGGAGAGAAAGGCTGTTTGGCTGATAGTCAAACATAATCCAGTGGGGTAATGAGTCTTTTTGCTTTCCAATTGGTGTAGGGAGGCAGTACGTCACAAGGATGGATGTGTTGGCCGACTAATGGCTGGAGCCTGGGGTTAAGTCATGCGATGAAACCTCCAGGAATACATTCAATCACAGTTGGCAACTCTGTTGCTCATGCATTGCTGTTTCCTCATTCTTGCTTTGTCAGAGTCTTAGAGATCCCCACAGTGTGGCAACACCATCATCTCAAGTAGTTCAGGGGCACGTAGTTATTGAAAACCTGCCAGTCGGCCACGTCCTTAAAACACCACTTCTGTTTTAATGGCTGTCTCATTCAGGTTGGCTCATGTAATAAGGTTGCCTTGGTGCACTGAGATCGGGGTGGATTTTATGGGGACTTTCCCCCCCCCCCCCCCCCCCCCCCCCCCCATCCCCCCCACCCCGACCAAGCATTCGGTCCCGTGTCGACCAGAAACCTGACTGCCCTGCAACGATCATGTACTGTGGGGTGGTCTTAATAAGGTGAGAGTGGGACTTCTGCTCCTGAGAGACAGGAAGCCCAGACCTAGAGGGATGCCGACCAATTGTATTCTCAGCAGTGCCAAAAGAGAGTAGTGGCCACTGCCGAGACTATAGCCACCCCTGGAGAAGAGGAGAAGATGGGTACCTTGTTTAGGTAAGTTAGGTGTATTTTGGGCGGGTCTGGCTGGGACACCCCAGCGAGGGGGGTGTTGCATTTTCAGGGGATGTTTGGGGGGAATCTGGTGGGGGGAGCTAATCTTGCTGGGATCCCCCCCCCCCAAAAGGAGGTATCCCGCCCTTCCTGCCCACCAGCAGCCTGTGCAGTGAAAGCTGTCTTCCTTCTGCCTTCCCCACAGACTGAAAAATTCCGATAGAGGCAGAATGAAGACATTGAGTGGCAGTTACTTGTCCACCTGAGGGCCTCAATTGGCCTAAGGGCAGGCGGATTCCCTGATGCCTTACCCACGCCCCCATAATATGGTGGATTGGCTGGGGGTGGGTGGGCCGGCCACCCTCTTTACTGTACTTGCCACCTGCAACCCCTGCTCCCCATCAAATATGCCGGGAGGGGTGGGGCGGGGGGTGTGGGGGGGGGCAGTATATTTCACCCCATGCTCTTTTAAATCAAGGCTAGGGATCATTGTCACTGCAACAAAATAGGAAACTTTACTCTGCATTTAATTGCGCTAAACTTGGCCTCAGAGCGGCTCTGGCTATCTAAGATGGAAAAGTGCTGTTTCCCAGCACAACCATTTCAACTTCAGATCATGAACTCTCTCCCCCTTCCTCACCTTCTTTTCCCACCTATTTCTATTATTATTTTAAAATTTATTTCCATCCATTGTTTTACCCCCATCTTTTAGCCTATTTCGATCCCTTCCCCCACCCCACCCCTACTACGGCCATCTGCCACTTGCTTATCCTGCTTTCTACCCTTAATGTCACCATTAGCACATCCTTCAGCTAATATCACCACTATTAATACAACTTTGGCCTTTTGTTTATGACACCTTTGGCTATCTCTCTTTTGCCTCCACCTATCACTGGCCCTCTATCCAGCTTATATTTCACCACATTTCTATTTCTCTTTAGTTCTAATGAAGAGTCAGAAGGACTCGAAACGTTAACTCTGTCTTCCTCTCCGCAGATGCTGTCAGACCTGCTGAGTTTTTCCAGCAATTTTCGTTTTTGTTTCAAACATTTCTCCAACTTTACCTTTTAACCAAAAACAATCTGAAAACGTAATGGAGTCGGCAAGGAAAACCTTTCACAAAATTATCTGTAAAAATCTTTCCAAAAGTCACAAGATCTACAGAATCCACTGTAACCTGTATGTTCCACAAGGGTTCAACTATAAACTTGAACGCAGTGATGGAGCAAACATATGCACAGGCAAGTGACCCTTTGATTTTGCACAGGCATGTAAGGTAAGCCCTCAATTTATATATTTTTTTAGTTTTCATCAGCGTCTTTACTGGTTCAATAATTAACATCTGTTAATTGTAACAGTACAAAACCTCCTAGGTCCAAAACATCTGTCTGCCATACCACATTGCTGTGAGATATTGATCCTTTCACCATATGCTGAGGTCCCAATTTTGGATATTCTATAAACATTGCAGCGGCAAGTGGAAGCTGGATGGTTCCCTGCTGGGAAATCTGTAGGTGGTTCTCGTCCACCCCCCACGATCAAGATTTACAGCAGCAATATAGAGCTTCAAAGTAGAAATCCCCTGCAAACCAGGAGATGGAATAGGACCTTAGGAGCAATGGGGAAAGGGAGAAAATATTTCCTTTTGTGAAGGATATTTTCACTTGTCTGTTGTTTTTATTTGTATCTGGGACGTGGGAGTCATCGGCTAGACCAGCATTTATTGGCCCATCCCTAATCGCCTCTGAGAAGGTGGTGGTGAGCTGCCTTCTTGACCCGCTGCAGTCCATGTGGTGTAGGTACACCCACAGTGCTGCTAGGGACGGAGTTCCAGGATTTTGACCCAGCGACAGTGAGGGAACGGCCGATATATTTCCAAGTCAGGATGGTGTGTGGCTTGGAGAGGAAGTTAAAGGTGGTGCCACTCCCTTTCTTTTCTCTTTATTTTTCTTTTATCTCTCATTCCCAGAGAACTGTTTGAGAATAAAGATGGAAAAGTCATTGCCGACGCTAGTGCTCCGAAGAGAATGTGTGGCCCGCTTTTTTTGTCTTCTGGAATATCCTGGAAAATCACTTTTGGACCTGCTCCCTCATCATCCTGCATTAGGCAAATCATCAAACTAGGTTAGGTTTCCTCATTAAGTTAACTACAAAGTTACACTGCACCTTGGAACAGCTTTTGCTGGCAATGTTTCAGCATTGTCTATTATTACTGTTGGCAGACTGAAACACTGACCATCTCAAGGAGATAATATTGCACCAAGTTGACTTTACATTGGTTGCAGGGGATGATAGACAAATTTTAAAAATTCAAAATCAAAGTTTATGAAGCTCCCCAGCCAGCGAGTTTGACTGGGTATGAGTTTCAATATTAAAAAATGGATATTTAACCAGCACTCAGCAATAATTTCAATAGGCACATGTAATGCTCTGAGTTTAATGATTGGCATAGAGTATAAGTAGTAAATGGCATTAAGATGCTTAATGCAGACACCAGTGTCAAATCTTTTGTAAAACTACAACATCAATAAATGTAATCTTTGTATTTAATTTATAAAATCATTATTGCTTAAAAATCCTATTCTATACAGTTCTGTTAAAACCAATTATGAGTAAACATCACAGCATTAATGGAGCTGAACGTTAACCATGCATTTGTAATCTCTGCAAATGTGCTTTTATGCACGCATGACCGGAATGCAGAAGTTTGCAGATTGGATTAACATTTGGTACTGGAATGTGGAACAATGATGTGTTTAACTCACAGGCACTTGAACAGCATTTGTTTGTAGTGGGTAAAAACAGGGTGGATGAGTAAACTGCAGCTAAACTCTTTCGGAGAGAATGGTCATGTACGCGCAAGTCAACAGCATCAGATCAAAGCCACGCCTTTTCAATGTTGAATGTACCTGCTTTCCAAATATCTCCAAACATTAATCAGTTAGCAAAATTCTTCAGAGATAAATGCTTTGTGCCTCATATTGAGAGCATTCAGCGTCACTGAGCCCAATCATAACAATGCTCAGCTGGGCTTGGAAATGATCGTTTATCTACTCAGTATAGGAGCAGGAACACACAGGCCCTGGTTTTACTTCTCATGCCTGGTGGAAATGGGGTGTGGAGGAATGTGCTTGGGGGGCAGTTACAATGTCAGCTGTGACTTATGCCTCTGATCCCATTGCCTTCCTGCTGTGGGAACCCATTCTTAAATGCAGGCAAGCAGGGCACTACAGGGAAGGCAACAGGTCCTTGTATAAATTTGTAGGTTGGGGTCCATGATGTTATTGGCACATGAACTGCAATTTTAGGTGGAGGTCTGAGGAGGAGCAGTGGTGGCTTCCCCATCCGGCCAAGCCTGTCAAGAAAGGCAGTTCAACAGCAACGTCCTCTCCCAAGCCTACTTGAGGCGCTAATCACTCAAAACCAGCTCCGCTGGTTGGGACATGTAGCTCATATGCCTGACACCAGACTCCCAAAACAACTACTCTGTCCAGAAATTGGTTGTGGCAGGAGACTCCCAGTGGAAATGCTTTGGGAATGTCCTCAAAGCACCCCTGAAGAGGTCAAATGTTCCTGCCCATTCATGGGTATCCCTGGCTGGTGACTGGCCAAAATGAAGAAGGCTCATTCGGGAAGGCACCGAGCACATTGAGAGAGCTCATCGGGAACAGACAGAGGCAAAGGCAAAGCATCAGAGGGAGCTCACAAACCTATATAAAAAAAACCATCTACCCTTCAAGCATTCACCTTCCCCACATATGGCACATTGGACTTATCAGTCATCCCAGAACTCATCGAACCAGAGTGGGAGCAAGTTATCCTCGATCCCAAGGGACTGCCTAAGGAGAAGAAGCCTATCGGGAAGGGAATTGTTGGCCAGAAGAGGAGAAGGCAGGTAAACTTTTGCATTGACCTTGTGTGATCCTGTGGCCTCAAGAAGCAAGAATACTCCTCCAGCCCCCACCATGTTGCCTTGCAGCCTTCCTTGCATGTGTTTTCTCTAATCCCCAATTGGACCCAGAGCTGCCCTTCTTCACCTCTGTCCCTTCACCTCTGACACCCCCACCCCACCACACCACCCCACTCCCAACCCAAGCTGCAGATTGAGTAATGGACGTGAGTCCCTGGTTGCAACCTCCTGAATTCACAAAATTCCACTCTCCTGCACTTCACTCATGTAGTGTGAGTTGGAGAAACTTCACCATTATTCACCCTGACCACCCGGTTTGGAATTTGTGTGCTCTAACCTGAGTCCACTGTGGAATCAGGGCAGAGTAATGACTGCAATTGCCAAATGCAAACTGTGATTCCCTTACTCACATTATTTAGCTTTTTAATGACCATGGAGAAATCAATACTGAATATTGGGCAGGACTTTCCTGCTGGGGTCAGAATCCCGGCATTGGGATGTAATCCGAGTCCTGACTTTGCACCACGTCAGCAACAGAGCCAACGTGATTTTGGATGGATTGACCAATTAATGGCCGGAGGGTACGCTCGCAGGACTCATTAAACCCTTCCTTAGGGTGACTGCAACAAAGGTGAGGTAGGCACGGTAGCTGCAGAGGGTGGGCTGGCCTCGGATGCTGGGGTGGTCTCAGGCGGTGAGATGGTGGTTCCCCGGTTTGCTCCTGGGGGGGGTGGGGTGGGGGGGCTGCTGCCTTCAGGCGTCTGCTGGCACTGCTGGGGGTTCCACAGGCCTAACGGGAAATTTGGATGGATAGCAATCTTGTGCCCGACCCAGGAAAAAAGCAACGAGTCGGGACCATGGCAGGGAACCGGTGGCGTCGGGAAATTCCGTGCCAGCCCACTGCCGATGCTGCCACCATGTTGCCCGACCCAACTGAGCATAAGATGATGCGCGATGACGTCGGGCGAGCGTCCTGACATCATCGTGTAGTCCCGTGATATTTTGTTCGGCGGGCATGTGCTGGAGTCGGCAGCACGCCTGCCGAAAATTAAAAGGCCTATTAAGGCCATTAAAAAGGTAATTAAATTCAAATTTACGTTGCCCATCCAACCTCACGCTTGGCAGGCAGGCAAAAACGCCAAGCGGCCTTTGCACTTTTTAGGAAACCTCATCCACGGACAGGATGAGGTTTCCTAAATCAAATAAAAATGAAGTAAAAACTTTACTCTTGAATTAAAAACATGTCCCTGCTCATGTGGCAGAGTCGCATGAGGAGACATGTTTTATGGCATTTTTATTTTGTTCATTAGTTTTTTTTGAACAGTGCTTCATCTCCCTGAGGCAGCTGTGTGCCTCAGGGAGATTGAAGCTCTCTTTCACGCGCATGCGCCAAGTTCATGATAGGCCCGCTCGAACTCCTCCCCCCGCCTGCACAGACAGCGCTGAGTGCTGCCGTTCGTGTTCCACGCTGGGCAGGCCTTAATTGGCCTGTCCGGGTAAAAGCACGGCATGGTGCCAATTGCGGACGGCAGTCAGCTTCCCGAATGCCCCTGCCGAGCACCCCCACCAGGGGCAAAATCCTGCCCTAAGTAAATTTAACATCCGATACCAGTTGAAATTCTGACCGAGAAGCAGAAGATTATTTATTTGTCAAGGCAAACACTATTATCCAAGAAAAATATAGCCTGAAAGAGTTAGCACAATAGATCATTACAACTGGTATTTCTAAAACTCTCACAACCCACAACAACCTTCAATATCGCTTAATCGGCAAAGTTGGAAATGGGCTTTTGTAGAGCAGTTAGCATCTGATAAATGAACGTGAATATTTTTATTCCTCTTACAATGGAGAGTTGATGCTTCGGAAGTAAATGAATCAAAGTGATGAAAAGGAATTCTCCTGAAGGCAGGACATGCAAGAATAGATAGTCACTTCTGACAGAAAGCTAACATTGAGAAGATTACGGTCAATAACAATCCCTTGAACAATGCATAAACTCGGCAATTGGAATCTAAAGACTCTTTCACACACATTGACAAATAAGTGTGCAGGTGTTGATGGCACTAAAGAAGAAAGAAGATCAAGCTTACAATCAATGCCAGACCCTCTAATATGAATTCCAAAAGGATCAATGGAAAAAACCTCACTTTAGCAATAAACAATGGCAAAAACCTTTGGCAATTGCCCAAGTCCAAATGTTTAGTGCTCTACAACAGAACAGGAAGACACAAAGTCTGAAACAACCTGTATTTCAGCAACCATCATGAAAATATAATAATTCTCATAATATTATTGTGACTTATTGTAAAAGTGGGTTCTTTGTGGGGTTTGGATTCGTTTCTCTTTGTGTATGTGTGTGTGGGTGGGATTTAATTGAATTGGAGACAGCTGATCCGGAGCATTTGAATTATCAACAAGAAGCTACGTTTGAAATGCTAAATACATAAACATGGCTGAAGTTTTAGAATGTGAGGTGTAAGGAACATTTGCATCTTTAGATAAATTAGGATAGTTTGAATTTCAAAGAGATGGTAAGATGGTACACGTAGCCAGAAGAAGCCAAGCCAAACAGTGTGTTTACTTTTCCCAAAGGTTACTAATAAAATTAGTACCATGAAAGATTTTATTATGAAAAAAATAAAGTTGCAAAAACACATGGGAACAATGGAATTTGTATTAAAAAGGGAGAAACATGTACAAAGGAGATGAGGCTTTGTGTAAGGGAAGAAGATATTCTAAGATCTAGCAAGTATGAAAAGCCTCCAGCCTCTGTGCATCAAGTTGTCTACAGGAACCAAAGCTGAGAAAACTAACTTCGAAACTCACTGTCCAGGGTATCGTGTTACTTTGCTTGGGTCTGTTTAAATCTATTTGTTTTTACTGGTGCCTTAACAGAGGTGTAACTGGGAGCCAGATTAATTAGGGTGAATTAGGGTTTTTAGGAGTTATTATAGTTGTAATTTGTAGACCTATGTATATGCTTGAAATATTTTCTTTTGTTAATAAATGTTTAATTTAGTTTTCTAAAAACCTCTGAAGCCACGATAGTCTTGTTACATCTGAATTCAGGGCACACACCTTGAAATAAAATACAAATTGCAAGACTGTTGTGACTGTGTAATCAAGTTTCCCTCGCGGATGTGATCTTCCTGTTACACATCAATTGCCACATCATAACAGCAACAAAAGACAAATGTGTGCCCAAGGTATCCATAACATGAGTGTAGTGTTCAATTGTTCATTGTTTGATTATGTGTGCCTGCTATCAGTTCCCTGTTCATTGTTCGTGATTAGTTAAGCCTGGGAATGGTAATTTAGAAAAAGAAACTAAACTAAGGCAGTTGCTGTAGGCATGAGAGAGCAGACATTTTAAAGCATTGAATAGAATTTCTGTTACTCACATAGAAGCTGGTGTATCATCTCTGTATACCTTTGAGGCACAAAACGCAATAAATGGGGTCAGTGTATATGTAAAATCATGAAAACCTCTTGCATGCTCTTCTATTCAGTTAATCAGTATTAATCATGTAGTGAGACAATATGTGACAAAATCTTAAAACCACACTGTAAAAGGATACAAGAGATTTCATCATTCTTGTTTCAGTGTAATTTTATTAATCTATATAATTAACACAGGAAGTTAAAAATGATCAATTCACAATATTGTTGGGAGGGAATAGTAAGACCAGAGGAAACTCAATTCTGGTTAAACCATGGATCAGAAAATCATTCAAGGGGTCCAAGAGTTTTTGACTACACTGCTGATCTGAAATCCAGGCAATACTTCCACAGCCCAGTATCAAATAAGCAGAATCAAAGTTAAAAGATCCTTGATGTTCAATTGATGTTCAATTTGAAACTTTTATGTTAAATTTTTTTTCAAAGTTTCTCGGAAGGGCTACACACATGCAAATTTGTAATCAACTCTTTTAAATGTGAGAATTTTGACTCATCTGCTGACAACTAGAACCGCCATCCAAATTTGTTCAATTGCAATTTTAGACAGGACAGAACATGAATGTGTCCTCTCACTTCCATCTAGCGCTTCTCATTCTCTGAAAATATTATCAGGAAAATGGTTTTCTCTCTCTCGCTTGAGTAAGCAGGTTAATTCAACTGACAGAATTTTGACATACTTGAGAGACTCCTCAAGATTATGAGCTCCTAGATACATGAAGCAAATCCTATATCGAAAAGCTGGCTAGGTTTGAGATGCCTGGTGAGAAACGGCACTGAGCCTTCACTGTTCTTTTCTGCCAAGATAAGTTCTTGGAGTGAATGACTCAAAATCGAGGAGACGTTGATGAATTTTGTTCATTTGCACTGCTGGCATACCAGCACCAGTCTATTTGAGTATTAAACTGTGGATAAAATCTGTGCTATCTGCCGCCAGCACTGACATCTCCAATATGGAACAGATTTCCTCAGAGAATTGTCACTGCAAGAGCTGCCAGGCTTGGTCTTGACATGCAACTCTTTTGGAGGCTGCCAAGGGCAGGCAGGTCAATTTGAATGCAACTGGATCACAAATATGCAGCTAGTTTTTTTTTTAAGGAAATGCTCCTTTTTGACAGTATTATGCTTGTACTAAGATTTCTACAGTACACAGCTAAAGATAATTAATTAATCCGTAATTTTGATAACACAAGAACACAAGAAATAGGAGCAGGGGTAGACCATATGGCCAGTCGAGACTGCTCTGCCATTCATTACAATCAGGGCTGGTCTTGGGCTTCAACTCCATTTTCCTGCCCACTCCCCATTCCCTTTGATTCTGAGAGACCAAAAATCTGTCTATGCCAGCCTTAGATATATCCAGCGATGGTGGTAGAGAATTCCAAAGATCCACAACCCTTTGGGGGAAGTATTTTCTCCTCATCTGAGTCCTAAATGATCAGCCCCTCATCCTGAGGCTGTGCCTCATGTTTTAGATTCCCCAGCCAGTGGAAACAATATCCATGTCTTTCCTATGAAGCCCCTTCAGAATCTTGTATGTTTCAATGAGATCACCTCTTGTTCTTCTAAACTCCAGAGAAAATTAATCCAATTTAATCAGACTGTCAAGTTAGGACAACCTCCTCATTCCAAGAACCAAATTTGTGAACATTCACTGCATCGCCTCCAATGCAAGTATATCCTTCTTCAAATGAGGAGACCAAAACTGCGCACAGTTTTCTGGATGTGGTCTCACCAAAGCCCTCTACAATTGTAGCAAGACTGAGTAATCACGCAGTCATTTTGTCACTTGTTTCAGCAATTCAATATTTGCTTATGTAATGGGTAGACCTTGTATGATTACAGTTCTAACTAGCAAGATCAGACCTTTTGAAATTTTGTGGGCTTAACTTCATGCTTTATAGAATGAGTTCCTCATGCTTTCCCCCATCCCTCATTGTCCTCAGTCCTATCATTAAAGCTGCTTCAACAATGACATTCCCTCCATTGTGATTTCAAGATCTGGGGGTGTTTGCATATGATTCACAATATCCAGTATTATTCACATTTTCTTTGATAGTGAAGCAGCTGCTTTACAGCAAGACCTGCGCAGCATCTAGACTCGGACTGGCAGATGTCAGGTAACATTTGCGCCAGTTAATTGTCAGTTGATAACCATCTTTAACAAGGAATCCCAACTACTTTCTGCTGAAAGTCATGTTGTAATAATGTTGACTGAAGGAACTCAGGCCATGATGTCAGAAATAGCATCATATGATTTATGGGAGATAAAACAAAGGCATTTTATTTTCCTGGGATTTAAGGAGGTACATTATTATAGCACCTTTCATGATCTTAGAATGTCCCAAAGTGATTTTTAGCCCATTAGGTACTTTTGCAGTATATGGAAGAAATGTGACAGCCAATGTGCATGCATCACAAAATTCGTAGGGTTACAGGGAAAGGGTGAGGGAGTGGGACCTGCTGAGTTGCTCTTGAAGAGGGCCGACATGGATGTGATGGACTGAATGGCCTCCCTCTATGCTTTAACCATTCTGTAATTCTAACAAGGTCCCACAAACAACAATGTGATACTGACAAGATAACCTGCTTTTCGTCATTTTGGCGAGGGGTAAATATTGGCCAGGGCACCAAGGA
Source organism: Carcharodon carcharias (assembly GCF_017639515.1). Lineage (NCBI taxonomy): Eukaryota > Metazoa > Chordata > Chondrichthyes > Lamniformes > Lamnidae > Carcharodon > Carcharodon carcharias. The sequence goes on along the minus strand of NC_054486.1, from coordinate 13,608,997 downwards.
AAACTCGGTGGGGGTAATTTTATGGTCCCCCTCCCCTCCAGTGGGATTTTCCGGTTCTGCTGAAGTCAAGGACTTTTGAATGGCTGACCGCACTTTCCGTGCCCCGCCCCTGCCATACCATAACATTCTTCCCTCTGGGTTCTCTTCAAAATAGCACCATGGGATCTTTTACATCCACCTGGAAGGGCAGGCGCCTTAGTACGACACCTTTTTGGAAAGACAGCACCTGCAACTGAGCAGCACTCCATCAGTAGTGTGCTAGAATGTCAGCCTGGATTCTGCGCTTGCATCACAGGAGTGGGATTGAACCAGAACTTTTTGACTCAGAGGTTAGAATGCTATCCAAGTGTGAGTATATATTTATGTATATACTGTACTTATGCATTAACTATGGGCAGAAGTTTCCAGCCCCTCACGCCAGCAGGATCCTCCAGTCCTGCCGGTGTGAACGGAGATTTCAATAGCTCACCGGCCCCGCTGCTGGAGAGCTGGAAAATTCCGGCCAATATTACTGCTAATGCCTCTTATAAAAACAATTACTTATGGAAAATCTCGCTGCAGAGGATAGCAAATTTCACAAACCGCTTGGGAGTAAGCACGAAACATTATTATATGTGTCTCGCACAGATTGCATTTGCGTTCTGGACATGTAGAAACGCTAACCTGCTTTGGCTGTCAGCTTTTGTGTGTACCTGAAGGTCATTAACAATCACCCCAATCTGGGTTACGTTCATCATTTGACATTTGGCTCCACTGTATAGGATTTTGTCCTTTTCGTAATTCTGGGCTCTCGTTGCTACAAGAGAGATTTGCTGACAGCCAGCATGGTGGGTTAAAAGATGTTGCCAGGGAGAGTAAAGTGAGATGAGAACTGCGAAGATGAACAAGCAGGTGATGCACTGTAATGTGACAAAGAGAGAAAAATGTTTATTTTTGGTTGTTGTTGTTGTTGCAGGTCAGCAGTTTTCTACAATCTCTATGGAGTAAAGGATCCTGGAGAGAAAATTATCCACTTCCTCGCAAGATTCAAGGTTACTGATGTGAGGCTGCTCGCCGCTTTGACTGTGAAACAATATAGTCACAGTGGAAAGATCAGAACTTGCCCAGTGAAATACTTTCAGACCTGGCAAAACAGCATTCTGCTTTTTAAAAAGAATATAGCTTCATTTGCTCCTTAACTCATTCTCATCTCATTGGAGGCTGTGTTCGACAGGTACTTCTGTTTCACTGCACTGTCGACAAAGATGTCTTTCTTTTGCTTCAGTCCTTCAGCATGTAATATCATACAGTCCATATTTTTGATTCGGTCTACAAGATGCATTGCAACAACTCACCAAGGCCCCTTTGACAGCACTTTTCAAACCCACAATCGCCACCACCTAGAAGGACAAGGGAAACCACCACCATCCTGACTTGGAAAGATATCGCCGTTCCTTCACAGTCGCTGGGTCAAAACCCTGGAGCTCCCTCTCTAACAGCATTGTGGGTGTGCCTACACAACATGGACTGCAGCAGTTCAAGGAGGCAACTCACCACCACTTTCTGAAGGGCAAGGGATGGGCAATAAAAATTCTGGCCTAGCCAAGAGTGCCCACGTCGCGTGAATGAATTAAAAAAACATCAATGATCATCAACCAGTGGTCTCCTCTGCATTGGAAAGACCAAACGTAAACTGGGCGACTGCTTTGCATAACACCTGCGGTCTGTCCGCAAGAATGACCCAAACCTCCCTGTCGCTTGCCATTTTAACACTCCACCCTGCTCTCTTGCCCACATGTCTGTCCTTGGCTTGCTGCATTGTTCCAGTGAAGCCCAACGCAAACTGGAGGAACAACACCTCATCTTCCGACTAGGCACTTTACAGCCTTCCGGACTGAATATTGAACTCAACAACTTTAGCTCTTGAGCTCCCTCCTCCATCCCCACCCCCTTTCTGTTTCCCCCTTCCTTTTATTTTTTTCCAATAAATTATATAGATTTTTCTTTTCCCACCTATTTCCATTATTTTTAAATATTTTAAAATCTTTTATGCTCTCCCCACCCCCACTAGAGCTATACCTTGAGTGCCCTACCATCCATTCTTAATTAGCACATTCGTTTAGATAATATCACCAACTTTAACACCTATGTTTTGTTCTGTTCTTTTTTTGTTCTTTTGTTCTGTTGTTTGTGACATCTTATGATGATCTGCTTCTATCACTGCTTGTTTGTCCCTACAACCACACCAACCCCCTCCACTTCTCTCTTTCTCTCTCTCCCCCACCCAACACACCTTAAACCAGCTTATATTTCAATTCTTTCTTGGACTCGAACTCAAGTTTTGTCGAAGGGTCATGAGGACTCGAAACGTCAACTCTTTTCTTCTCCACCAATGCTGCCAGACCTGCTGAGTTTTTCCAGGTAATTCTGTTTTTGTAATGAATTCCAGTTCCTATTTGCTTTTCTTTTGCTCTGCTTGCCCCACAATATTTTATTTAAAAATTATACCGACCATTATCATCAAGCATCTTTCTTCAGCCAAGCAGACCAACCATTGAAAGCAGCACAATATTGGCTCAGATTGGCCCACATTTTAATTTCTAATGAAAGGCCATTGTGACCTGAAGCGTTAATTCCATTTCTCTCTCCACAGGTGCTGCCTTACCTGCTGAGAATTTCCAGCATTCCCTGTTTTTTATTTCAGATTTCCAGCATCCACAGTATTTTGTCCTTGTGTCACATTTTAGTTTCCAACTTCTTTATCGCATTGCCAAGCCCAAGTCACCTGATTTTCTTCCTACAATGTTCCTCCGATGGCTCAGTTGAGCTCCATGACTCGCGGCTTTAAGCAAGGCTCACCAATTTGGTACTTTGAAAACACAACGATCAGTGACAGAGAGGAAGAGAGCCTCTGATCAATCCAACCTCTCCCACAAAATTGTGATGCTTTGAGCATCGCTCTATAGACACTCCCCATCCTATCCTATCCATCCTATCCTAAAACCAGGTGTTCTCCAGGGAGAAGTGAAAAGCCTGTTAACCAACAAAGATATTATTAAAGTTATTTTTGCAATGAATAGCTGTTTGAAGTGTTAAAACAATATTATAAGGAAAGGACAAAAGCATGCTGCTGAAAACCTGAACTAAAAGGAGAAAAGGGCTGGCAATATCTCAGGAGAGAGAAACAAAGGCCAAAGTTTTCTGGTCCTGCCACTGTGGGAATCATTGCAGGCGGGACAGTAAATTTGACGGACCAGCACAAGGTCCATTGACTTCAGGCAGAAATTTACTGTCCCATGGTGGGTGGGACTGGAAAATCCCGCTGGAAGTTAGCGTTTTAGGTTAATGACCATTCATCAGAACTGGAAATAGTAAGAGACGTAACAAGTGTTAGGCAAGTGAGTGGGGAGGGTGGGAGTGGGGAAGAACGAATGGGGAGGGTGGGAGTGGGGAAGAACGAGTGGGGAAGAAAAAAAGGGGGGGTGGGAGTGGGGAAGAACGAAAGGGGAGGGCGGGAGTGGAGAAGAACGAAAGGGGAGGGCGGTAGTGGAGAAGAACGAAAGGGGAGGGCGGGAGTGAGGAAGAACGAAATGGGAGGGCGGGAGTGAGGAAGAACGAAAGGGGAGGGCAGGATTGGGGAAGAACGAAAGGGGAGGGTGGGATTGGGGAAGAATGAAAGAGGAGGGTGGGATTGGGGAAGAATGAAAGAGGAGGGTGGGATTGGGGAAGAACGAAAGGGAAGGCCTGTGAAGGTAGAGGAGTTTAAATGACAAAAGAGATTAAATGGTGCAAGGCAAAAAGCAGGTGATAATGGAACAAGAAATAAAATGTGGGATAGAGGAGGTGCGAATGGCAATAACAGGATGAATGCTGACAGCTGCAGTCTAAAAAATAGAAGTAGTGGATATGAACTGGAATTGTTGAACTCAGTGCTGAGCCCAGAAGGCTGTAAGGTGCCTAATCTGAAGACAAGGTGCTGTTCTTCAAGCTTCTGTTGAGCTCCATTGGAGCAGTATCAGTGGCCGAGGATAGAGAGGTCAGAGTGGGGCAGAGAATTCAAATGACACCTGACTCAAAGCTCAGAGCCACACTTGCTGTCTGAATGGGGTAGTTTTGCAAAGCCATCACCCCATCTGTGTTTGGCCCCTCCAATGAAGAGGAGGCCACATGGTGGTGTGGGGGAATCAGATGTAGGTGGAAAGACGCTAGATAAGAGGAGAAACGATAGAGTTGAGATGGGAGGAAATCAGTTCAGTAGGGCAGGAACTGTCTGAAGCAATGGGTGGTACTTACAGGAGGTCAGAGGGGTCTCGCCTGTCAGCTGCAGAGCAGGTGAGAGACCCGTGCTGTCTCCTTATGGGAAGGTTGTCCAAATTAAGTACTAATCAATGCAGCAAGGGTAGGATGTGTGGCTCTCAGTGGGCCCCCTGCCTTCCTGATGCTGGGTCCCTCTATCAGCCTCCGAGTACCTTTGGACAAGGGGCTCCCTGAAAACTCACAAACAACCCTGACAAGGTTTGCTTTTCGGGCTCCCACATGGCGAATGGCCCGCCTGCTGCTGGGTGAATACCAGCGGCAATGGGATGAGGCCCTGAAGTGAACATTAATTGTCCGCTCAAGGGCCTCAGTTGGTGGAAAAGTCAGCCTTTCACAGGAATTCCTGCCAGGGACTTAATTGGGGTCAAGGCAGGAAGGCAACAGGGTTCCAACCTGGCACCCTCTCGCCTGATTAAATGCACACCCCACACACCGCCCCCCCCGCCCCGCCCCCCAACCGACCCACCCACCCCCACCCCCGCAACCACCAGACTCGCCTCAGGGAGGGCATTAAGCTCTGTGCAATGGGAGGACTTGACTAGCCCTGTTTGTGGATCTCGAGAAAGAGATACAAGTGAGCTGCATGAGGCTGAGTGACTCTAGCTCAGTTGGTAGCACTCTCACCTGTGAGTCACAAGGCTCTGGGTTCAAGTCCCACTCCAGGTTTGGAGCATAACAGTTAAGGCTGACATGCCAGTGGAGTAATGTGGGAGTGCAGCACTGTTAATAGTGCCTCCTTTGGATGAGATGTTAAACCAAGGCCCCATTTGCCTACTCAGGTTTATGTAAAAGATCCCATGGCATGAAAAGCAACAGTGTGATCCCTGGTGTCTTGGCCAATATTTATTCCTCAATCAACATCACAAAAACAGATTATCTGGTTATTATAACTTTGCTGTTTGTGAGAGTTTGCCTGAGCAAATGGCTGCCATGTTTCCACATTAAAATAGTAACTATACCTCAAAAAGCACTTCATTATCTGTAAAGCACTTTGAAACATCTGGTGTTTGCAACAATGTAATATAAATGCGTCTTACTTTGTTTTTTTCTTTTCTTCTCTTTCTTTTTCTCTTCCTCATTTCCCTTCTCTTCATTTTCACACTCTTTTCAATTTTCTCTCTTTTGTTCTTGTTCTGTCTTTTTCTTTCTCACTCTCTCTCTCTCATGTTCTCTCTTTCTTTCTTGTTTTCTCGCCTTCCCCCTCTCTATAAGGTCGGAGGCCATGGAGGGAAAATCTTCAGGGGAGATCAGGTCAGTGAGAGATTGGGAAACATTGCCATATGTTTGGTGGTGGGATCGTGGTCAGGGAGCAGTAAAAGGAGGCGTCCCAGAATTAGTTAGAGATTGGTTCACCAAACAACCTCAGAGTCACCCTTGTCAGCAGCCTCAATGGCTATACCAGAGTTTGGCATGAGAGAATGGACTGCTGCCAGTTCAGAGGGAGACAGGTTAGAATGAGTGACCAAAGTAGAGGAATTGAGACAGCCAATGTCCCACCAGCAGTTCCCAGTGAAAAGCTTTAGAGAGGGTGAGAGGCCGGAGGGAGGCATCCAGGTGGAACAAGGATTCTGAAGACCGGAGAAAGGGTCCGTTGTGTGGGTGAAGATTCCTGATCAAAGAAGTGGACACAGGAGCTCTGTTTGGTGCTGAGCTCAAAAGTTATGTGAGGGGTTGAAGCTTAGGCCTTTGTTGAGGGCTGACTGTTCAGAGAAGACAGTGAAAATACGGCAGTGGATAAAATTGGAAGACAGGATGGTATCGGAGCAAAAGGAAGAGGAAGAAGGATCCAGAGTGGGTGTGGCAAACAAAAGTTGCTGAAGTTTGTAATACATGGCACCTGAAAGGAAGAGAAAAGAGTTTTGTTAAGTTGTCGGAAGAGGAGAAGGATGGAATGAAACTGCGGAGCATGACAGCTCTGAGATAGAGTGAGTCAGTGCTGCTGAAGAGAGAGGTCAAGAGGGTACATGTGACATTGAGTATGAATCCCAGGATATGGTGAGAGCAGGGATTCTTGGAAAAATCATGGATAGATCCGAAACATGAAGAGCGGAATTCAGTTGGAATGATGTGGGATTAGCACTACAAGGAATTACCTTGCTGGGTTATTTTCTGATGAAATTAGTTTGCATGGAAAGTCCACCTTTGTGTGTTAGCTATGCAGTGTTGTTTAACAGACACATCTTCACAAATACATAAAGGATACCCATGGGCTTGCATGAGTAAAGGCTTGAGCTGTATAAATCGGGCCGACAGCGGGGGAATCATCTTCTAGTGTTGGTGCCATAACTGTGGGGATGCCCATTGCCACTGATAGGCTCCTCCATAGAAAATGGAGCAGCCATAAAGGCGGGCACCAGCCCCCAGGAACCCGCTGGGAGGCTGCCAGGGTCTAGCCAACAGTCTAGCCATGTGGTGGCAGCCCCTCCCAATGCAGACAAAATAGTGGGAAGTACCCTAATTGGGCATTTAGGTGCCTCAATTGGTCAGCCGGTGGAAAACCATGCTGCTGAGGTTCCTGCCACTGGTAATATGCCATCGCTGCAGGAAGATGTCGGCCACCCCTTCCAAAGCTTTCACCTGCCATATTACCAGCCCGCCCACCTCTCTATTGCTCCTCTTTGGAAAGAGACAATATAGTGTATTCCCCTCTCCTGGCCTTGCGAGTATCAGTCCTTACAGAACAGTGGGTGGCAAACTGCGAGACATCAAAGATGCCGCCTGCTTCAGCCTGGAAGGACCCCAACACGAGGAAGCCTGTGGCCGCGGTGATCTTTAGAGCTGTGGGTATTGCTGCCCTCACCTTGCTCTGAGGCTGCAGGATTGCCCACAGCAGGTGGCAGATTTCAGTGAGCACCCTTCCCAGAAGGAAAAAACCAGTTAAAAACTGGGGTCCGAACCGATCTTGTCTCCCTTAAAATGGAACACCAGTAAAAACTGAAAAAAAGAAGAGTACTGGTCCGAACTCAGAACTTCCCTCTGGGTTGTATAACACAGAGAAGTCACACACACACCGTTCCTTTCCTGAGGTTCAATTTGGAGAATTGCTCCCTGAGTATGCTGGGTGGATATTGTCCCCTGCTGAGTAAGAGCACCCCCCACCCCTAAACCACGCACTTCGTTCCTCCCTCTTTGAGCAGGTCTGTGTGGCCTCTGCTCCAACTCCCCATCATTCTTCAGGCCACAGAGGAATGGAAAGTGCAACACCCGTGACTGGGGCAAGTGTCCTGAGCACAACCCTTGAAGTGAGAACCAAGGACTTCAGCACATGCAACACCACTCCCTGTGCACCCGACCAAATTTAAATAGTGGTCCAAACAACCAGGCACTTTGACTCGCTTAGCAACAGCCGGAGAAACCAGTAACTATCCTGAGAGTAGCTATGACCCCTTCATAACGTGTTGGCAGGTGTTATGGGTAGAAAGAGGGATGAGGTCCTGCAGGTAGATTTTATGGAGCTAGGAGAGAAATTAAAAAGCAGGTCCTGAAGGGTAGTAGATGGGATTAAACTGAATAACATTTTTTTATGGCTAGTTTACACACAATGGGCTGAATGGCTTCCTTCTGTGACTTGAATTTTTCACGTTTCTAGGTTTCCAACTGTTAAATCTATGTTCCGTTGGGTGAGGATAAGAGTTGACTGGAGTGCCGAGGTTGAAAACGGAACCACCATAGTCGAGTCAGCATCGCAGGCTGACTGACGTCGTGATCTGTCTAGTCTGCATTCTTCCCACACAAACTCGTAACATCCTCACTAATGCCTAAAGTGGTCAAAAGTGTGCAAGCGCAGCATGGATGCTGTTTTGCACACAAAGCCACACCCAAAATGCCAAAGATATGGGTGCTACAGCGCAGAAATTGTGTTTCTCCACAATCCCTTTGTCTGTTGTTTGACAAAGTATTTCAAATGAATATGCGATATTCCACAGTGCAACCTGTTCTAGTAGAGTGATATGTCACCTTATGCTCATTTGTAAAGCAGAGAAATTATCTCCCTCTCACAACACAGGAAGAGTTATGGCATTCTTTCATTTGATTATTTTCATACTTGTTTAAATATTTATCTATAATTACATTCCTATCCAGTGCGATTGTAATTCTTACCAAGTATACAGAAAGGTTTGATTTGAATTGTTAAGTCAATCCATGCCTTTATTGGCAAAGCCTTTAATAAAATAGCTAGTCAATTTTAAGTAAATATAGGCTTGTAAGTCCAAATATCACAACAGTCAGTAACCTTTGTGACACATTTCTGTCATACATAACATGATAAACTAAGTATTAAGACTGCAATGGATGATAATAATTGCACTTTGGAAATTTTGATATGATTTGAATAAACTTTACCTAAAGAATAAGAACCATCAACTTTTAAGAGGATGAACAATCTGCCATTTACTTGGTGAAAATTTGACATAATAAATACTGACAGGCAGCGTACTCATGCCTGCACTTAATTCAAACTGAATCGCTATTTTAGTAAAAGCATTTCAATAAAGGAAAGTATGAAGGTCATCTCATGTTGCCTGGGTTTGACATCAAAGGGGCATCAATCCAGTATTGTCAAGCCAACTTTAAATAATTTTGATTCTTTCATGGGATGTGGGCATCACTGGCAAGGCCAGCATTTGTTGCCCATCCCTAATTGCCCTTGACCTGAGTGACTTGCTAGGCCATTTCAGAAAGCAGTTAAAAGTCAACTGCATTACTGCTGGACTGGAGTCACACATAGGCCAGGTAAGGATGGCAGATTTCCTTCCTTAAAGGGCTTTAGTGGACCAGATGGGTTTTTACAACAATCATTGATAGTTGTCATATGTCACCATCACTGAGACTAGCTTTATTTTCATTTTTTAATGAAATTGAGTTTAAATTCCACTGGCTGCCGTGGTGGGATTTGAACCCTTATCCCCAGTGCATTAGCCTGGCCCTCTGGATTACTAGTCCAGTGACATTACCACTACCTCACCATTTCCCCCAGAGATGGGTGGGTGTTGAGAGAGGATCCTGGGCTTTTTATGAAATCAACCAGATTTCAGTAAAATGTTGAGGGTACAGACACTCCAACCCTGTCAGGAGCAGAATTCTACATATAAGATCAGTAGCTGCAGTATAAACGCAGCCAAGAATAGCTCAAATGGATAGACTTAAGCTTGCAATCACACAAAACACATTAGCTATTATTCCATAGAAAGAAAAACTATGTGAGGCATATATAATGATAGGCCTTATCATAGTTAATACTTTAAAATCCTCATATATCAGAACCTATCAGAAGACATAGAAATTACACTATCAAGAGAAGCTTTGTTGGAAGTGTGGAATGCTGGACCCTAAATTTAAAGGGTGCATCATTACTTTAACTCCAGTTGTGAAGGTGATGGTAGACATACATTCTCTGGAACAAAAATGAAATACTGTGGATGCTGGAAATCTAAATGAAAGGTACATTTGACCAAAGGGCATTGACCTGAAACATTTACTCTGTTTCTTTCTCCACAAATGCTGCCAGACCTGCTGAGTGTTTCCAGCATTTTCTGCTTTCATTGTACATTTTCTGGCAGAATAGATTTCCTCCGTGTTGAAGAGCTGACTGAAGGATAGCAGTGCTCGTTCATTCAGGAATACGGAGACAGAAACAAGCTTATGGCATTGCCGTCTTCTGCAAAGAATCTGTGTGCTCGTGTGTGTGTGAACCCACATGTGTATGTGTGCACATGTGTGTGTGTGTGCACGTGTATGTGTGTGCATGCACATGTGTATGTGTGCTCATGTGTGTGTGTGTGCATGTGTATGTGTGTGCATGCACGTGTGTGTGCATGTGTGTTTGTGTGTGCACACATGTTTATGTGTGTGTGCATACATGTTTGTATTTGTGTGTGTGTATGTGTGTGTGGTGTTTATTGAATTTGCACATGTGGATCAGGGAGCCAACAATCAGGCTGGTGATACACATCAACCATAAGGATTCGCATCCTTGTAGCATAATGTATTAAGGCACTCCCCTCCCCAAAAATCTTCACACTGAATGCACAACAGTACAGTCTCAACACTGGCATCTCCCCAACAAAATGGAAAATTTGCCAGATATGCCCTGTCCAGAAAAAGCAAAACAAATCTCACCCAGCCAATTACCACCCCATTGGTCAACTCTCAATCATCAGCAGAGTGATGGAAGGTGTCATTGACAGTGCAGTCAAGTGGCATTTGCTCACCAATAACCCGCTCACCAATGCCCAGTTTGGGTTCCGCAAGGCATTCAGCTCCAGACCTTGTTAAAACCTTGGTCCAAGCATGAGGGAAAGAGCTGAATTTCTGAGATGGAAAGATAGTGACTGCTCTTGACATCATGCCAGCTTTGACTGAATGTGGCATCAAGAAACCCTAGTAAAAATGAAGTCAGTGGGAGTCAAGATGAAAACTCTCCACTGGTTGGAGCCATACCTAGCACAAAGGATGATGGTTGTTGGAGGTCAGTCATCTCAGCCCCAGAACACCACTTCAGGAGTTCCTCAGGATACTGTCATGGGTCCAAACATCTTCAGTTGTTTCATCAATGACCTTCCCTCTATCATAAGATCAAAAGTCGGGATGTTCACTGGTGATTGCACAGTGTTCAGTACTATTTACAACTCTTCAGATGCTGGAACGGTCTGTGTCTGTATATAGCAAAAGTTGGACAACATTCAGTTTTGGGCTGATAAGTAGAAAGTAATATTTGTGCCACACCAATGCCAGGAAATGACCATCTCTAACAAACAGGAAGCTAACCATCTACCACTGACATTCAATGGCATTACCATCACTGAATCCCCCACTATCAACATCTTGGAGGTTACCATTGACCAGAAATTGAACTGGACTAACCATATAAATCCTGTGGCTACAAGAGCAGGTCAGAGGTTAGGAAAAAAGCAGAATACTGCAGATGCTGGAAATCTGAAACAAAAACAGAAAATGAATATTGAAAAAAGGGATAAAAAAACGGGTGAAGATAGAGGAGGGAGTTCATGGCCTGAAGTTGTTGAACAAAATATTAAGTCCGGAAGGCTGTAAAGTGCCTAATCGGAAGATGAGGTGCTGTTCCTCCAGTTTGCATTGAGCTTCACTGGAACATTGCAGCAGGCCAAGGACAGACATGTGGGCATGAGAGCAGGATGGTGTATTGAAACGGCAAGCAACAGGGAGGTCTGGGTCATGCTTGAGGACAGACTAAAGGTGTTCTGCAAAGCGGTCACCCGGTCTGTGTTTGGCCACCCCGATGTAGAGGCACCTTCCCATGCAATCGTGGAAGATGCAACACCTGCCCCTTTACCTCCTCCCTCCTCACCGTCCAAGGGCCCAAACACTCCTTTCAGGTGAAGCTGCGCTTCACTTGCACTTCCCTCAATTTGGACTACAGCATTCACTGCTCTCAATGTGGTATCTACATTGAGGAGACCAAATGCAGACTGGGTGACCGCTTTGTGGAACACCTTTGGTTTGTTCGCAAGCATGACCCAGACCTCCCTGTCGCTTGCCGTTTCAACACACCATCCTGCTCTCATGCCCACATGTCCGTCCTTGGCCTGCTGCAATGTTATTTTTATTTTTATTTATTTTCATTTTTATTCATTGCTCTATCACCACCTTTTCCCTATTTTTGATCTTTTTCCCCACCACTGCCTCCTCCCCCCACCCTATCCCCACAAAGACCATCTGTCACTTGTTCATGTTGCTCTCTCCAGAGTGCTTAGCCTTGTCCTGCTATTATCATATTCTGCTTTCTTACCTTAATGCCACTATCAACACCTCCTTTAGCCCTCACCACTATCATTAACACCCCCTTGTCCATTTGTTCATGACATCTTTGTCAATCTCTCCCTTGCCCCCACCTTTCATTGGCCTTCTATCCAACTTCACCTGCTCCACCCTCCCTAAACAGCATAAATTTCATCACATTTTTACTTCACTTTGGCTCTGAAGAAGAGTCATAAGGACTCAAAATGTTAACTCAGTTTTTCTTTCCACAGATGCTGTTGGACCTGCTGAGTTTTTCTAGCATTTTCTGTTTTTGTTTCAGAGGTTAGGAATCCTGCGATGAGTAACTCACCTCCTGATTCCCAAAGCCTAATTACCCTTCTTGAGGCACAAGTCAGGAGTATGATGGAATACTCTCCACTTGCCTGGATGAGTGCAGCACCAACAACACTCAAGATGCTTGACACCATCCAGGACAAAGGAACCCGCTTAATTGGCACACCGTCCACCATCTTAAATATTCACTCCTTCCACTACCAACGCAAAGTGGCAGCAGTGTGTACCAACCACAAGATGCACTTGTAGCAACTCACCAAGGCTCCTTCGGCAGCACTTTCCAAACACATGACCTCTGCCACCTAGAAGGAAAAGGGCAGCAGGTCCATGGGAACACCACCGCCTGGAAGTTCCCCTCCAGTTCAGACATTATTCTGAGTTGGAACTATATCTTGGAACTTCCTTCCTGGTAGCACTGTGGGTGTAACCACATGGAACGTGAAGATTGAAGAAAACAACACCATCTCAAAAACTGTTAGTGATGGGAAATTAATGCTGGCCTTGCCAGCGACACCCACATCCCTTGAATGAATAAAAAAAGTCTTAACAATGTTTCCATATTCTAATTATACAACCTACCCAACACACATCTGATCAGCCCTCCAAAGATTTGTTTGTTCGTCTCCCCCACTAATCTTCATGGCAGCAACTGAAGTTGTGAATGTCAGAGTCGGTGATTGTATTTTATGGATGGGAGTTCACATTTTGATTGAAATTGTGAACAGATGGTGAATAGTAAACTGTAGCCAGAGTGACCTTTCTTTCTCTTCAGTGTCAATGCCCAAAGGGGTTTGCAGGTACATGGATCCAGATCTTGTACATGGGAGGTTGCCAACTCTCACTTGTAATCTAGGACAGCTCTGCACCATCTGTGCTGTGTTCTTGCCAAAAGAGATCATTGCCATGGATTAATATGAGGCCAGATGTACATAATTAAGCTGCTCTATATTACAGTTGGTAGTTAAGTGCACAGAATAACAATTGAAGAAAATCTCACCATTTTCTAATTTAATTTAGGTCCCTCCTTTTAATGAAGAAAATAATAAACTCCACAACAGTGCACAGCCTTGTGGGTAAGCTAAATGACACTTTATTTTGGTCAATCCTTGACCAGGTAGATGCTGAAAGGATGTTTCCTCTCATGGGGGAATCTAGAAATAGGGAACATACTTTAAAAATAATGGGCCTCCCATTTAAGACGGAGAGGAGGAGGAATTTCTTCTCTCAGAGGATGGTTAGTCTTTGGAATTCTCTTCCCCAGAGAGCAGTGGATGCTGGGTCATTGCATATATACAATGCTGAGTTAGGTAGATTGATAAAGAAGTCAAGGGTTACGGGGGGGACAGGCAAGAAAGTGATGTTAAGGCCACAATCAGATCAGCCCTGATCTTTTGGAATGGCGGAGCAGGCTTGAGGGGCTGAATGGCCTACCCCTGCTCCTATTTCTTATGTTCTTATGATCCAATTACTGAACGAATCCAAAGCTTAGACCGGGTCAGTTCACTTCTAATGGTACACTTGTATTGACCCCGACCTACCTCCCTCAACCAAACTTAACAACTGACCCAGAATATATATGTCCCTGTTCTATTGTTTCGTCTTTGCACAGGAGTTGAGAATTTGATCTCCAATCACTTCCTCTCCAAGGGTTAAGCAGAAGAGCTGCAAGTTAAACTAGACACCAATCTGAGGTGGATGCTCCAGGCAGCTAAATTCCTGCTGCTTGGGGGTGTGGGGGGGTGGTGGGCAGCATTCTTAACATAGTGGCTCTGGGTGGATCCTTACGTGGTGATCTGAAGAATAACAACCTTCCACAGAATGGTCCGTCTGGTTTCAATATATGTCTCCCCATTCCTCCACTCCGAAGCTTCAAGTTTTAGAGATGATTTTTAAAACAGTATAAGCTCAATTTAAATAATAAGTAACAAAATCAGTTTAAATCATACCCCAGTTATCTCCTTGTGCGAAAGGAAGGATTGGTATTTTGCTCGCCTCCACACACTGCATCACACAAGCCAACCTGCTTTCCTCCTCTTGACCCACCATCTCCAGCTAAACCTGTGATCTGCCCTGACGCACAATCTGCTCCTTGACTCCTCATCTCCCCCTCGACCCCAATCTTCCCCATGACCCATGACCTCTTCAGCCCCCTGACCTTCTGGTGTGCGCCTTTTTGCATGACAGCTTCTCCATCTAACTGGCTGTCAGCCAGGAGGTGGAGAAAAGAGGTTCAAGAGGCACTCTGTTAAATTTGGAAGACCTTTGCTGTCACCTGCTTTCCGGGTTTTGGACACTGCAAGATCTGCCCTCACCCCGTCCCCCTCCCCCAGTTTCCGACCCTCGTTCCCAGACTGCTTCCCCATAAAATGCAAGGCCCAGGACCTAAATCATGATATCATTAAACAAAGCTCTGAAGATGATTCATATTGGACTCGAAACATTAACTTTGTTTCTCCCTCCACAGACGCTGCCAGACCGGTTGCATATTTCCGGCATTTTCTGTTTTTAATTTCAGGTTTTCAGATTCTGCAGTACTTTGCTTTTGTTTTGATGTTCAGGTTGTCCAGTTGTCATAAAACCCCAACTGGTTCCCCTTTGCGGAAGGAAATCTGCCATCCTTACCTGGTCTGTGGCCAGCATGTGACTCCAGGCCCACAGCAATGTGGTTGACTCTTAACTGCCCTCTGAAATGGTCAAGCAAGCCACTTAGTTGGACCAAACCACTCTCCACAAAATGGCCACCGCTTTCTCAAAGGGATAGGCATTAAATACCAATTTTTTCAATAATGTCCACATCCCAAGAAACCATTTTTTAAAAAAAGTTTTTATTCCTAATTCCTCTTTAAACTGGAATAATGGTAATGTTTTTCCAGGATTGCCCTCTTGAACTAACTTTTCACAGAATCACAGAATTTTAACAGCGCAGGAGCAGGCCATTCAGCCCATCGTGTCTGCACAGGCTCTCCAATGAGCGTTACGACCTAGTGCCATTGACCTGCCTTTCCCCTATGCCCCTGCACATTGTTTCTATTCAAATAATTGTCTAAAGACCTCTTGAATGCCTCGATTGAACCTGCCTCCACCAGGCAGTGCATTCCAGACACAAACCACTCGTTGTGTGAAAAAGCTTTTTCTCACGTCACATTTGCTTCTTTTGCAAATCACTTTAAATCTGTGTCCTCTCGTTCTTGATCTGTTTACAAGTGGGAATAGCTTCTCCCTATCTACTCTGTCCAACCCCCTCATGATTTTGAACATCTCTATCAAATCTCCTCTTCGCCTTCTTCTCTCCAAGGAGAACAGTCCCAACCTCTCCAATCTACCTTCATAACTGAAGTTTCTCATCCCTGGAACCATTCTTGTAAACCTCTTCTGCACTCTCTCCAATGTGCTCACATCCTTCCGATAATGTGGCGCCCAGAACTGTACACAATATTCCAGCTGAGGTCTAACGAGTGTCTTATATAAATTCAGCATAACCTCCTTGCTCTTGAACTCTATGTCCCTTTTAATAAAGCCCAGGATACTATATGCATTATTAATTGCTCTCTCCACCTGTCCTGCCACCTTCAATGATCTATGAACATATATACCCAGGTCTTTCTGCTCCTGCACCCTCTTCAAAATTTCACCCCTTATTTTTATATTGTCTGTCCATATTCTTCCTACCAAAATGCATCACCTCACATTTTTCCACATTGAACTCCATCTGCCACCTATCTGCCCACTCAACCAGCGTGTCTATGTCCTTTTTAAGTTCTACACTGTCCTCCTCGTAGTTTACAACACTCCCGCTTTGTATCAAATGCAAACTTTGAAATTGTCCCCTGCACACCAAGATCTAGATCATTAATATATATCAGGAAAAGCAAGAGTCCCTGGGGAACTCCACTACAAGCCTTCCTCCAGCCGGAAAATATCCATTGACTATTATTCTCTGCTTCCTATTTTTCAGCCAATTTTGTATCCACATTGCAACTGTCCCTTTTATTCCATGAGCAATAACTTTTCTCACAAGTCTGTTGTGTGGCACTGTGTCAAATGCCTTTACAAAGTCCATGTACACCACATCAACAGCATTATCTTCATCGACCTTTTCTGTTATCTCTTCAAAACCTCCAGAAAGTTAGTTAAACACAATTTCCCCTTTAGAAATCCATTCTGGCTCTTCCTTATCAACCCATATTTTTCCATGTGACTACTAATTCTATCCCGAATAATAGTTTCCAGAATCCTGCCCACCACTGATGTTAAACTGACTGGTCTGTAATTGCTGGGCTTATCTTTATGATCTTTTTTGGACAAAGGCGTAATGTTTGCCATTCCTCAGCCCTCTGGCACCTCCCCTGAGTCTAAGGAAGGCTGAAAAATTATGGCCAGTGCCCTGCAATTTCTACTCTTACTTCCTTCAATATCTTTGGATGCATTTCGTCCAGTCCCGGTGCCTTGTCGATTTTAAGTACTGACAATCTATTCAATATTTCCTCCTTATCAATTTTGAGCCCTTCTAGTGACACAGTTTCATCATCTGTCACCATGGCCTGGATAGTAACCACCTCCTTGGTAAAGACGGATGCAAAGTATTCATTTAATCCCTTAGCCATGGCCCCTTCATCCATATGTAAATTCCCTTTTAGGCCCCTAATCAGCCCTGCTCCTCCTTTTACCACCCTTTACCACTATTTATATGCCTATAGAAGACTTTGGGATTCCCCTTTGTGTTGGCTGCCAGTCTTATCTCATAATCCCTCTTTGCTTCTCTAATATGCTTTTTCACGCCTCCTCTGAACCTTCTGTATTCCTCTTGGTTCTCAACTGTATTTTCTACCTGACACGTGGCATAAGCACACTTTTTCTTTTTTATCTTAATTTCTGTCTCCTTTTTCATCCAGGGAACTCTGGATTTGTTTGCCCTACCTTTCCCTTTCAATGGAATATATCTTGATTGTGCCTGAACCAATTCGTTTTTGAAGGCCCATTGTTCAGCCACAGTTTTTCCCGCCCATCTTTCAGTCTATCTGTCCCAGCTCCGTTCTTGCCCCATCGAAGTTGGCTTTTGTCCAGCTAGCTATTCTTACTCCGGGTTGCCTATCGTCCTTTTCTATCATCATCCTAAAACGTACAATACCCAATGATCACTGTCTCCTAAATGTTCCCCCTCTGATACTTGATCTACTTGGCCCACCTCATTCCCAAGAACCAAGTCCAACCAGGTATGTGGGTTGGACACATACTGCTGTAGAAAATGTTCCTGAACATTTATCTTTATGGCTCTTTTGTTCCCTCTCAGATGCCATAGTTATGCATGATTAAAAATGCAGCCACAAAGAATGCATGACAAAATAAACAAATATTTCAAGTGTAAGGTTGCAGTCATCATGGAAGCACCAAACTTTCAATCCAAGTGACATCTGGCCAATTCTCTCCAGGGGGGTTTTAGACAGTCAGAATGATAGGAAGGTCAATTACAGCGAGCGGATGCTGCATGTTGAGTGGAGGCGAAATCGATGCAACTTCTTATAAATCTTGTTGGCATACGTAGAGGCCCACGTGAGGGAGATTGATGTGTAGTGGCTATGGCACAGGACCCATAAACCAGAGACTCAGGCTAATGCCCTGGGGATGTGGGTTCAAATCCCACATGTTCGCTGCTGGAAATTTAAACCCAGTTCACCACATCTGGAATTATAGGGCAGAATTTTATGTCACCCCACCGGTAGGTTTGGAGGCGGTGGTGGGGGCTGAGGCGGGTGACTATAAAATTTCTCAGACGGCCATCTCACTGAGCCCCCGCCCACCCCAACCTCTCCGCAATTTTACACTTGGGTGGGTGAGGCCCTGGCCTTGCACCAGTTGAGGCCCTTTAGTGGCCGATTAGTGACCGATTAATGGCCAATTCCCATCCAGCCTCAATTTTCAGGCTGGTGGGAGGAGTTCGAGGGCAGGGAGGGGAGCCCGAAAATCAACCCTGTTCAGAACTCCTCGGATGGTGGGAAGGGAAACCCTGAATCCTAAAAATCCTGGCCATAAAGCTAGCTTCAGTAATGGTGTCCTTGAAACTGCCATTGATTGTCTTAAATAACAATATCTGGTTCACCAACGGCACTCAGTTCAAGGGCAATTAGGGATGGGCAACAAATGATGGCCTTGCCAGTAACGCCCACATTCCATGAAAAAGTTTGAAAAATATGCACCCTGAGGAATTTAGTCAAAGTAAGGAATAAGATGGGATGTGGGCATTTGTTGCCCATCCCAAATTGCCCTTGAACTGAGGGGCTTTCCAGGCGATTTCAGAGGGCAGTTAAGAGCAAACCAGATTGGTGAGAGTCTGGAGTCACACGTAGGGCAGACCAGGTAAGAACTGCAGCTTCCCTAAAAGACACAGCAGGCAATGTGGCCTGCCATTGACAGGTGGAGCGGATGATCGCAAACTGGTTTCAAGATGGTGTAAACCGATTTTTGGCCTTCTCGCCATATTGTCCGCTCACACCTCCAAACACGACCCCTGCCAAAGGGAGCAGAAAATGCTGCCCTCTGTTTCTGTTCCAATAGAAATTCTTTATATTTTTTTTAAATCAGCTCCCGCAGTCTGCTACATTCTTTCTGTTATCCTGTCTTCCCATTCAGGAGGAGCTTTGTCCAATTCCTTCTGAGCAAGAGTCACAGTTTTTGCCCTTTGAAGTTTTAGTTTCCACTCTGGAACTCAAATCAGTCCTCATAGTTCCACAGTAACAGCATCAGTTACCCGAATAATTCTGTGTTAAAGCACTGTCCCTCTCTGTGCATTAGCCTGCAGCACTATTGCTGTATTCCAGGAAATTAACATCAATATAAACCTAGTTACAATTCTAAATACTGTATTCCATTTCAAATGCCTACATTAGACTTATGAAACCACTAGATCGAGATTTCCATACTGTTCAAATATGTTTAAAAATCAATGCACAAGGTTTCCTTTTGGCAGCCTATTGCAATTTAAACAGCTATTTTTCACACTTGTCATTTATTCAATAGCTATACTTCACTATAGATCCTCTTTAATCCTTAATTTGAATTAATTGAGGGAAAGGCTGGGGGGTTATTTTAAACATTTGCAATCTGATGAAAGGCTCCCTTGCAATTTGCATTATGAATAAGCTGTTTGCAAAATCCAACAATTAAACAACTAATCTGAGAACAAATTGGGAGATTTCTGGGAGAGCTGTGTTATGATGCCCAAAAATGGTGCAGCAATCTAAAGACCTGTGAGGGCCAGTTAACTCAGAACAAAAGACCAAGAAACCTCCAATAAAAACAAGAAATTCTTCATCCTTTCCTTGTCTTGCATCATGAGCAGACTGTTTTCTCCGGTGTGTTCTGTGAACAATTTGCGAAACTGCATCACTGCAAAATATCAAGTTATCACCAGTGACTGCTTTAAATGAAAGAAATGGGCTTGACGGAGCATTTAAGGAGGCTGACAAGCTGAGGAACAGCTTGCACTGAGCTGGCTCAATTCATGGGGCTGTTTGTGGAAATGTATCCCAGCTGCAATTTCTTGTTCTCGCTGCTACATCAGGGTATATGAGGATGATTGACTACAATTGAAGAAAATCGAGAAGAGGAAAAAGAACGGGCCAATGTAAATGTTTTGTTTTCCCCTTCCCCTTCAAGTGGCCAGTTACTAACCCTGAAGACCCCCTTTAAGATCCTTCTTCAAAGGTGGAGCCAACAGATTTATTACTTTTCTATATGGGTGCATCACACCTGATAATAAAATTCTAAACTGTTTTTCACGACAGCAATATAGCAGTTGCAAAATTCTTTCTTTGAATGCAGAGCAAAGACCTAGCCATTGCTCAAAAAATCAGAATTATTCTCAGAATAATGAACCATTATTCCGAATGTTTCAGGATCTGCAAACTAACCAAGAATGTAGATAAAAATAGATTATACAGCAAGAAGTCAAGAGATGTTTCTGGTCTTTAGTAATCCCAGAAAGTTTAAATTGGATGTGAAAAATAGACATGAATGCTGTCTCCATTCCAAGACGGTGCTACTTTTGATGTTTGTAGCTTATTTTTAACACACTAACACGGGAAGCCAAGTCCATAAATTACTTAACACATTGTAATAGCAATGCAAGCACCGAAAGAAATTGCTATGGAATCACAAGATTGCACTCTTACCTCTGGGTCATAAGGTCCTGGGTTTGAGTCCCACTCTGGACTTCAGTACAAAATCCAAGGCTGACACTCCAGTGCAGTACTGAAGGAGTGCTGTATTGTCAAAGGTGCCATCTTTCAGATGAAATGTTAAATTGAGGCCCTCTCAGGTGGATGTAAAGAATGCCATGGTGCTATTTTGAAGAAGAACAGGGGAGTTATCCCTGGTGTCCTGGCCAATATTTATCCCTCAGTCAACATCACAAAAAACAGATTACCCAGTCATTGTCATATTGCTGTTTGTGGGAGCTTGCTGTGCACAAATTCAATGCTGTGTTTCCAACATCACAACAATTCTGAAGTATTTCATTGGTTGTGGTGTGCTTTTGACTTCTGGGATCATGAAAAGCGTTATCTAAATGCAATTAAATCTTACTTTTGTTTCTTTGCTTTCACTTTACATCTACTTTAGTGAACTGACCGAAACTCCAAAATAGTTCATGATTCTCAACAAAGATATATCTCAGAGAGGAAGAGGGATTCAAGGAAGGGGATAAACTAACCATGGTTAACCAAGGAAGTTAAGGATAGTACCAAATTGAAAGAAAAAAACATACAACGTGGCAAAGATTAGAGATAAGCCAGAGGATTGGGAAAGTTTTAAAATCCAACAAAAGATGACCAAAAAATGATTGGTGCCTTTATATCATTATAACAACATAGTAATTTTAACATGGGGTCATCCCTTTATGGAAGTGGTTTTCATGCAAGACACTTCCAGTTCTCCAGCTGAAGAGTTAATTTGCTGCAAAGCTTGCTTTGCTAAATAATTGCCACTATGAATATGTATAAGAGCCGTCCATTTTGATTTGCGATTTTTGTTTTCCTCCTCTTTAATCCCATTGGCCTGATCTATGTACTTGAACAAATACTAAAAGAAAAATATTGTAGAAATCAGAAATAAAAAACAGAAAATGCTGGAAATTACTCAGCAGGATAGGCAGCAACCGGGGGGAGAGAAACGGAGGCCTGAATTTTTCAGACGGTTGGCGGGGGTGATCCCAGAGCTGACTGCCGCATGTGATCAGCTCAGCGCCGCCATTTTAGGTGGACGGGCATCAGACATGAGCGGTAGCGCTCAGCGCTACCTGTGCGGGCAGGGGGGAGAGGGGGGTGGGGAGGAGGGACAGTCGGGGCCAGCGGTCTTTCGCACATGCGCGTGGGAGAGCGCTTCAATCTCCCCGAGGCACAGAGCTGCCTCAGGGAGATTGAAGTGCTTTGGAAATAAATAAATAAATAAATGGATCGAAAATCTAATTAAACATGTCCCCTCATGTGACTGTGTCACATGAGCTGGGACATGTTTTTACATTTAAGAAAATTTTAAAATTTAATTCATAAAAGCTTTAAGAAACCTCAACCCGCTGGTGGATGAGGTTTCCTAAAAAGCATGAAGGCCGCTTGGCCTTTTCGCCTGCCCGGCAACCTTAAGGTTGGCCGGGCAATGTAAACAATGACCTTAATTACCTCCCTAATGGCCTTAATAGGCCGTTTAGATATCGGCGGGCATGCAGCCGACTCTGGTGTGTGCCCGCCGAATGAAACATCGCGATGACGTTGGGACACACGCCTGGTGTCATCACGTGTCATTTTTATGTTCTAGCGTGTCGGGCCTGCCCCCGCACACTGACTGAAACATTCAGGCCAGGGTTAACTTTCAAAGTCAATGATCCTTCATGTGAACTGAGGAAAGATAGAAATGTGATCAATTTTGATCAAGCGAAAGGGGGAAGTGGGATGAAGAACTAAAAGGAAGATTTGTGATAGACTGGAGGGCGCGAGAGATTAAACACTGTGTCTCCCGCCAATGCAATACGGCCACATAAGATGGCCACTGGTACCTGTCTCCACATCCGCACTGGTCCACGCATGTGCAGAAGTCCAATGAGTCACTTCTGGAGCCGGTAGCCTGGATCACAGAGTGGCTATAAGGGGAGAGAAGGGTTTTCAGCTGGGAAAGTAAAATCTTTCCCTTGTGGGATACTTTACTGCAGTCGTGTTGGTGAGTGTTTTTAAACTCTGCCTCACTATACCAGCAATTTTAGCTCGCTGTGAGTGTTAGACGAGGCATTAAAGTATAAAACTCACAGCAACCCACAATCCACTTACATTACTGGCATAATGAGACAGAGATTAGAAACACTCACCAATGTGACTGCGGTAAAATATCCCACGAGGAAAAGATTTTGCTTTCCCATCTGCAAATCCTTCCTTTCTAACCCCCTGTAAAAGGAGTTTCCAAAATCCATCACTGTCTGTCCAGGATAAAAATTCACAACATTCTCTCCTCCTGCTGCCAGGGCCAGTGATAACCATTCATGCGCCCTGCTGCACATTGCCCTATATAAACATGGAGGCCATTAACTGGGCCTATCATTGGCATACAACTGCACATGCACGCTCTGGCAGAAAATGCAGCCGAGGTTAAAAGCTAACGGATTGGCAACAGTTGAAGTAAGGATGAGGTGTGAATGGTTGCATAGCAGCCATCCAAATACAAAGTGGAGGAATAGTGATGCATTTGAAGCTCTCTGCATGACAAACTTTAGATGCAAACTTAAATTCCAACGCGAAAGATCGCAAGAGTTACTAAATTGTATCATGAGAACTATCCAGACTGATCCATGTCTATTTAGCTGATTCCTGTTTCATTGCCCAGGTTTAAAATACCTGGTTCAGGGGATTCCACACTGGCCTTTTACTTCTGACACCTGGCTTCAAATACAGCCGAGTGATCAGATCAGACCTTCCTGCCTTGTCTGTAAGGATTCTGTCTGAGGCTGTCTTGGATAATGTCAATTCGGTTCCCAGTGAGCTAGGATGTACAGCACAAACTATATTTTTGCAAAGACTTTCAAACCTTGTGAAATGGTAAAAATGGAACACTGGTGGAGCAGGCAGTGGTTTTCTGAAGTTGATTGAAGTAGTCGTTGCAGGAGCCTGACTCTGCATCCAACTGTGCCAAACTTAATTTTAGTAGGTGTTCCCTTCCTCAGCACTGGCACCTCTCACCAGCTGTACCTCACCACCACTGCTCCCTATCACTCCACACTCCATTGTCTGGCTGTCTGCCATCCTGCATAAGCAGAAACTTTCTCCCTCTAAATATTGGGAAGACCAAATCCATTGTTTTCCGTCCCCAGCACGAACTCCATTCCCTAGCCACCAGCACCATCCCCTCCCTGGCAACTGTCTGAGTCTAAGCCCTGGCGTCCCATTTGACCATGGGATGAACTTCAGATCACACATCTGTGCATCACTAAGAGCTGCCTATTTCCGTCTCATTAACATTATCCCACTCTGCAACAGCTCATCTGCGACTAAAACCTAGATCCACGCCTTTGTTAGCTCTAGACTTGATTATTCCAATGTTTTTTTGGCCTGCCACGCTCTATAAATTTAAGCTCATCTGTTGTGTCTGAACTCACACCGAGTCCCATCCACCCAGCTCCCCTGAGTCCACGGAGCCTGCATTGACTCCAGTTAAGCAACACCTCAGTTTTAAAATTCTCATCCTTGTTCTCAAATACCCACATGGTCTTGCTCCTCCCTATCTCTGTAATCCCTTTCCACCTCACACCCCTCTGAGACAGGCCTGATGCTGAGAGGATTTTGTAGGGGCACCTAGAATAAGGGGACACAGTTCAAAAATTAGGGTTCTCCCATTTAAGACAGAGATGGGGGGGAATGCTTTTTTCTCTCAGAGGGTCATTAGTCTGTGGAACTCTTTTCTCCAGAGAGCAGTGAATGCTGGGTCATTGAATTTATTTAAGGATGAGTTTGATAGATTTTGACTGACCAAGGGTTACAGGGGACAGCCAGGAAAGTGCAGTCGAGACCACAATCAGATCAGCCATCATCTTATCGAATCTTGGAGCAGGCTTGAGGGGCCAAATGGCCTACTCCTACTATTTCTTGTGTTCTTGTGGGATATTTGTGCTCATCTAATATTGGCCTCTTGAGTATCCCTGATTTTAATTACTCCACCATTGGTGGCTGTACTGCCCAGGCCCTAAGCCCTTAATTAGCCTCCCTAAAACTCTCCACTTCCCTCCCTCACTTTCCTCCTCTAAGTCATTCCTTCAAACCCACCTCATTGACCAAGTTTTTTGTCATCTGGCTATGCTCGCTTTTGCGTGGCTCAGTCTCAAATTTTGTTTCATATCACGCTCCTTGAGACATTTTGCTATGTTAAAGAGACAACAAAAATGCAAGTTGTTCCTGAATTCAAAAGTCATTGACTGAACACTTCATAAGACTGTATGTAAATATACAAAGTAATTAGCAAACATTTGGAACCTTTTGCAATGCAAGATTTCCTGAACAGAAACAAAAATTTGCCAGTTGCAAAAAATAAAATTGTTAATCTTCCTACTGCCACTCATGCCAAATAATTTTACCTTTACTTTGAGCCCACAGTCTGACCCATAATTGCAACCATTTGTGTTTGTGGAAAAATTCGAGTCCACCTCATTTACAATATAAAATGACTATCACATTATCTCCTTGATGAAAATGTTTAGAGGAGGATTATAGTTTTAAATCTGATAAACCAACAATGGTGGTTAATTGATATAATTTCAGAAAGAACATGCTGCCACACAGAAAGCTGTAATAATCATTAATCTTAATCAGGTTTAATCATCATTCATCAATTATGCAAGTAGGACTGGGTTAGCAATTTCTAATTTGGTGAGATGTTTAACCTTTCACTGACTCCCCACTCAAGCATTTATTCCCCACAGACTCCAGATTCACTGTTGTATCATCTGATGTTGCACAAGGCGATATAAATAGCTCGGCTAACGGAGACGGACATCGGATTTGGTTAATTCGAAATGTTACAGATTTAACAGCTCTCTATCTGTTTGCACAGTTAAATCATAAAATGAGAGAAAGGAACTAGGCCTCTTGAACCCATTCAAATCAATTTCCCGTGATTTGACTGTATTCAGGTTCCCTGGCACTTCTTGAAAAATGTGATTATCCAGAAAGGACGATTTCAACCTTCTCTGATTACAGAACACGGGCAGCAAGTTTTGACGAGCTGAAGCTTATGGAGAGGGTGGCCGTCAGGATAACATTAGGATTGTCCAGTCTAATGGTAACAATGACTTGAAGAAAGGTCCTGCAGGAGCTGGGGTGAGGCAGGGAGGGAGGCAGATGCCTTTACGGGGGGTGGAAATAGACAATCTTTGTGACGGAGGGGCTAGCTGGTCAAGAGCTCAGCTCAGGATTGAATCTGACAATAAAATTGCAGCAATCTGGTTCACCTATGGACAGTGGCCAAGGTGGGGAAGGGATTACCAGTGAGGGATTAGAGGTAATGCTGGGAAACAAAGGCAACGGCTCTGGTAATCTCAATATCTAACAGGAGGAAATAACGGCTCATCCAAGATGTCGGACAAGCAGAGTAACAGAAATAGTAGAGTGCTGAAGAGAGAGATCAGTAGAATAGGGTTGCCCACTGTGATTAAATGTATTCCTGGAGGTTTCATTACATGACTTACCCCCACACTCCAGCCATTAGTTGGCCAACACATCCATCCTTGTGACACACTGCCTTCCTACACCAACTGGAAAGCAAAAAGACTCATTACCCAAATTGGATGATGCTTGACTATCAGCCAAACAACCTTTTCCTCCCATTTTCAACATTTTCATATCTGATAAAGAGAAATGTTCAAAGGAAATGACAAAAAAAAACATTTTTTAACGTCCCGATGATTTTTCTCCAGGATTGCACACAGCAGTGCCCTAGAGATTGATCTTCAATTCCTGGAGGCTCCAGGCCAATCCTGGAGGGTTGGCAACCCTTCCAGTGACAGGTCTTAAAAATGAATTGCATGCAGAGGCCTATATGTTTTATTTAAATATACACTGCTTAATATCTACCTGTGGTTATATTGCAGGCAGATACTAAAACCTGGCAAACAATTTGCTCCACTTTCTAATCCCCACTGAACCCCCCAAATTGAAATACAGATATAGCACACTGATTGGAATTGGTTGTGGGACCAACATTTATAACCTTATATCGGCCTTTTTATGCCACCAGACACTTGATGTAAAATAATTACTATCACTACTCTCTGCAATTGGTATTATTAAAGTATCGTTACATTACATTTGATGGTGATAAACCACATTGCAACAAAATAACGTTAATTTAAATGTATTTAACGGAGCACATTATTTACTTAAATTATTCAGAAAAATAGAGTTCTTTGTAGGAGAAATGGGTTGCTGTACTACTGTACAATATTAAGGTGAGAATGAACAAATCGCATTCTGCCATTTGTTAAATTACAGCAATCAATATTTTTTCCGGTAGTAATATAAAAATATGTTGCAGATGGCCAAGGAAACAGCAAATCTGCCTAATTTAAAATAGCAATTTAAATAGAGTTTGGCTTGGTAAGAGAAAGAAATGATGGCCTGTTTGGAAAGCGTCCCACTTCGTTACTAAGATAGAATAACATTAATTTCAACAACATTATTCCGGCGACTTTAGAAAAAAAGCACTATTCAACAAACTAGATTTGTAGAAAGATAAGGGAATATTGATGTCTGTAATTTTGTTTTTGACAACATAAAATGCAAGCAAATCAGTTGAAAAACATACATTATTTACGTTCAATAAATGAGAAGTCCTTATTCATTTAAACAACGAGAAAAGAATTGATTTAAATAATGAGAGCTGATGGCCTATTTAGTCAGCACTGGTTCTTTCTGTGCCACAAGAAAAGGCATTAGAACAGTAAGCAAAATGGCACAATTGGCGCTTCAGGTCCAGGCTATTTTGTATATACATGTGCGAAGGCGAAAATGCTCCTTTTGGGCCTACATTGTGACAGGACAGTGCTTGTCATTTAATGGTCTTTACCTCAGGTGGAGACAGCACCTCCAGGGCAGGAGAACAAATTGGTGCAGGAAAATTGCAGGAAAACACTTCTGCGCCTGACTTTCTCTTTGATGATTTTAATGGGGCAAAAGAGGTTAACTGATTCATGTGGTCTCTAGTTATCCTTTGATGGGAAATGGTTTGTGCAAGGATTAACAAAATTTGGATTACATAACATAAGATTGTTCAATTGAGGCAAATTTAGTCATCGAATAATTGCCTAGACATGGTCAGCATGTTCTTTGATGAGAAGTTACGGTTAAAAATTTGCTGGGTGTTACGAACATGAAGTTAATAAGATTGTTACGTTTTAAATTGTCTCTTTAATTTAAAGTAAGTGGAGTAGTGAAGAGGGTCAGGTGATCTGTTCCAAATTCTGCCTGACAACAAGCCGGGGTGGTTTGGTTACTATGGGGACAGGGAGGCCCAGGATGAGGCTGACTGGGAGCAAAGTTCACACTTGAAAACAGGCAAGAACAGTGGCACTGACTGCGGATAGATTTTCAGTCACTGAGATTTCGGACAGAAAGGTAGGGAGAGAGAGTGAAGTCTCAAAGAGACAAAGGACTGCAGCACATGTGGCCAGAGAGAGAAGAAGCTGAGACACCTTTGTAAGTTACCAGGCAGAGTTTGGAAGGGAAGATGTCTCCTGTTGAAGAGATGCATCCCGTGATGATCTAAAGGCTCTGGAAGATTTGTCCACGCAAGGCTGGTGGGGTGGGGGGGGGGGCGCGGTGGGGGCAGACACTGCTACTGTGGATCTTACTGGTGATAGTTGGTTTGGAAATTCTCCAGAAACTGAGGGAAGCGCCTTTCGACAGTCACTTGATGTTATGACTCAGTGAAATGGGGGGGCTGTGAACCCGTTGGAAGGTGGGATTGGCTGTGGACTGTTTCCGATAAAGACAGTAACCCTGTGGAGAGTATGTGTAATGTATATGTGACATGGGGTTATTGATCGTGTAAAGGCACTAATAAGGGTTAACTTTTCTATAATTTAGAGTATTAGTTGCCCACTAAGTAATGTTTAGTCAATGTCATTTTTAATTGGTGTGGTGCAGTAAAAGTCTTACTACAATTCCTAAGTTTGTCACTGGAAATTCAAGTCTCTTGTTTATAGTTATCAGTCTCTTAGGAATCATAACACTAGCCCTTTTTTATTAGGTAATATACAACAACGTATATTTATTTAGCCTTCAACTTAGTGAAACATCCCAAGTTGCCTCAAAAGAGCATTAAAAACAAAGTCTGACAGCAAGGCACAGAGGAGATATGAGGTCAGATGATCAAAAGCTTGGTCAAAGAGGTTGGTTTGAAGAATTGACTTAAAGGAGGAAAGTGAGGTAGAGAGGGAGGGAATTCCAGAGTTTGGAGCCTAGGCAACTTAAGGCACGGCCACCAGTGATAGAGCTATTAAAACTGGGAATGCACAAGAGGCCAGAATTAGAGGAGAAAAGCGTTCTACATAAGTATGCAGCTGCTGAGGCTACAAATGTAATATTTTAGGCGTGGCAAAGCAGAGCAATGCAAATCTATGTGGAGGACTCATTTCTCTTGCCAAAGATCTAGAAAGTGCTGAATTTCTTCCTTATTCTGAATGAAGGCACAACTTGACCCGTTTTGCAATCTCATCTCATGTAACCCTGGTGGTATGTTGTTGAAAAGCTGCCCCCTCAGCACCAGTGAAGGCACGTCTCCTTGACTAATCCTCCCTGAAGATGGCTTCCAATTGTGTCCCAGTGAAGGAGGCAGCCCTGCATGTTAGGGACTGTCATTGGGACACATTTCCCAAATTTTTCATTAAACTGCTCTACTGTTAAGAAACCCAGCTTAAGAACGATTGATTTTGAATCCTGTCAGAATCTAGTCTGATTCTGACCTGTTGGAGGAAATAGTGAATGTGTTTAATTCACCCATTCATTACAGTTTGACATGGATTTCAACTACTCAATTGTACTTAATCACCAATGGACCAAAGGTTCAATTCAACTTAATTTCAGGGAAAGAATCGTTTTTCATCAGAAAATCTATGCATAATTGCAGAATTAATCATGCTAAAGAGGTCAGAGCCCTCACTTCCATTGTATAAATCTGCTTTGTTTGATATTGACGATGCAGAAGAATAACTAACTTGAACTGATGTGAGACCAGACTATCTGTGGTATTTTCCACTCATTTGATGACGCTGTATCAGATGGAAGCAAGCTCTTGCAATTCAGAGACATAACAGTGGCAGTAGGGATAGTGCACTGATGGCATAAAAAGAAAGTAATTGGAGATATAAGTGAAGCACTAAAAGAGTCACTTGGCTGATGGCATTTGTGAAAAGAAAGGACAGGTTCATGTTTTGCGTTGAGAATTTTCTCTGGATGACGAGAACTTTGTAGGCCATTGTAACTTTAAAGAAAATAGAGGGGATTTAAATCTCGCCTTTGCAGTGAGCCAGAGAGGAATGATTGCAGTTGTAGTGATCGGTTCCCTGACAATTACTATGTTGTATCTGGCATTCTGGAACCGGACCTTTTTGTTCTAATATAAGGGGGATACAGTGATCAGGACAGGAAGATGTGGCAATATTGGCACCTATTTTATGGCAAATGGGAAGACGGGCATTGCTTCCAATGAAGAGCTCTTGGTAATCTGCTGTCTGCCTTATGACTATGAATTGGATCAATGCTGTGTAACAAAACTACTGATCCGATATTGAAACAGGCTAATCCACAACATTCCAGAATGTTATTACCACTTACCTAGGTCACTAGAGGAACCTAGCAAAGTAGATTCATCATTGGAAGGGCTTCACTGGGCTCCATATAGACCTGCAAGCCATTATTCTAATGGGTACAAGGTGATCTTTGGATGGACAAGCGATGGAAACCTCAGCACTGGTTAACAGATTAAACTCCAGCATAACCCCTATGCAGAATTAAAGGTTCACCATGTCTTAGTTCTATAAATCTATGCTGAAGCTGACAGGTCTTAGCTAACTGTTGTATCTCTCAACAGGGGACAAACATACTCTGGGTGCAAAATTGAGTTGGGTAGTGTTTGCTGTCTGGGTTCTGTTTGAGGACTAAAATGGCAGCCGTGGTGCATGCTTGCACACTTTTGGGTGAGTTATGTTGGACACAGCATTGGTGAGGTTTGCACACACACACACACACACACACACACACACACACACACACACACTGAATGTCTGCTGTAATACTCAGAGCATATATAATGTAATATAAGATTATGGATTCAATCAGCGTGCAATGTTGCTTTAATTCCAGTGGTGCCATTTTGGTGCTCAGTGCTCCAGCTAACATCTTTTCTTAATTAAGCACAGCTGAATGTGCTTTTAACAGCAGGGAGGCACCCCCCACCCGCACCAGCACTACTTAAAGGGATCATCAACTGATGGTTAGTTGTTGGTTGATTTTTTTCTGGCAGTTGCTTTGATTCCTCGAGTGTTTGGTGCATCGTATAGTTATTCAAAGTTGCAGAATTCTACAGGGAGTGGCGTGGCACGTACTGGAGGAGTTTTTTTGCCGAATTTAAGGCTTCTGCACAAACCACTTGCTCCCAGGCATGGCTGCAGTAGTGGACATGCCCACTGGAATACAGCATAACTTGGAGGATGAAGGTAGACCATGCAGAGCAAGGCAAGATGCTGGAAGAGGAAGGAGGAGGAGGGGGGAAGGAGACCTATCAACAGGAGACCATGTCCACCCAGTGTGTTCAGGGAGCAATTCTCTTACCTGAACTCTGTGATGAACAATATGTGAGATATCAGTCCATTCGGACGTCCTCACTGAAACCTGCCACCTGCTACAGCCACAACTGTAACCTCCGAGCAGGGCAAGGACCGCATTGCCAGTGGCTGTGAAGGTAACCATGGAGATTAACTTTTATGGTCTAGCTAACTTCAGGCTGGCACTAGAGATATTTGCACAATCTCACAGTTTGCTGTCCATTGTTGCATAAGGGATGTCACTAAGGCCCTCAGACAGAAGCAGGTAGAGTGAGGACACACTTTCACTCGAATTGCAAGCTTCTCTGTGGTGAGGGGTGCCACAGAGCACATGCACATTGCTTCGAGGGCAGTGCATGTCAATTCTCCCGGACCAAATGGGATTTTCTTCCCTGAATGTCCAGCTGCTCTGTGCCCACACTCAGTGAATCATTCAGATCAATGCCCAGTATCCTGCCAGCAATCACGATGCCTTCATTCTGCTGCAGCGCACTAAATCAGCTATATTTGAGTCACAGTGAATCAGAAGGATAGGAACTGGGCAGCAAATGCTATCCGCTGGATATACGGCTGATGATTCCAACATGGGCAATATTTTTAAAAATTCATTGCTGGTGAGTGAGCATTACCAGTAAGACCAGTTTTTTTTTGTCAATCCCGAATTGTCCTTGCGAAGGTGGTGATCAACCGCAGAAATCCATGTGAGATACACCCACAGTGCTGTTAAGGAGGGAGTACCAGGATTTTGACCCAGTGACAGTGAAGGAACGGCAATATGTTTCCAAGTCAGGATGGCATGTGGTTTGGAGGGGATCTTGCAGGTGGCGGTAGTCCTATGCATTTGGTGTCCTTGTCCTTCTAGGTAGT
This sequence comes from Carcharodon carcharias, assembly GCF_017639515.1. Lineage (NCBI taxonomy): Eukaryota > Metazoa > Chordata > Chondrichthyes > Lamniformes > Lamnidae > Carcharodon > Carcharodon carcharias. Next base: position 13,576,914 of record NC_054486.1, on the reverse strand, counting down.
AGATGTCGTGGATTTGGAAGGTGCTGTCAAAGGAGCCTTGGCAAGTTGCTGCAGTGCGTCTTGTAGATGATACACACTGCTGCCACTGTCCACTGGTGGTGGAGGGAGTGAATGACACCCCTTCCACAAACAATCAAATGGGCTGCTTCATCCAGGATTGAGCTTCCTTAGTGTTGGAGCCACACTTATCCAGGCCAGTGGAGAGTATTCTATGACATTCCTGACTTGTGTCTTGTAGATGGTGGATTGGCTTTGGGGAGTTAGGAGACGAGTTACTCATCACATGATTCCCAGCTTCTGATCTGCTCTTGTAGTCATGCTATTTATATGACTAGTCCAGTTCAGATCAATGGTAAACCCCAGGATGTTGATAGTGGGGGATTCAGTGATGGCAATGCTGTTGAAGGGGAGATGGTTAGATTCTGTCTTCTTGGAGATGGTCATCGCCTGGCACTCGTGTGGTGTTAATATTACTTGTCACTTATTAGCCCAAGTCTGAATGTTATCTTGGCCTTGATGAGCTGTTTCAGTATCTGAGGAGTTGCAAATGCTACAGAACACTGTGCGTTAATATCGAACATCCCCACATCTGACCTTATGTTGGAGGGAAGGTCATTGATGAAACAGCTGAAGGTGGTTGGGCTGAAGACACCACTCTCCTGAATTCCTGCTGCAATGTTTTGAGGCTGAGATAATGGCACTAGCTATGACTCCAGCTAGTGGAGAGCACCCCCACCCCCCGATTCCCATTGACTTTCAATTTACTATGGCTCATTGCTGCAATACTCGGTTAAATGCACCATGGCAGGTGATGACATTTGGTGGGAGTCAAGGGCAGTCACTTCCACCTCATTCTCACTCTCACCTCACCATGCCTACATACAGTGCATGAATATGCAGTGGAATCCGTGCTGCGATCCAAAATGTGATAGAGCAGACTATTGGCATGTGGAAACATTGCTTTTGCCGGCTGGACCATGCAGGAGCAGCCCTGCAGTACTCGATGGCGAAGGTGTCAAGATCGACAGTGGTCTGCTGCACCCTGTACAACCTTGCTGTCGTAAGCAGGCAGTTCTCAGCCCCAGCTTAATGGAGAACAGTTCAGAAGTCGGAGCGTGTGAAGAAGAGGAGGAGGGAGATGGGAGGCAACCTAGGCAGCTCCTTAGTGGCTGGGGCTGTCTGTGAAGAGCTCATCTGAATGTGATAAGCATTACTGCAAACTAAATTCACCTTACCACCAATAGTCACACACCTTACCCTCCTCCTGTCACTCCAATCACATAGACTGCTTGACCACACTGTTAAAATAAAATAAAAACCAACACAAAATAAGCATTCCAAACCAAAGTTCTCAATCAAAACACACCATGTCGCCTACAAACAACAACAAATCACCCTTGTGCATTCCCTATGGGGAGGTGGTGGAATCGTAGTGATATCACTAGACTAGTATTCTTTGGGTTTAATTCCCACCATGGTAGATGGTGAAATTCGAATTCGATTAAAAATCTGGAATTAAAACAAAACGATTGGCATAAAAACCCATCTGGTTCACTAGTCCTTTAGGCAAGAAAATCCGCTGGTCTGACCTACATGTGACTCTTAATTGGCCCTCTGAACAAGGGCAATTAGGAATGGGGTATAAATGTCTGCATCCCATGAACGAATATATAACAAAAAAAAGTGTCTGTTTTCCATGTGCCTTTACCTGTCCTAGTGTTCCGACAGTGGCTGCAGCTGGTAGATGAATGAGCGCTGACTTTCAGTGGAGGTGACTGCCGATAGCCTTGCAGGATGATCTCAAGCAATTCTGGGCCTCGCTGGCTGACTGGCAACAGCAAGGACACTGTAGACTGGTTAGAGGATGAATGCTGTCATTCTGAGACAGGGTTCAGCTCTATGGAGCCACCAGCACTCCCCAGGGGCAGTGCCTCAGTTATCCTAGTAACCTGTTTGCTGCACTGCTTTGAGACCCAACAAGCCTCCTTACACCATTAGCATAATAGCAGAAACTGAGCTTGCATGACTTCAGTCCGAACCCCCACTATCAACAACATGGGGTTACCATTGACCAGAAACTGAATGGACTAGCCATATAAATACTGTGGCTGCAAGAGCATGTCAGAGGCTAGGAATCATGCAACGAGTAACTCACCTCCTGACTCCCCAAAGCCTGTCCACCATCTACAAGGCACAAGTCAGTGATGGAATACTATCCACTTGCCTAAATAAGTGCAGCTCCCACAACACTCAAGAAGCTTGACACCATCCAGGACAAAGCAGCCCACTTGATTTGCACCACATCCACAAATATTCACTCCCTCTGCCACTGATGCTCAGTAACAGCAGTGTGTACCATCTACAAGATGCACTGCAGGAATTCAACAGCACCTTCCAAACCCATGACAACTACCATCTAGAAGGACAAGGGCAGCAGATACATGAGAAGACCACCACTTGGAAGTTCCCCTCTAAGTCACTCACCATCCTGACTTGGAAATATATCGCCGTTCCTTCACTGTCACTGGGTCAAAATCCTGGAGCTTCCTTTCTAACAGCACTGTAGGTGTACCTACATAACATGGACTGCCGCAGTTTAAGAAGGCAGCTCACCACCACCTTCTCAAGGGCAACTGGGGATGGGCAATAAATGCTGGCCCAGCCAGTGAAGCCCACATCCCGTGAATGAATAAAATTTAAAAAAAGCTCCCACTGCAGCACGCAGGCTCCTGGTGGCTTCTGCTTGCGCTGCAATAGAAGCTGAGACATTGGCCATCAGATGTTGCATTACTTGGATCCACAAGCTGTGTGTTGATGGAGTTGGCCACCACTTCCATGCTGTCTAGGAGGGGCTGCAAGCTCTATGCGAAACCCTGTATCAAATTGGTGCTGAACTCCTCCAAGTTCCTTGACATCGGCCATAGGCCTCTGGCAGACCTGCCAGAGCACTGGTCGTTTGTGTGTGCATGCCTGTCAGCCCTCTTCTGTGGAGCCCCTCATCAATGTGCTCATTTGAAGCCCTCTGCAGCAAAACTTACATGTGACCCTTTCCCCCTGGCTTGGCCCCAGCCTTCTCATGCTCAGTATCTCACCCACAGGCAGATGTTGCCTTTATGTTACCCTCTAACTTACACGCAATGCCCTGGCTGAGTAAGGCAGGACAAAATTGGCATGCTGCCAGCCTCACAATTAATGGGCACTGGTGAATTGCGCACCTCAGTCCCATTTTCAAGGCCTATCGAGTTTAGCCCCCTCAATTGGTGGAGGTTACTCAGTCCCTTGGTTTGGAAATTCTCATGCATGTTCAAGCAAACGGAGGTCAACATTTAATCCATTTAGCTTTAGTTTTCAATTTTCTTTGATAACTGTGCAGAGAGAGGATGTTCAAGTGACGTGTTCCCAGCCAAAGCTGGCTGGTTGCAGCTATACATTTCAGCGGTCGAAGGTGGCTGATTCTACTATCCTTGTGTAGTAGAACGGAAGACACCATGGCGCAGCTGAGCTGTGAAAGTCCCTGGCAAATCATATGAACAAAGTTATATTTGTCTACTCCCCGGCGTAAATGTGTAAAACTAATTGCAGGACGGTGCACCAGCGAACAAACACTGAAGCCAGCTTCGCCTCGCCCCAACCAACCACTTTAATTCACAAAGAAGATGCAAGTTGTGGAAAAGCTGCTCCCGTTCCTAGGACTGCTGATATTTTAATTGTTCCCGGCTTCTTGATGATATTTTCAAACTATGCCCATGCCATGTTGCCAGTTTAAAATAGCGAGTGACCTTTTATTCTTAATTATTCACCATTTTAGTTTCTTTATTATCCCCACGGAGATGCGGGTATGTTTCGAGTTCACTAAGACAAAATTGAAATGTCAGCCGCAAAGCAGACTCAGTGACCAATTCCGTGACGCGGATACGAAGGGTTCCACCTCAAAAATCATTGACATCTCCACCATAACTGGTGATTGCTGACTTTTTAAATTTTGCAGCATTGATGAGATAGTTTGAGGCAGCATTAGACATCTTCAGTAACCAGGGATTGAAAGCATCGGATGAGATGTGAGCTGTCTGTTCACAGCAGCAACGTGTGATAAATGAGCTTTTAAGCTGATAGGGTGATGAAGGGACGTCGAGTCTGCTTCAGTTCGGTTGATCTCCTCATTTCTGTTTTACAGGATTCACTAGGTCATTCAGAGTGCATTGAAGTTCTGCCCGCACTGGGGATGAGTGGGGGGGTTATAATTCGAGACAGCAACACTTGCTTCAGAATCAGGTCTCACTTATTAATAAAAAAATATTTATTCCATTGTTTGAAAGGGTTGCGTGCATACCTTGGGCGGCTCAGCACTATGTGCAACCTCTGCCTGGCCCTCAGCCGTTTGAATGAACAGACAAGATGCCAGTTGTGAAAGGCTGGATGTCCTTGTAGCTGCAACACGTGTGTCTTGGACTCTCGACGCGGGTGTAAAATCAGAGACGGAGCCACAAAATGATATTTGCCCCCTGACCGCTCGCAAGAGGCAAATAAACTAATCCCAGCTGGGATAACCTATAAAGCAGATGAGCAATCCCAACCTCGGCAAAAGCTAATGGGATCCCGAGAGTAAAATTAGCTCGGGACAGAAAGGAAAATGATGCAACTGTTAGAAAAGTAGCGTTTTATTTGAAAACAAAAAACAAATTTAACATAAAGGAAATAATTTCAAATGCAGATTATTGCGAATACGGCTTAGATTTTTTTAACCAATTTGTGTCATTTAATGTTAGTTGCATCAGATAGGAAAGGGTGACATGAAATGTCCTGAACAAACTGACTTTCTTGGATGTCTCAATTGCGCAGAACACTAAATTCTGTTCTGAAGTAAGGATCCAGCCCCGGTTAATGTCAAACTTACATTTCAAAAGACTTCAGATTAACATTGGGAATGTATAAACCAGTGTCATTTCAACACGGGGGATACAAAAAGAAGGAAAGGCATGTAAAGTAATGTATATGCAAAATTTGGATGTACATATAAACATAGCACTTAGGAGCAGGAGTAGGCCTTTGAACCTGCTGCATCATTCAGTAAGATCATGGCTGATCTGATTGTGGTCTCAACTCCACTTTCCTTTCTGCCCCCACCACCCCTCCCATACCCTTGACTCCCTTGTCTATCAAAAATCTCTCTAACTTGGCCTTGAATGTATTCAATGACCCAGCCTCCACTGCTGTCTGGGGACGAGAATTCCAAAGACCAAAGACCCTCTGAGACAAAAATAAATTCCCCTCATCCAACTGAAAACGGAGACCTTCTTACCGTGAACTGTGTCCCCTAGTTCAAGTACAAGAAAAGTTGGCTTTGGTATTAATAAGGCTGAAAGGCAAAGGTTTTGGAGGTGGAAATTAAGAAAGAACTTCTTCCATTTCATAAAACAATGGTTTGCACTGTAATGGCCACCTCTGGGTTAAGCATTGCCTGGTGCAGCTCAGGAGACCTACTTTAGTACAGTCTCTGCCACATTTGCTGCAGAGGAAGTCAGTGGGCTGGAAAGGTGCAGGATTCTCTGGCCTCTATTTTATCTGGGCCCTCCTCTCGGCCAGCTGAGCTTTTTGTTTCTGCTCGCCTCTTCCAATACCCTTCCATATAGTCAGCCTCCAGAGGCCATGGACGTCTGCTACTGTCTCCCAGTTGTCAGTGTCAATACCTGCCACCTTCATATCTCGCTTGGACGTACCTTTGCATTGGAGGTATGGTCGTGACCCAATGGCTAATTTACCACACAGTAGGTCTTTGGGTATATGGTCATCATCCATCCAATGAATGTGACTGAGCCACATTCAGCCTTTTCTCCTTCCTCACATATATTGTCCAGTCTCACCACTGTAGAGACATGCACTGAGGGTGTAGGCTTGGTAGACTCGCAGTTTAGTGTTCTCAGTCAGGTTGCTGTTGTTCCATACTCTCTTACTTGGCTTGGACAGAACAGCTGTAGCTTTTGTGATGTGTGTTTTGATTTCAGCATCAAGTGACAGATTGCTGGTGATTGTGGAGTCTAGATATGTGAAGCTATCAACAACCTCCAGCATCACATTGTCAGTGGTGATAGATGGTGGGTATGGCAACATCCTGGACCATGACATTTGTCATCCTGATGTTGATCATCAAATCAAATTCTTTACAGGCATGAGACAGTCTCCCCATTTGCCACTGCAGATATTCCTCAGTATGGAATGTTAGTGCAGCATCATCAACCTGTATTTATATGGCACCTTTCACACCCCATGGGCTGACCAGCAATTAACTATTTTTGCAGAGTGGTCTATGTTGCCCTGAGGGCAAAGGTAGTCACCAATTTGCACATGGCAAAGTCTCACACCAGGAATAAGATAAATAAGCTGAGCAAATTTGTTTTAGTGGTGTTAATTGAGGGATAACTATCATCCAGAATGCTAGGAGACTTCACTTGGTCTTCTTCAGAAACAGCATCATGGGATCTTTTCTGTTCACCTGAACAAACAGGACTACAGTTTAACATCACACTCAAATTCACACCCTCAGAGCCACACTGATGTGAGCCTAAGATGATGTGCTCAAATCCCTGGAATACTGCTTGAACCCAAAGCTATTTGGTTCAGGTAAGACAAGATGATCTATTAATCTAAGGGGAAGTGATGGCAGAATGGTATTGTTGTTGGGCTAGTATGTGGTGAAGTAATAATCTGGGGACTGGGGTTTGAATCCCACCACAGCAGATGGTGGAATTTGAATTCAATAAAAAATCTGAAATTAAAAGGTCTAATGATGACAATGAAACCATTGTTGATTATTGTTTAAAAACCCATCTGGTTCACTAATGTCTCTTTAGAGAAGGATATCTGCCTTCCTTACCCAGTCTGGCCTACATGTGACTCCAGACCCACAGCAATGTGATTAAATGCCCTCTGAACTAGGGCAGTTAGGGATGGGCCATAAATGCTGGCCTGGCCAGTGATGCCCACATCCCATGAATGAATAAAAACTAAACTAAGAAGTTTAAGCTCTCTGTGTTCTGCTTAAGAAAATAGTTTAAAAGCCTGCGAGGGGCCCTTATATTTTGTTGTTGCTCCTGCTTGATTTATTCATAAACTTTCTCCAAGGCTGATAATATATAATGAGCTGAACGTTGCAGTCCTAGCCTTGGGCTTTTACATGCAGTATTTATGAATCTTAGACAGAAGTAATAGGATGGAGATTTTCTAGGTTAGGCTATATTGTTCTTATATTTGTCTCTGTCTTTTGATTCATGAACTGATTGTTAGCTTTGCGGTGTTGTGATGTAATGAGATATTTGAGTGCTTGGCATAGAGCAGTCTGTTTAACCAGAATTTCCAAATTTAACCAAGAACACTCAAACTATAAAACTATAATTGAAGTAGGCTGCTGGAGCTTACACATCAGTTTTCCTATGTATATATATTGTAAAATGCGTATTTGCTGTAACAAGCAAATATTGAAAGCAAAGTTCTCAAAAATCTCATTACTTCACAACAACCCCAAGGTAATTAATGACCATTTCATGAAAATTGTTTCAGAAAATTAACCCTGGAGATTACGGAAGCAAGTATTAGAGTAATTGTATTGCGGTATCAATGGACAATGAACTCCGCATTGGCAGATACAGAATTTACGCATCATGTTTTGAAAAGTGTGGGTCAACTTCATTCTATGGGACAGTGTCTTCATGAAAAGTGTTTGGCAAGTTTTCAGCAGTGTGGAAGGGGAAGAAGTATGCATTTCTGGCACTTGGTCCTGTTTTGTGGCAATGCCGATGATATTTCTGTCACTACACCAGATGTCAGCATTTTTCGCTGAGGTTACAGCCATTCCAAACTACTGCATAAAGGAAACATCTGGGAGAAAATTCCACAGCTCCTGAAGTGTGAAAGCCTTCCAACAGGATTTTCCGACTTATGTTTTCATTTATGTAAAAGAAAGAGCTTGTATTTATATAATCCTCACCCCAATCTCCAGACATCCCAAGTACCTTCACGGCCAATGAAATAATTCTGAAATGTAGGCTGGATTTAGGAGCCCCCTGCTGGGTGTGTTTTCAGTGGTTGAGGGGGTGGAGGGAGCAGGGGTGAGGGGGGTGGCGGGGGGGGGGGGGGGGGGGGGGGGGGGGGGGGGGGGTGGTTGTTGGTGGGTGGGCGGTGGGGGGGCAGGCGACGTGTAAGGTATGATGGGTGGGGCTAGCCCATAAGCCATTTAGGACTGAGATGAGGTGGAATTACCTGGAAAAACTCAGCAGGTCTGGCAGCATCGGCGGAGAAGAAAAGAGTTGACGTTTCGAGTCCTCATGACCCTTCGACAGAACATGAAGGGTTGAAGGGTCATGAGGACTCGAAACGTCAACTCTTTTCTTCTCCGACGATGCTGCCAGACCTGCTGAGTTTTTCCAGGTAATTCTGTTTTTGTTTTGGATTTCCAGCATCCGCAGTTTTTTGTTTTTATATATATATGAGGTGGAATTTGTTCACTCAGAGGGCAGTCAACCTTCTTTACTCCAGAGGACTGTGGAGGCTCAGTCATTGGGTGTATTCAAGACAGAGGTCGATAGATTTCTAGACAATGAAGATATCAAGGGATTATGGGGATGGTGAGGGAAAATGGTGTTGAGTTAGAAGATCAGGTTGAATGGCGGAACAAGCTCATGGGGTCTACCCCTGCTCCTATGTTCCCAATGCTCGTCCCACCCATGCCCGACCCAGCCTCCACAATCTGGTAACTCTTTTGGGTCACAACCAATTAAACTAAATGAACAAAATCAGGGACAAACCCATAATATGGCAGGTGGACAGGGGCCAAAATTGGCAGCTCACCTGCCTTATTGAAAAAAACCATCAACACACAATTGAGCTTGTTAACAAGCCAATTGACCCGAATATTATCCGAATAGCACTGGAATTTGCGGTTTTCTTAATCTGAAACGGGAATGCTACCATTTAGCCCAGTCATATAGCAACATAAAAGAATAGACATAAAAGCAGAGTCCACAGGTATTAAGCAGCCTCTTATATGATGATCTTTTCTAAAACCTGACCAGGTTTTTATTACTTGCCCTTTTTTCAAAGAAAGCACGGAACGGGTACCAACACGCTCTCCCTTTTGAAGGGCAGGTACAATTTACACTATAATGGACTTCATCCCATTTAATTAAACTCCTGGAGGAAAGTTTGGCATAAATTCTAGCTGATTTATGGCAGTACTTTAGATCTAACAATGGCAAACAAGCAAAACTGCAGTATTTCCAGTCATGTTGACCTCTCTTCCAATCATTCTTTGCCTGATGCACTGCACAGGCAACAACCTGCTCTGAAGTCTCATCAATGCTGAACCCATTATGTCCTATGGAATACGGGCAGAAATTGCTGGAAATACTCAGCAGGCCAGGCAGCATCTGCGGAATGAGAGAGTTAATGTTTTAGGTCAACGACCTTTCACTTCTGATGACGTTAGCTGTGTCCCCTTTCCCCACGGATGCTGCCAGGCTAGCATTTTCTGGTTTTGTTTCTGTTTCAGGTTTCCAGCACCCTGTAGTGTTCTGCTTTTGTACGTCCTGCGGAATGTTTGCTTACCTCATTTGATACCCATCCACAATATCTCACCATTAAACTAATGTAACGTAAATGCTTGTTTGGTGCTGAAATAGATAAGCGTGAATTTTCAGCAGGTGATGGCTCACTTTTAAAGAATTTGCGTTGGAACATCTACCATGTAAAGGTATGTATGAGGCATAGGAAAGGAGGAAAAATGAGAAATAGAGCTATGAGTTCAAAACCGTCTGGTCTCTCGCTGACTATCAGGGCTTATGGCCTTGGAGGTTAAGCCTAGCAGGGGAGTGTAGCTGCGTCATATACCCTAGTCCGGTGGAGCGGTCCTCTTCTAGGGATATTCTCCTCTGTGGCCAAGCGCTGAACTTTGGGAGGGACGCACGTGGAGCTGTAAGGGAAGGGGCACAGATGCCCAGCCAGCCAGATCGGCCGAATCAACCCTAGCGAGCAATGGGGATGGGAGACGTCGCAGCCAGATCGCCCTCACACTTATGCATGCACATTTTTTTTTTACAAAATAATGATTGCAAGCAGTCAGATGGCTCGAAGGTTGAGATAAAAAAAAATAGAAGGCCAGCTTCCACCAAGGGAACATGATGCTGGATAGGCCTCGAGCAAGTTGTCAATGGAAGAGTGAATGGTCGGTGTATATTCCATCAGCTTTCTTCTCACGTTTAATATTGCTTTCAGATAAATATGCAACACATACCATTAAAGGATTTTTAAAAATTTTAAAAACATGCCCTTTTTTTCCTGTCATGTCTTATGCCATTGCAAAAATGGCAATTGTAATATCATCGAGGCGTAGGGCTCAATTCTCCTGTGTCAAAGTGTGTCGGGTGGGCTTTAAAAATGCTGGGTGGGACCCCAATCCAAAATTCCCACCCCCATTTCCGGCTCTGGCAATTTTCACCAGCACGGGACGAGGGGCCAGGTCAGGAGCCCACATGCTGCTGTCCTGACATCGCCGGCACCATTGTGGATGCGGGCATTTTGAAACTTCGGCTATTTTGATGGAGGAGGGTGGGTTTGGGTAGGTGACGTGAATCATGAACCATGGCTGAACCATGATTTAGAGGCAGAAACTATTTGAAAGGTCAATACAAAGGAAGTTGCCTGCATCACATGTTATAATGAAACGCTGCAGCATCAGTTATATCATCATGACCATTATGCTTTGTTTTAAAAAGGCAAGCTACCATTAAATAATGTGGCTGTCGGGTTGTTACTTCTGGAAACGGGCAAGCTGTCAAGCAAAAGAGCAGCATTGTGAAAGTAGAAAAGTCTTCAGGTGCATTAGAGTAGATTAGCCACTGGATAAAGTGCTGTTCTGCATTGTGCTCTATTGAAATCCTGACCAGATTGTGTGAAATTTTCACATTGCTTTCACCTTTTCCTTGAATCTCAGCCTAGCCACCTGTTTGGCTCTTTCAAAGCTTTAACAGATGAGTGAGCCCCTGGCTGTATTAAGAGACTAAAGGATTCTGCTCAGGAGGGTTTGTTAACACTGTTGCTCAGTAGAATGTCATTATGAATTCTTGGCTGCCTTCCAAACCACTAATGGATTCAACTCAGCAGCTTTCAAGGGGAATGTGAGCTTGTTTAATTTAGCAGATGTATTAGCTTATAGGCCAGACCAGTAAGGACAGCAGATTTCCTTCCCTCAAGGACATTAATGAACCAGATGGGTTTTTACAACAATTGGCAATGGTTTCATGGTCATCATTAGACTTTTCATTCCAGATTTTTATTGAATTCAAATTACACTATCTACTGTGGTGGGATTCAAACCCAGGTCTCCAGGGCATTATCCTGGGTCTTGGGATTACTAGTCCAGCGACAATACCACTACGTCATCACCTCCCAGTGTCTCTGTGAATGGAGGCTAACCTGGCTGCTTTGGCGTTCTTCTGTCTGTTCCCCAGGCCATCTGCCTCCCACTCCAGGCTGCTGCTGTCTCTGCTGGTTAAAAATAGTGCTGGCGGGCACTGCCAGATGGACATGGGGAACTCTCCCGAATCCCGATTCCCGCCTAAAAATTGAAAAGCATTACAGCACAGAATGAGGCCAGTGGACCCATCAAATCCATGCCAGCTATCTATACAGCAAAGCATTCAGTCCCATTCTCTGCTCTTTCCTGTTGCCCTGAAAGTTTGTTTCCCTTAATTCACTCACCCATTGAAAAATATCTGTGGCCTTACACTGTTCCATGGCACCATATTAGCAGCTAGATTTGACAGCAATTGTAATATGATGTCTAACTCCATTCAGCAGATGTTAAACGTTCAACATTACCATACCAATATAACGCAAAATCCGTTTCATTTGAGTGTTTGATTATGATTGCAGAACTGTCAATTAGAAATATAAGATTCAAATTGTGGAATGATGCAACTTTGTTACAAATAATACATATGCATGGAATGTGCCACCATTACAGTTACAATGATAGATAGTAATCTAGTAATCCTTTCTTATCAACTAAATCCAGTTTTATAGAGTTTTGTGACTATTTAGTCTTACTTGCTACTCAGTATAAACTGGCTCTCACTCTGTCTTTCGTGGGTTTGTCCTGGGTTAGCCAGATGAGATGTGGAGCATTAATTTGAGTTCCTATCTTCTATTTTTTTAAAACATTTTATCAGTATCATTACAGAGGAAAATAGATGTATTAGCTCTGACATCGACTCAGGGAGGGAGTATGGTATATAGAGGCAGAGCAGAGTGGGATGAGTTGTGGGGGTGGGGGGGGGGGATGGGAGGGGCAGTGGAGAGAGGTGGTAGCAAAGTGCCAATGAGTGCGCAAGCATATGGCCCGAATTTCAATGCCATGCTCCAGTGCACAAATTCTCACCCAAATCCAGCAAGAATGCTGAGATGACTAACAGATAATTGTGGGATTTCAAAAAGGGATGAGATGAAATGACTCTTAGCCTGAGGTAAGCGGTTAAGTTGGGGAGTGTTGTGGTACACCTTTAAGTGGGTGTGGCTATGTTTTCTGTATACACTACTAGAAGGGAAAAGATGCAGTGTGGCATGTGATTCAGACTTAGTCTTAATTGGTTCTGAGGAAGTTACCAGCTCTGACACGTGTACAAGTTTTCCAACTTTGTAATACTGCTACCAACTTCTCAAATCCTTAATAAATGAACCTATAGATTTTTGTGTTAAACAATTCCTTGGGAAAAATCTTCCCCCCCCCCCACCTCATTGGGGGGGAAGTTCAGGAGTGGGTGCATGCAGGCGCGCCTCCGATTGGCACCCCCGATTGGGGGCAGGCCACCATTTTACGTGGGTGGGCCAATTAAGGCCTGCCCTGGGTGACGTCCACCAGGAAGCGCTATGCGTTCCCTGTGCGGGGGTGGGGGGGTGGGGGGGGCGGGGGGGGGGAGATTCCCTCAGCTGGGAGTGCACTCTTTCGTGCATGCACACGAGAGGGTGCACTCAACTCCCTGAGGCTAAGCGCTGCCTCAGGGAGATCGGTGCCAAATTCAAAACTGTGCAATGCAGAAAAATAAAATTTCCCTGACGTGTCCCCTCATGTGACACTGTGACATGAGTTGGGACAAGTCCATCACTTTTAATTAAACTTTTATTAAATATTTAAGAACCTACATGAAACTTCATCCTGCCGGTGATCCAGCCAGTGCCCTGACTGCCTGTATAAAAGTTTCACTTAATTTAAATCCTCAAATCCTGGAGACCTCATGGGATAAAATCTAAAATTCCATTAATTTTCTTCACAGCCAAGTCAACCTTGAGTTGTGACCTTTAAGGTGAATCTGCATGTCCAAATCCTTCTGGTTTTCCAAAGCCTCAAACCCAATCCTATTCAGACATAATTCTTGCTAATCTATTTTTGCACCAAAGTGCGATATCTCACACTTAATAACATTGAATTCAGTTGTCATTTTAACCCTTTCTCCATCTTATCAATGTGCCTTTGTAGTATCCTTTGGTTTTCTGATGAATTAACTGTACCTCCAATTTAGGATTGTCACATTAACATTGGTACCATGCCTTCTCGGCCTAAATCAGCCTCAGAGCCTGTTAAAAGCCTGCCCGCATTCACTGCAGCTCCTGATACAATCAGTGGCTCATGACCAGTTTCTTCTGACCTATCTGACCACTTTAAACCCCCACTAAGCCCCTCAACCCCTCATCCCCTCACCCACATTCTCTCAGCACCTCACCCCTCATGCTACCCCCTCACACACCTGACCCTCACCCATGCACTCCCGAGTTCCCTCCGACCTTCCCACCTCCCAGGGGCTGGTCAAATTCTGGCCCATGTTACATGTCATGAACCTATCATCAAAAACACCATGACGCTGGAAATTGCTGAAGAAGTGACTGGAACGCACTTACCTTCATATCACTGTGTCCTTTCCATGACCTCCAGGGTATTGGCCAAAGCCCCCAGCCCCCGGCGACAATATTAAATGGCTACTCTTTCAGTCAGGTGCCCTGCACTGCAGTGTTGTGGAGGACAATCCAATCCAAAAATTGAAGTGGGCACTTGCCTTGCCACAGGAGATGCACCAGGGACACAAACCCGTGGTATCTCTCGTGGGTGCAACTCCTGTGCATTTTCTGTCACTGGCTGCTGCAAACCTATAAGCAAGCTGCAGGGGTAGGTAAATTGGGGTGGCCATGTGGGATTCAGGGAGGACTAATGCACACAAAAACCCATACGAAGGAAATTGCCAGGGAAGAAGATTGAAGCAGTTATTCCAAGTGAATGCAGGGCAACGGATCCAGATAAATGGTGAAATACAGGCAGATGGGGTCGAAATCTGTCTCTGTTGGGCCAAACACAAACTGTGCAGTTGGGGGAGCCTCGTGAAGATGGAGATATTGAAAGGAAAGTGGTGGAAAGATCATAACAATCCTGGGCAGCCATTCCAGACACAATGACTTGGGGCTGGCAAAGTTTTCCGAAGTTTCAGACATAATTATATTTGTTTTCTTTTCAAACGCTACTGTTTGTTCAGAAGCTTTCTGCACAACTATCTGATAACTGAGACTGAGAAGTCAGTTCCAAACATTTTGCCTTCTCTGATTAGGGCACTACAGAATGGCAATTAAAAGCTGTGGGAAGTAAAATCGCAGCTCTAACTTTTTTGATGTAACATTTTTTTTATATAGACGTTTGGTAGCACAGAGCTTGAGTATTGCTGAAAAAAAGGCATTTTGTCGAAGCTTTGTGTCTCACACTCATGAGGACAATCACAAGAATACCAATGTCATGAGAAGAGAGTGTTCATTGGTTGGCAAGTGGACTCTGGTAGAGGTGTTGCCATGACGAGTGCACCAGTTAATGGTGGCTGACAGTAAACTGCCAAGCGTTGTTTGAAATTTTAAACCAGGCAGTTTGACTCTGATTGGCCAACTTATGGCAGAACGTTTCCATCAGATCAAATGATGGAAAGATTAATGCTTAGTTCTACAGTTGGATAGTGAAGAAGAGTCTCTGTGCCTGGCCAAATTTTACTCCCCAATATTGCGGATCTTTATACCTGTGCACATGAATGTGTTGTGGAGAGTGCTAATACAGGTGTTCCCTGATTTCAGTCAATGCCACATTCAGTCAGACATCCTGGGGCACACGATCTGTATGGCACTTGACAATCTTATTCAAAGTCTAGTAAAAGGGAAACATTACAGAGCCTCATTTCTCTGTATTGAATGGTTAATTTGAGGATTTTGTATTCTCTGCAATTGGTACAAGAGTAAAAATGCTTTATCCTCTTAAGCCATCCACTCATTTTGCAGAGCTGCACCCTATAAAGATGTGCTAAGAATTGAGAAATAAAACATCACAAAGGCTGGGTCAGAATGTCAGTCTCCACCAAAGCTTCAAATGGCAGCCACTGAGGTGTGAGAAAAGGTTCCTAAGTATAGAGCCACTTAAGCAGTGTGTGAAGTGCTCTTAACAGCCTGCGACCAACCATTATCATTGTGCATGCCACTGACCTTGTACTTTTCTACAAGCTGCTGAGGGACTTTCACACTCAGCAAAGTGCTTAACATCTGAAATCTTAAAAATGGGAAAAAGAAGTGGTACCTGAAATATGCCTCTTAATATGCATTCGGACCTTATGTATCTCATCGACAGGTGATTTATCACCTCTGCAGTGAAATGATTTATGTTAATAATGAAACACCAAGAGTGAA
This sequence comes from Carcharodon carcharias, assembly GCF_017639515.1. NCBI lineage: Eukaryota > Metazoa > Chordata > Chondrichthyes > Lamniformes > Lamnidae > Carcharodon > Carcharodon carcharias. The sequence goes on along the minus strand of NC_054486.1, from coordinate 13,561,164 downwards.
ATCTGAATTTAATTTCAAAGTTAATAGAATAACTGTAATGGAGACATTTCAAATTCTTTGATGAATTTCTATATTTATGCCATTATCAGTCATTTTGAATTTGGTGTATTATGTACCCAAAAATAGGTTAAGCCCTGTGAACATACACTGGCAATTAAAATGTTATTTTCCTTGTCCTTGTAACTGGTGCCAATTTATGCTGCAGCTACAGTAGTAAATGTGTATCTTCGATAATTGTGTTTAGATTTAGTGGGAGAATGGAATGAGGCATAATGCTTCTGGTAGTCCAGTAGTGTGATATTGCTATGTTTTTTTTCATGTCATCCATTATTCACTTTAAAAAGTGAACTCACAAGCAGTTGGAAGCCATTGAATAGACCATAAAGCTCCCTGTCTAAACAAACAGACTCTTCAAATTGCCTGTATAAATAAAATCAAGCACTGGTAAAATGATTAGGTAGTTGGATTGCAGCCAAGAGCCCATAAAACTTTGAGTAAACAAACATGAGTTCAGAATTGCTATCTGTCTAGCCTGAATATATACATACGTATGTCTAGTCTGAACATATAAAAGCTACTGGAAAAAGATGAAACATTTACACATTGTTATTATACGAGGCTACCCTTTCAATTTTGTGAAATGTATTCTACCTTTTTATCTAATGGATGAACATTTTTATGAAGAATTCATAAAACATCTGAAGAATTTTCCACATTCATAATGTTGAGTCTGTCAGCTGGCAGCAGTAACAATTTGGCAAGCATGTTTAAGGCGTGGCTACATCTTCCAATCACAGCACTGTCATAACTCACCTTACAGAACACAGAAAGAACTCATGATACATCATTTTATGATCAACTGTAAAAGAGGCAAAACCATTTCACCTACCTTTTAAACTCTTCCCACCTCCAATCCATGGTTCATGCCTCCATGCGACTAGTGTAGAACCCAACAGCTGCCAATGTCTGGCTCTCTCCATAAAAATTTTTAAAAATTACCTGGGGAGGGCTGTCAATGAGCCCATGACATTGCTAGTTGCCTCTTTCTTAGGAGCAGGTAGGTTCTGGGGTCCACTCCTCCTGCCCTCATGAAAACGACCTAGGGCAGAAACAGAGGTAGACATCTGGCCACCCAACTCAGGGGCCATTCTTTTTCTCTGGTCCCACCTTTGTCTTCTCCTGATTGAGACCATGAAAATCCGCCTGCAAACCTCTCCCATCTAAATAATTTTTAATGCAGTTTTCAATCTCCTCTTTAATTCTATGCCCCTTCTTTTTGGTTAGTAATCTCCAGGGAAATACCTTGTCAAGGGATTTCCTTAAGGTCCGTGTACACTGCATCCACTGCACTTTCTCTATCTAGCATGTGTCTGCAGGGGCTGCTTCACCTGCTCATATCCAGTTCTTTAGGATCATTGAGCTGGCTTACTAGGGGTTATAGATTTAAGGTGATTGATAGAAGGATTAGCGGGGACATGAGGAAAAAACATTTTCACCCAGAGGGTGGTGGGTGTCTGGAATTCACTGCTTAAATTGGTGGTTGAGGCTGGAATGCTCAAAAAGCATTACAAGGTACCTGGATCTGCACCTCAAGTGCTGTAACCTGCAAGGCTACGGACCAGGTGCTGGAAAGTGGGATCAAATGAGTCGCTAGCTTCTTTTTTTCTCTTCTTTTGGCCAGCGCAGACACAATGGGCTGAATGGCCTCTTTCTGCACTGTAACTTTCCTACGGTTCTGTGGCTCCCTGTGTTGCAGCAAGGAGGCAGCCTCCATTTAACTGGCAGCCTCCCCACATGATTGGGGCTGTCCTGTCCTTTGATTTCCCCAAATTGGGCCTTTAATTATGCCAAGGCAGGCAGCCTCACTGCATCCAGCCCTGCCACTGGTCGCACCGGGAAGCCATGCCGACATGGTTCCCCGTGATTTTGCCGAGTTCCCTCCGGCCCTCCCACCTCCCAGGGGCTGGTCAAATTCTGGCCCATGTTACATGTCATGAACCTATCATCAAAAACACCGTGACGCTGGAAATTGCTGAAGAAGTGACTGGAACGCAATTACTTTCATATCACTGTGTCCTTTCCATGACCTCCAGGGTATTGGCCAAAGCCCCCAGCCCCCGGCGACAATATTAAATGGCTACTCTTTCAGTCAGGTGCCCTGCACTGCAGTGTTGTGGAGGACAATCCAATCCGAAAATTGAAGTGGGCACTTGCCTTGCCACAGGAGATGCACCAGGGACACAATCCCGTGGTATCTCTTGTGAGTGCAACTCCTGTGCATTTTCTGTCACTGGCTGCTGCAAACCTATAAGCAAGCAGCAGGGGTAGGTAAATCGGGGTGGCCATGCGAGATTCAAGGAGGACTAATGCACACAAAAACCCATACGAAAGAAATTGCCAGGGAAGAAGATTGAAGCAGTTATTCCAAGTGAATGCAGGGCAACGGATCCAGATAAATGGTGAAACACAGGCAGATGGGGTCGAAATCTGTCTCTGTTGGGCCAAACACAAACTGTGCAGTTGGGGGAGCCTCGTGAAGATGGAGATATTGAAAGGAAAGTGGTGGAAAGATCATAACAACCCTGGGCAGCCATTCCAGACACAATGACTTGGGGCTGGCAAAGTTTTCCGAAGTTTCAGACATAATTATATTTGTTTTCTTTTCAAACGCTACTGTTTGTTCAGAAGCTTTCTGCACAACTATCTGATAACTGAGACTGAGAAGTCAGTTCCAAACATTTTGCCTTCTCTGATTAGGGCACTACAGAATGGCAATTAAAAGCTGTGGGAAGTAAAATCGCAGCTCTAACTTTTTTGATGTAACATTTTTTTTATATAGATGTTTGGTAGCACAGAGCTTGAGTATTGCTGAAAAAAAGGCATTTTGTCGAAGCTTTGTGTCTCACACTCATGAGGACAATCACAAGAATACCAATGTCATGAGAAGAGAGTGTTCATTGGTTGGCAAGTGGACTCTGGTAGAGGTGTTGCCATGACGAGTGCACCAGTTAATGGTGGCTGACAGTAAACTGCCAAGCGTTGTTTGCAATTTTAAACCAGGCAGTTTGACTCTGATTGGCCAACTTATGGCAGAACGTTTCCATCAGATCAAATGATGGAAAGATTAATGCTTAGTTCTACAGTTGGATAGTGAAGAAGAGTCTCTGTGCCTGGCCAAATTTTACTCCCCAATATTGCGGATCTTTATACCTGTGCACATGAATGTGTTGTGGAGAGTGCTAATACAGGTGTTCCCTGATTTCAGTCAATGCCACATTCAGTCAGACATCCTGGGGCACACGATCTGTATGGCACTTGACAATCTTATTCAAAGTCTAGTAAAAGGGAAACATTACAGAGCCTCATTTCTCTGCATTGAATGGTTAATTTGAGGATTTTGTATTCTCTGCAATTGGTACAAGAGTAAAAATGCTTTATCCTCTTAAGCCATCCACTCATTTTGCAGAGCTGCACCCTATAAAGATGTGCTAAGAATTGAGAAATAAAACATCACAAAGGCTGGGTCAGAACGTCAGTCTCCACCAAAGCTTCAAATGGCTGCCACTGAGGTGTGAGAAAAGGTTCCTAAGTATAGAGCCACTTAAGCAGTGTGTGAAGTGCTCTTAACAGCCTGCGACCAACCATTATCATTGTGCATGCCACTGACCTTATACTTTTCTACAAGCTGCTGAGGGACTTTCACACTCAGCAAAGTGCTTAACATCTGAAATCTTAAAAATGGGAAAAAGAAGTGGTACCTGAAATATGCCTCTTAATATGCATTCGGACCTTATGTATCTCATCGACATGTGATTTATCACCTCTGCAGTGAAATGATTTATGTTAATAGTGAAACACCAAGAGTGAAATCTGAATTTAATTTCAAAGTTAATAGAATAACTGTAATGGAGACATTTCAAATTCTTTGATGAATTTCTATATTTATGCCATTATCAGTCATTTTGAATTTGGTGTGTTATGTACCCAAAAATAGGTTAAGCCCTGTGAACATACACTGGCTCGTTCTCCATTAAACTGTTATTTTCCTCGTCATTGTAACTGGTGCCAATTTATGCTGCAGCCACAGTATTAAATGTGTATCCTCGATATTCGTGTTTAGATTTAGTGGGAGAATGGAATGAGGCATAAAGCTTCTGGCGGTCCAGTAGTGTGATATTGCTATATTTTTTCTCTTGTATTCTTAAGCTGATGACCCTGTGAAGAATCTGGAGCTGGTGCATGGAAGACTGGTGGTTGGGGAGGTATAAAATATATAAACTGAGTTAGCAAGAGTATGCTGAGTGCTTGTGTGGGAGGACATCTGAGACATATTCAACAAGAGCTCAGTTGACACTTGTTATATCTGCATTTTATTTGTGAAGCTGGGAGGAAAGCAAAGATTTGCTTCAATCTATTGGGTGCACAAACCAAGAATGCAGGCTAGAGTGGTAAAGTCAATGGACTCTGAAAATTTGGAAGAAGAAAACAAATAGTGATGATATTGAGAAGAACAGAAATAAGAGGGGGAATGGAATAATAATGTGAGGCAACTTAAGCTGGAGAGGAAAGGCAGACAATTGAGAAAAATATATGTGGAAAGAAACACCAGAAATGAAAAGGGTGGCAAAGGAGCTATTCAGCTGAGAAAGAAAATGAACAATAATAAATGAGGGAAGATCTTGAATGTTGAGGTAACAAAATGTCATTCCTCTTGCCTGTCAGTCATAGTGATGCAAATCAAAAGGTGTATAAGGAACTGGAAAACTGTCACAAAGATATGGGAAAAGTTAAAACCCTAAAATGACAGAGTAATGAGTAATGCTCTAGAGGTGGAAATTCGTCTTGGGTGGTGACACAAAACAGGTGCTATCAGATCAGCGGCCTGTTATGTCCAGCGCCTGATATTTAATCACCTTGACCACAACGGAGCTGAATGTCAGGTGCTGCATGTAAAGGGCGGCCAATCCGACAGTGGACAGATTGCAGCTTCGCCCGCGATGAATTTTTACTCCTGGAACTCTGCCTACTTCCCGCCTCCTTGGGTGGGATTTTCAAATAGTTGATCCATCAAATTTTTCATCCCACCTGTGTCAATCCCC